>NC_029792.2:59223602-59231835 GCF_000816755.2 Arachis ipaensis | reverse complement strand
CACTCAAAGTGGATTTTCTGGAGCTACAGAACTCGAAATGGCGCGCTTCCAATTGCGTTGAAAATTAGACATCCAGGGCTTTCCAGAAATATATAATAGTCCATACTTTGGCCAAGAATAGACGACGAAAACTGGCGTTCAACGCCAGCTCTCTGCCCAAATCTGGCGTCCAGCGCCAGAAAAGGAGCCAAAACCAGAGTTGAACGCCCAAACTGGCACAAAAACTGGCGTTCAACTCCAAGAAGGACCTCTACACGTGGCAAGTTGCAAAGTGGAGTTCAACGCCCAAAATGGCACAAAAGCTGGCGTTCAACTCCAAGAATGACCTCTCCACGTGTAGACTTCAAGCTCAGCCCAAGCACACACCAAGTGGGCCCCGGAAGTGGATTTATGCATCAATTACTTACTTCTGTTAAACCTAGTGACTAGTTTATTATAAATAGAACTTTTTATCATTGTATTCGTAGTCTTGGTTACTCCGGTTCCCCTCTGGGGCCGAGACCAATGAACTCCACTATCACTTATGTATTTTCAACGGTAGAGTTTCTACACTCCATAGATTAAGGTGTGGAGCTCTGCTGTTCCTCAAAGATTAATGCAAAGTACTACTGTTTTCTATTCAATTCAACTTATTCCACTTCTAAGATATTCATTCGCACTTCAACCTGAATGTGATGAACATGACAATCATCATCATTCTCTATGAACGCGTGCCTGACAACCACTTCCGTTCTACCTTAGATTGAATGAGTATCTCTTAGATCTCTTAATCAGAATCTTCGTGGTATAGGCTAGATTGATGGCGGCATTCATGAGAGTCCGGAAAGTCTAAACCTTGTCCGTGGTATTCCGAGTAGGACTCTGGGATTGAATGACTGTGACGAACTTCAAACTCACACGTGCTGGGCGTAGTGACAGACGCAAAAGAATAGTAAATTCTATTCCAGTATGACCGAGAGCACCAAGTTTTTGGCGCCGTTGCCGGGGATTGTTTGAGTTTGGACAACTGACGGTTCATCTTGTTGTTCAGATTAGGTAACTTTCTTTTTGTTTTCTTTTCAAAAACTTTTCAAAAATCTTTCAAAAATTTCTCCTTTGTTTTCGAAAAAAAAAAAAAAGAAAAAATGTGTTTTCAAAAAAATATTTTTCTTCAGAATTTTTAAGAATGAATTCTAGTGTTTCATGAAACATGTTCAATCATATCTGGCTGTAAAGCCATACCCAAACTGCTTTGGGACTGGTCTTCAACTAATCACCTCAATGGATGTAACTTACATGCTAGGGCTTGGCTGGCTATTAAGCCATGCCTGACCCTTTGATTGGAGCTTTAGACTAAAGAGCATAAGATTCCTGGAATTCATATTAAAAATTTTGGAATCCTTATTTTTCTTTTTTCAAAATGATTTTCGAAAAAATTAAAAGAAAATACAAAAAAAAATTTATAAAATCATAAAAATCAAAAATACTTTGTGTTTCTTGTTTGAGTCTTGAGTCAAGTTGAAAGTTTGGTGTCAATTGCATATTCATCTTGCATTCTTCGAAAAATTCATGCATTCATAGTGTTCTTCATGATCTTCAAGTTGTTCTTAGTAAGTCTTCTTGTTTGATCTTGATGTTTTCTTGTTTTGTGTCTTTTCTTGTTTTTCATGTGCATTTTTGCATTCATAGTGTCTATACATGAAAAATTTCTAAGTTTGGTGTCTTGCATGTTTTCTTTGCATATAAAAATTTTAAAAAATATGTTCTTGATGTTCATCATGATCTTCAAAGTATTCTTGGTGTTCATCTTGACATTCATAGTGTTCTTGCATTCATCACATACTTTGATCAAAAAATTTTTCATTCATTGCATCATTTTCATGTTTTTCTCTCTCATCATTAAAAATTCAAAAATAAAAAAAAAATATCTTTCCCTTTTTCCTCTCATAAAATTTGAAAATTTGAGTTGACTTTTTCAAAAAATTTTAAAATCTAGTTGTTTCTTATGAGTCAAATAAAATTTTCAATTTAAAAATCTTATCTTTTTCAAAATCTTTTTCAAAAATCAAATCTTTTTCATTTTTCTTAGTTATTTTCGAAAATTTTAAAAATATTTTTCAAAAATCTTTTTCTTATCTTTATCACATAATTTTCGAAAATAACATCACCAATTAATGTTTTGATTCAAAAATTTCAAGTTTGTTACTTGTTAAGAAAGATTCAAGCTTTAAGTTCTAGAATCATATCTTGTGATTTCTTATGAATCAAGTCATTAATTGTGATTTTAAATCAAATCTTTTTCAAAAACTAATTTCAATCATATCTTTTCAAAAATATCTTCTTATCTTATCTCTTTCAAAAATTTGATTTCAAAATATCTTTTCTAACCTCCTAACTTCCTATCTTTTCAAAATTTGTTTCAACTAACTAACTAACTCTTTGTTTGTTTCTCATCTTTTTCAAAACTACCTAACTAACTCTCTCTCTCTCTAATTTTCAAAAATATCTCCCCTATTTTTCAAAATTTCTTTTTAATTAACTAATTATTTTAATTTTTGATTTTAATCTTCAAAAATTTCTAATTTTTTTCAAAAACCATTTTCGAAAATCACTAACTCTTTTTTAAAAATTATTTTCGAAATTCTCCCTCTCTCATCTTATTCTATTTATTTATTCATCTACTAACATCTCCTCATCTCAAATCACCACTCCTATCCTTACCTTTGTGTTTGGATTCTTCATTCTTCTTCACCCCTATTCTTTTTCTTCTTCTACTAACAATAAGGAACCTCGTTACTGTGACATAGAGGATTCCTCTTCTTTTTTTGTTCTCTTCTCTTTCTTATGAGCAGGGACAAAGAAAAAGGCATTCTTGTTGAAGCTGATCCAGAACCTGAAAGGACTCTGAAGAGAAAACTAAGAGAAGCTAAATTACAACAATCCAGAGACAACCTTATTGAAAATTTCGAACAAGTAAAGGAGATGGCAGCCGAACCCAACAACAATAATGCAAGGAGAATGCTTGGTGACTTTACTGCACCTAATTCCAATTTACATGGAAGAAGCATCTCCATTCCTACCATTGGAGCAAACAATTTTGAGCTGAAACCTCAGCTAGTTTCTCTGATGCAGCAGAACTGCAAGTTTCATGGACTTCCATCTGAAGATCCTTTTCATTTCTTAACTGAATTCTTGCAGATCTGTGATACTGTTAAGACTAATAGAGTAGATCCTGAAGTCTACAGGCTCATGCTTTTCCCTTTTGCTGTAAGAGACAGAGCTAGAATATGGTTGGACTCTCAACCCAAAGACAGCCTGAACTCTTGGGATAAGCTGGTCACGGGTTTCTTAGCCAAGTTCTTTCCTCCTCAAAAGCTGAGCAAGCTTAGAGCTGATGTTCAAACCTTCAGACAAAAAGAAGGTGAATCCCTCTATGAAGCTTGGGAAAGATACAAGCAGCTGACCAAAAAGTGTCCTTCTGACATGCTTTCAGAATGGACCATCCTGGATATATTCTATGATGGTTTATCTGAGCTATCAAAGATGTCATTGGATACTTCTGCAGGTGGATCCATTCACCTAAAGAAAACGCCCGCAGAAGCTCAAGAACTCATTGACATGGTTGCTAATAACCAGTTTGTGTACACTTCGGAGAGGAATCCTGTGAGTAATGGGACGCCTATGAAGAAGGGAGTTCTTAAAATTGATACTCTGAATGCCATATTGGCTCAGAATAAAATATTGACCTCTGCACATCTGTGAGGCTCCACGAGAGCCCACTGTCAAGCTATTGACATTAAAGAAGCGCTTGTTGGGAGGCAACCCAATGTTTATTTATCTAATTTTATTTTTGTTTTTCATGTTTTCTTAGGTTCATGATCATGTGGAGTCACAAAATAAACGAAAAATTTAGAAACAGAATCAAAAACAGTGGAAGAAAAATGACACCCTGGAGGAAGCACCTGTCTGGCGTTCAACGCCAGAACAGAGCATGGTTCTGGCGCTGAACGCCCAAAATGGGCAGTATCTGGGCGCTGAACGCCCAAAATGGGCAGCATCTGGGCACTGAACGCCAGAATTGCACCCTGGAGAAGAGCTGGCGCTGAACGCCCAGAACAAGCATGGTTCTGGCATTCAACGCCAGAAATGGGCAACAAATGGGCGTTGAACGCCCAAAATGGGCAGCAACCTGGCACTGAATGCCCAGAGTTGTGTGCAAGGGCATTTTACATGCCTAATTTGGTGCAAGGTTGTAATTCCTTGAACACCTCAGGATCTGTGGACCCCACAGGATCATCTCAGGATCTGTGGACCCCACAGGATCCCCACCCACCTCACCCTCTCTCTCTCCATTCATGGTCATCCCTTCTGTTTTCCATTCACCACTCACATCCATACACACATCCCTCTATCTCCTCGATATCTTCTTCTTCTTCATCTATTCTTTCTTCTCTTGCTCGAGGGCGAGCAATATTCTAAGTTTGGTGTGGTAAAAGCATAAGCATTTTGTTTTTCCATTACCATTAATGGCACCTAAGGCCAGAAAAACCTCAAGAAAGAAGAAAGGGAAGACAAATGCTTCCACCTCTGAGCCATGGGAGATGGAAAGATTCATCTCACAAGCCCATCACTAAGAAAAGGATGGAGCAAACAAGAGAGCACATTCATGAATCCCAACAGGCACATGAAGAAGCTCATCATCAAGAAATCCCTTAGATACATCAAGGGATGCACTTGCCTCCACATAATTTTTGGGAGTAAATCAACACCTCCCTAGGAGAATTAAGTTCCAACATGGGACAATTAAGGGTAGGCAAAGAACAAAGCAAAGAACAAAGCTTGCAGAAAAAAAAATAGGCGAAAAAAAAATAGAAAGAAAAAGAAAAAGCAAGCAGAAAAAGCCAAAAGATCTTAAAACCAAGAGGCAAGAGTAAAAAGCCAATAACCCTTAAAACCAAAAGGCAAGGGTAAATAAAAAGGATCCCAAGGCTTTGAGCATCAGTGGATAGGAGGGCCTAAAGGAATAAAATCATGTCCTAAGCGGCTAAACCAAGCTGTCCCTAACCATGTGCTTGTGGCGTGAAGGTGTCAAGTGAAAACTTGAGACTGAGCGGTTAAAGTCAAGGTCCAAAGCAAAAAAAGAGTGTGCTTAAGAACCCTGGACACCTCTAATTGGGGACTTTAGCAAAGCTGAGTCACAATCTGAAAAGGTTCACCCAATTATGTGTCTGTGGCATTTATGTATCCGGTGGTAATACTGAAAAATAAAGTGCTTAGGGCCACGACCAAGACTCATAAAGAAGCTGTGTTCAAGAATCATCATACTGAACTAGGAGAATCAATAACACTATCTGAACTCTGAGTTCCTATAGATGCCAATCATTCTGAACCTCAATGGATAAAGTGAGATGCCAAAGCTATTCAAGAGGCAAAAAGCTACAAGTCCCGCTCATCTGATTGAAGCTATGTTTCATTGATAGTTTGGAATTTATAGTATATTCTCTTCTTTTTATCCTATTTGATTTTCAGTTGCTTGGGGACAAGCAACAATTTAAGTTTGGTGTTGTGATGAGCGGATAATTTATACGCTTTTTGGCATTATTTTTAGTATGTTTTTAGTAGGATCTAGTTACTTTTAGGGATGTTTTCATTAGTTTTTATGTTAAATTCACATTTCTGGACTTTACTATGAGTTTGTGTGTTTTTTTGTGATTTCAGGTATTTTTTGGCTGAAATTGAGGGACTTGAGCAAAAATCAGATTCAGAGGTTGAAGAAGGACTGCTGATGCTGTTGGATTCTGACCTCCCTGCACTCAAAATGGATTTTTTGGAGCTACAGAACTCAAAATGGCGCGCTTCTAATTACGTTGGAAAGAAGACATCCAAGGCTTTCCAGCAAACTGTCGTTCAACGCCAGCTCTCTGCCCAATTCTAGCGTCCAGCGCCAGAAACTAGTTGCAAAGTGGAGTTCAACGCCTAAAATGGGACAAAAGCTGGCGTTCAACTCCAAGAATGACCTCTCCACGTGTAGACATCAAGCTCAGCCCAAGCACACACCAAGTGGGCCCCGGAAGTGGATTTATGCATCAATTACTTACTTCTGTAAACCCTAGTGACTAGTTTATTATAAATAGAACTTTTTATCATTGTATTCGTAGTCTTGGTTACTCTGGTTCCCCTTCAGGAAAGCAGAGATTCAGAGGAACGAAAGCATCTCTACATGCTTTTCTGAAATTCTCACCAATAAATTACATAAGTGTTTCTATCCTTATTTTATTATATTAAATTCGAAAACTCCATAACTATTTTATATCCGCCTGACTGAGATTTACAAGGTGACCATATACCAACAATCTCCGTGGGATCGACCCTTACTCACGTAAGGTTTATTACTTGGATGACCCAATGCACTTGCTGGTTAGTTGTATCGAAGTTTTGACAAACTATGAATTGAGAATAGAGCACCAAGCCTTTGGAGCCATTACCAGAGATCACAATTTCATGCACCACTCTTCTTTCTTGCCCAGCATGATTTGCTAGACCTTCTCTACCATGGTTGTGAGCCTCTTCTTCATGATGGTTCTCCATATTTTCATCCATGTTTGGTTCAAAATACTCCTCTTCTTCCTCTACACCAACTACTCATTTTCCTCTTGCTTCCCTCCTTAATCTAAGGAAAGTCCTCTCAGGTTCAGAATGAAAGGAAGTTGAAGCCCCGCTTCTTCTCCCTGTCATACAACCAACAAGGCACAAGCAAGGAAATAGATGCAGAAAGTATTTCTGTTAGAATTGCTGTTAGTGTGAGTGATGCAATATATCAAACAGTTAGTGGGTTAGTGGACTGAATTGTAAATAACTAAAAAAATGGGTAAGGGAAAGGGAAGAAAATAACTGAACAGAAAGTAAATTACTCAAATGAACTTAAATCAGACAAAATAAAAACAAATGCTCAATCTAGTTATCCACCAATTTAATCATTGTTGATACAATATCAGTCCCCGGCAACGGCGCCATAAACTTGATGCACGGAAACTTGTCTCTCAACAAATTTCCTTCGGCAAGTATACTGAATTATCGTCAAGTAAAAACTCACAATAGAGTGAGGTCGAATCCCACAGGGATTGATTGGTCAAGCAACTTTAATTGGAAGAAGGTTCTAGTTGAGCTAAGCAGAAATTGGGTTGAGAATTGCAGGAAATTAAATGGCGGGAAAGTAAATTGCAGAAAATAAATGACGGAAGGTAAATTGCAGAATCTTAAATGGGGAAGGGGAGTTTAGCATGAAAGTAAATAGCACAAAGTAAGGAGAATGGGTAAGATCAGAAATAGGGAATTCATTGGGCTTAGGAGATGTTGCATTCTCCGGATCAAGTTCATTTTCATCTCTTCCTCAATCAATGCATTCATTGATCTCCTTGGCAATCTTAAGTGATTGAATTCCAATTCCTTGGTGATTCAATCTCTTAAATCAGATCAATAGCCAATTCCTTGGTCTAATTGCTCATGAAAAGAGATGAAGTGTGGTCAGTGATTATACCACATGTATTTCTAAATCAAAGTATTGAGAGAATTATATGTCACCATATCCGCCCAAACCCCAATTTGGTCCAACATGAGAAAGCATTTCTAGCATGATCTCTTCATCCCTTTTCCAAGGTTCAGAAGAGATCCAAGTATGAATAGCTTCTTTTCCAAGATAACTACTCAATTGGATGAAGATTGAAAGCTTTCTAGTCAAATCAAGAGAAAAGAAAGAAGAAGAATAATGAAAACTATTATTGATCCATCAAATTACAACAGAGCTCTCTAACCCAATGAAAGGGGTTTAGTTGTTCATAGCTCTGGGAAAATAAAGCATAGATGGAGAGTACATTCTGAAAGTTAAACTAGAAGTACAGAGAAAGTAAAATACAGAGAGTAATTCTAATAATGCCCAAAAAGCTCTCCTTCTAGTTCAAAGTTCTCTCTATATATACTACTCTTCTAATCTTCTAGTTGGTTCTTCAAGTCTTGGATATGGGCCTTTGGATCTTGAGTTTGAAGCAGTTATCCTCTTCACTGGGCTTAGCTTTACTTGTAGAGAGAAAGTGTGAAGCAGGCAAGGACTTTAGCTTAGGACATTAGTGGCGTTAACGTTAAGTGAAAGTGTGGGTTCGAGAACGTTAGTGACAATCACCTTTTTCACTAACGTTCCTAACCGAGGGATGATCTACGTTAACTTCAACGTTAGTGGCACCAACGTGACCACTAACGT
>NC_029792.2:59212247-59220535 GCF_000816755.2 Arachis ipaensis | reverse complement strand
TAACGTGGCTCAAAGTGGCTTAGTCCAACGTTAGTGACAAAGGTGAGTGTCACTAACGTTGGCCATTCTTTTGCTTCCCCACGTTAGAGTCCACGTTAATTGAGTTAACGTGGCTCTTAACGTGGCCAATATGAGCTTGGTCCAACGTTAGTGACAAAGGTGAGTGTCACTAACGTTGGCTTCATTTTCTTCTTCCACGTTAGAGTTTACGTTAACTTAGTTAACGTGACTCTTAACGTGGGCTATGATGGCTTCGAGGACGTTATTGGCGATTACTTTTCTCATTAACGTTGCAAGCTAGCTCCCTTTCCACGTTAGTGGTGACGTTAGTTAGACTAACGTGGCTGTTAACGTGGTTCTTCCTTGCTTCCTTTGTGCTGAAATCAAGCAGTAGAGTGCATCAAAGTTCTAATCCAAGTCATGAGACATGCATCATCAAATTTGTCATTTAATTCATGCATAATTCTCATGAAATCATGTAAAGTACACAATGTTTGCTTGAATCAAGATGTAAGTGAAATTCTACCCAAAACTCGCTGATTTCCTAAGAAAATGCATGAAACTACCCTAAAACAGTAAAGAAAAAGTCAGTGAAACTGGCCAAAATGCCCTGGCATCACTAGCCTATACCACAAAGACTCTGATCGTAGATCAGGAGGCTAAGAGATACACATTCAAGCTTGTTTACATGTAGAATGGAAGTGTTTGTCAAGCACGCATTCATAAGTGAGAATGATGATGAGCGTCACATAATCATCACATTCATCATGTTCTTGTGTGCGAATGAATATCTTAGAGAAGAAATAGGCTTAAGTTGAATAGAAAAACAATAGTACATTGCATTAATTCATGAGGAACAGCAGAGCTCCACACCTTAATCTATGGTGTGTAGAAACTCTACCGTTGAAAATACATAAGTGATGAAGGTCCAGGCATGGCCGAATGGCGAGCCTCCATAAAGGTCTAAGATAGCATAAGACTGATCAAAGATGTAAATACAATAGTAAAAAGTTCTATTTATACTAAACTAATTACTAGGGTTTACAGAAATGAGTAAATGATGCAGAAATCCACTTTCGGGCCCACTTGGTGTGTGCTTGGGCTGAGCATTGAAGCTTTCATGTGTAGAGGTCTTCCTTAGAGTTAAACGCCAGTTTGTAACCTGTTTCTGGCGTTTAACTCTGGCGTTTAACATTGAACGCCAGTTTGAGTCATCTAAAATCGGGCAAAGTATGGACTATTATATATTGCTGGAACGCCCTGGAGGTCTACTTTCCAACGTAATTTAGAGCACGCCATTTGGACTCCTGTAGCTCCAGAATATCCACTTTGAGTGCAGGGAGGTCAGAATCCAACAGCATCTGCAGTCCTTCTTCAGCCTCTGAATCAGATTTTTCCTCAAGTCCCTCAATTTCAGCCAGAAATTACCTGAAATCATAGAAAAACACACAAACTCATAGTAAAGTCCAGAAATGTGAATTTTATTTAAAAACTAATAAAAAAATATACTAAAAACTAACTAAATCATACTAAAAACTGTGTAAAAACACTGCCAAAAAGCGTATAAATTATCCGCTCATCACTAACTAACTACCAATGTTTCCCACAAATTCTCCCCACACTTGATTAACACACACACTTAGACCCAAGCTAATCAAAGATACAATCAATGGATATAATGGTTTTTCACTTAGGGTGAATGATGTGCTTATAATGAGAATATAGGGGAATTAAAGGCTCAAAAAGTGGTTTACAAAGATAGATGCAAGGGTTGGCCATATGGGTTAGTGAGCTATACAAAGGTGGCCTCAATCATACTAAATGCAATCCAAAAGAATAAATATAGGACATATAGACTAAAGCAAATCTAAGATCACAATCATAAAAGGAGTTTATCACACAAGAAAAAAAATTGTGGTTGAAAATGTGCGACCACATAATTAAAGCTCAAATCTCACTTGGTATTTGTTCAAGCTCTTTTCTATGTTCCATAAAAAGATACTTCAAGCAAGTTCAAAAACAAATTTCAAATCTAATCAATGGAATGCCCTAAAAAGGGGTTTCTTGAAAACTCTTTGTTGTTTTACCAAAACTTATTTACTATACGTATGTATGTATGTATGTTGTGATGGATGCAATTTCAAGATCTTTCCTAGTTCTATTCCTAATTTTTAACAAGCAAAAATTAACATGAACAATTAGGACAAAATTGAACTAGGTGCTATACTATTCACGTCATCCAATCACAATTTCTATCTTTAAAATATATACTAAGAAAAAGATGCAAAACGCAATAGATATAAACTATGAATAATCTAAGACATATATACTAGAAGGAAATGCAATGCAATAATCAAAATCACTCTAAATATATACAAGAAACCTACTAAAAGAAGTAAAAATAAAGTGCAAGGTATTTGGGAAAAGAAAGTTTACACCCCAAAATGGCGAATCCTCCCCTACACTTAAGCGTTGCACGGTCCTCCGTGCACAAACAAAATCTGGGGAGAATATCTCTCAAGAGCTCCACCTTCGGTTGGCGGATGCGGGGGCTTGGGTTGTGTGGAGATTGCTGTGTCCATGTATGCTCGGCATCTCCCTCGTCAGTATCCTCCTCCTCTCCCGGCTACTTGCCTTGACATCTCATCCTCAAAAAGAATAGAGAAAGCATAATTAGAATCATAGGGAAAGTAACACAAAAGGGTAAAGGAGGGAGCAAATAAGCATCTAATTGAGAAAGTTGCATAGTGGTGTGGAATACACACAACGGCCGGTTAAAATGGCATCCACTCCATCAAAAAGTAAGCATGAGTTCCTCAACTAAATGGCCTAAGAAGCAAGCAATAAATGAGCATCAATCAAACAGAAGCAAACTTAGGCAATTGCATCAAGAGTGAATTGAATTAAAAATATTGGATATTGAAATTGTGCAAGTAAAAGCTCAAGAGTGAAATAAAATAGCACAATATACAACACCCGACCCCTTAATGAAATGGAAACTACTTATTCATCATGAAACACAAGGAAAAAGTCACATGGTATATGTACTTGTTACAAAAAGTGATACACTTGATAGCAATCAAGTTAAGTCACTCAAATAAATGCAAAGCATTAAAAAGAAACAAGTACCGGACATGTGATCTATATGATATAAAAATCAAGATGAACAAGTAATTTCAACTCAATTCACCAAAGTGAAAGTGCACAATTCAAGATGCCAAACAAGGATAAAGTTTAATGCATATGGTAGCTACAACATATGAATTAAACTCACAATTCATCTAGGCATTTAAACAAGGCTTTTAATGCTCAGTGCATATATTTATCAAACTTGAAACCAAAATCAAACAAGAAGCAACCCAATCAATGTTAAACAAACACTTGTAACTTATTTATTTGTCAAGTAACTAAACTAAAGCTAATATAATTACCAAAATAAAAATTAAATGCAAAAAAAATGAACAAGAACAAGTAGAAAATAGGGTGAAAGAGAAGAAGAAGAGAAGAAAAAAGGCATAGTGAGAAAATAGGGGCGTGCGCACGCACAGGGGTGTGTGCGTGCGCACACTATGAGGAAAGGGGAAAGTGTGCGAGTGCACCCGCTATGCGAGCGCTCCTGGCAGAAGAGGGAGTAGGAAGTGTGCGTGCACACAAGGGTGTACGCACGCACAGAAGATTTTTTTTTTTGGGGAAGGATCATGTGTGTGTGCGCAAACAGGTCCGTGCGCGCGCACAAAAGCGTAAGGGCCAGGGGTTCACGCGCACATGCTATGCCAACGCTCCCACCAGAGTAGTTGTAAGTTAGCATGCGGACGCACACGTCTGTGCGGCCGCACCAGAAGCGCGAAAAAGGGTATGTGTGCATACGCACGATTAGGTGCATACGCACAGGTCGCAGAAAGCAGCTGACCGTGCACACAATTTGTTTTTTAACATCTAAGGTACCAAACCTTAGTTCAATCAAATCAAACACCAAAACTTGCAAGAACCCATAAATTCATGATCCAAACCAAAATTAACATATCTAAACTCAAAATTAAACTAATTCTAAGCTAACCAAGCATAACAAAAAGCAAATAAGTCAAAATATATACAAAAAGAGAAGAGTTATAACAATGTTACCAAACACTTTTATTTAATGTCTTTAAGTTAGACAATTAGGAGAGCCCTTGCTATGTTGGCTTGTGCTTTACTTCCCCACCAATGCTAGAATGTCCAATGTCCTCCGGGATCCCAATCCTAACCATCAACAAAGACAACCAAAAAGCAAGTTATTTATATATTAACATATATACAACGGCCAAAAACATGCACCATTGCAACTCCCCGGCAACGGCATCAAATTTGATGATGATAATTCTTGCATGGTTTGGAATCGATCAAAGACAAGCATAAATTTGTTGGTAGCATAGTCCAAACCAACAATGAATTCTCAAGATCAAATAATAAAGTCAATACAAAATATAAACCGAGAGTATTTAACTCCCAGGTCATTCTCCCTAGGAGTTGTAATAAAATGCACAATTATTGGCTATGAGAGAGCATGGGGATTGTGAATGCAAGAGAGAGCAAGAAACGTAAATAGCAAGAATTAAAACAAGCATGCAAGGAATTATAATGAAAGCAAGTAAAGGCAATGGAAATGGAAATTAAATACTAAAAAGGGCTCTTGGCAAGAAGTAGGTAATCTAGGTTTCCAATCCTAATTATGGACCACAAACATGGCAATTGTGTGGAATCAATCCAAATTAGTCAATCCTCCTTGAGAATTAGTCAAAAGAGCATAATTGATCTCAATCCATAAGTCCTAGTCAACTCACAAATTACTTAGTGAAAGACTAGCGTCAATGGAAACCAAACCAACTAACTATTCTCACACAATGCGGAATGGACATCCACAACCCAATTCCACCCAAACACCCAATTTCTCAACCAAGAGTGTGAAAACTAAACATGCAAGAAATTAAACATCAAAGCAATTAAATAAACATGCAAGGAATTAAGAGTCAAAGCAATAAAAGTCAAAGCAATAAAATGCAAGAAAAGAAAATTTAAAATGCAAGAAAACCTCTTGGCAAGTCATTGAGAGCTAAGGCTACCTATCCTAGCCATTGACCACAAACACATGATGATTATGAAAAGTTAATCCTACTTAGTCAACCTTAGATCGAAGATAAGTCAAATAGGCATAGTTGATTTCAATCCCTAAGTCCTATGTCAACACTAAGGGGTCACATAGAGTCAAGGGAGATCAAATCAACTAACTACTCTAATATATCAAACAAGAATGGACATTAATGACTCAAGGATCACCAAAGTCAACAATTCTAAGCCAAGAGTGTAGAAAAACTAAGTGAAAACTAAGCCAAGCATTTTATCAAACACTTGGTGTGCATGAGAATAAAATAATATTAAAATACATTAAAATAAATTCTAAAACTACCAAAGTAAGAAAATAGCAATAACAACCAAAGAAAGCAATAAATGAACATAAAACATAAATTGCATTAAATGAAATTAAAATTGACAAAGAGTATTCATAACATGAAAAGTGACATAAAAGAGAAATTAAGAAGAAGAACTAAGAGAAGTAAGATAATAAAGTAAATAAATATAAATGAAACTACATTAAAACATGAATTAAAGACAGAAATTAAAGGAAATTAAACTAAACCTAACCTAATTCTAGAGAGAGGGGGGAACTTCTCTTTCTAGAAACTAAGGGAAAACATAATAAAAACTAAACCTAATTGCCCCTTTCATCCTTCTTCAATTTAGCCTTAAATAGCTTCAAAAAATGAGTTGGATTGGGTTTTAGGAGCCCAAAAATCGCTCCCAAGGAGTTGCAATTAATGAGGTCACGTGCAGGGACCTGTGCGGACGCACAGATGTGCGTCTACACACATGCTAAATCCTGACTTGTGCGTACGCAAACTTAAACTTATGTCCACTATAGCAAATTGCATATCATTTTGAATCCCTGGACGTTAGCTTTCCAATGCTGCTAGAATCGCCTCATTTGGACCTCTGTAGCTCAAGTTATGACTAATTTAGTATAGAGAGGTCAGGGTTGGTAGCTTTCCAAATCCTTCATTTCTTGAATTCTTCCCTTTTGCATGCTCTTTTCCTCACTTCTTCAACCCATACCTGCCTTGGAAACCTGAAAATTACTTAACAAATACATCAAGGTACCAAATGGGATTAAAGTGAATAAAATTGACTAAATTAAGCACAAAAGAGCATGTTTTCACTTTCAAGCACAATTTAGGAGAAATCTCAAAAGCATGCTATTTAGGTGAATAAATGTGAGTTTATGTGATGGAATCCACTAAAATCAAACCAAAATATATCGTAAAAGATGGATTCATCAATCTACTCAAGTTCCTCCGAGGAAGCCGACCTTGGGTACTTCTGGACCGAGGAAAATCATCCCGACTCCTCAGGTTCGTGTGATTCCTTCTGCTCATCTCCAATCAACCTCTGGTGCTGCTTCTTCTCCTACTGCTAGTCCTCCTCCTAAAAAATAGAATACTGTGGACCCTTATGACTTGGATGCCCCTGATTTTGAGGCCGTGGGGTTTGTTGATAATCAAATTGCTCCTTATGGTTGACTTCCCATGGATGATGTGTCCATCCTTCATCACTTGAATTTCACTACCAGTAACAGTATTCGGATGGCCCATACGGGTGCAACCCTATTCCGTACTGTTTAGGGTTCCCCCGTCCATGTGATTAAGGCTTTTCTGGAGGATGCTAAATTGGATTTCGATAGAATAAAGGGGGTGAAGGATGAGCTTGATGCCAGGGTAATTAAGCTGGAGTTGGATTTGGAGAAGGAAAAGTGCCGAGCTACCAGGGCTGAGGCGGCTGCAAACTTGGCGGAGGAGATGGCGAAGAAACACAAGGAAAGTTATACCCGTACTTAGGCCGAGCTGTTGGAGTTGAAGGAGAGACTTGCTTCTGCCCATGCGGATTATGCCGATCTCTAGGGTCATCTGGTAGATGCTGTGACAGGTGCTTATGACAATTTAAAGGCACAGGTCCAAGTTCTAGCTCCTGAACTCGACCTGACTCTCTTCAGCTTGGACAATATGGTAGAGGATGGCAGGATAGTGCCTACCCTGGATGATTAGGATGACGGGCCTCCTCCTTCTGCTGAGGTCAACCATCCCGAACCTGATCCTGATTGTCAAATTCTTAATCGGGAGGATGGGACTGTGGGCGCCACCCCCATGAAGATCATTCCTCCTCCTTCAGCCACGGATGCCACTACTGGGGAAACTTTGGACCCCTTATGATTTCTTTGTTTTATCTGTACAGCCCGATTTGTGGGCTTTTTAAACTCTGTTTTTTGTAACTTTTGATATGGTAGACTTCTCTTGACTTTCAGTTGCTTCTATGTAACTTTATTTTGAAAACAAAACACTTTTAAACTCTTGAGACTGCCTCTTGGGTAGCCTTTTGAGTCTTTAAATTTTTTTATTTTGATGATTATATTTCACTGATATACTGTTCATACCTTTGCAACTTTTGTAGATCTTTGTAAAGTGTTGGTACTCTACTGTCTGACTTCTTTTTGATCAGATCTTGTTTTGTCTGTCTTCTGTTTGGGCGAGATGACCCTTGGGGCTAACTTGTCTGACAACTTTTTAGTGTTATGATATAACCTTTTTTAGTTAGTCTGAACAATTTTGATAGCCTTGTCGTGGAGCCATGACTTTTTGGGCAAAGCTATGTCCCTTTTAGCGCACGCTTTTCGTTGGTCTGACTTCTCTTGTCGGTCCGAGCTGTAGCTTTTGTTGGTCCGACTTCTCTTGTCGGTCTAAGCTGTAGCTTTCATTGGTCCGACTTCTCTTGTCGGTCCAAGCTGTAGTTTTCGTTGGTCCGACTTCTCTTGTCGGTCCAAGCTAAGTTATTTTTAGTAGTCCATTTTTAGTCAGACCTCGTCAGGCCGCTTTTTATGGATTACTTTTTATAACTTCTTGCATTAATCTGTTTATATTGCTTTCACATTGCTGACCTTGTTGTAATCGGGCGATGAATTTGGTTTTCACCTTGCCGACCTTATCGTAATCGGGCGATGAATTTGGTTTTTACCTTGCCGACCTTTGATGCGTGGCAGAAGTTAACCAATTAAGAGATTTCAATTAAGAGAACAACGTTGACGTATAGCTCTTAACCGGCTAAGATCTGCCTCACGAATTTATAAAGGGTTGTCACAAATTTTAGAAATAAAGATACTGGGAGTATAAGTCCCAGGTCGTCTCCCAACGAGTTGCAGGAAAGAG
>NC_029792.2:59168775-59208335 GCF_000816755.2 Arachis ipaensis | reverse complement strand
ACTACTTGCACTGGGCTTACCCAAGGGCTGTCTGAGATAGGGTAAATCACCCCAGCTTGCCACAATTTCAACACCTCTTTTTGGACTACTTCATTTATGGCTGGGTTTAGCCTTCTTTGTTGCTATCTTGAGGGCTTGGCTCCTTCTTCAAGTAGGATTTTATGCATGCACATTGAAGGACTAATTCCTTTCAAGTCTGCAAGTGTCCATTGATGCGTGGCAGAAGTTTACCAATTAAGAGATTTCAATTAAGAGAACAGCGTTGCACGTATAGCTCTTAACCGGCTAAGATCTGCCTCACCAATTTAAAAAGGGTTGTTACAAATTTTAGAGTTCTATTTTATTAACTAGGGGTTTTCAGAAAAATTGAGTTTTGATAATTAGTAATTAAAATGATTAAAGATTAAAACAATAAAAATAAACTGAGAATGATTATTGGTATTCTAAATAAAAGGCCTTGACTGGGGGAATAATTAAATGGAATTTCTATCCTTGTTGAAATCTTTTCAAGTGTAGTGTAGTGTGAAAAGATTGTTGTTCTCACTCGGTTACCCCTTACTAAATAAGGAAAAGTATGGTGATTAAACAAACTCTTACCCTCAAATCCTAGTCCTCTCCTTTGGGGAGGTCTAGTGTTAGTAGGTATGGAATTAGCTAACAACGTCCCATTCAACCAAGCACTTGAGCATTCCAACTCAAGTATCTCCTTTTAATCAACCCCTTTGTCAAGTGGAAATTCTACTCCATTGACATGAAATTAATAATCATAAAATATGAGAAGACATAATTAAATAAAATGAAATAGAGGATTAAAATTAATTAAAATAAAAATAACTCTATATATTAATAAATTCAAGACGCAACATAATTATCTGAACAGAGTCAATGAGTGACTAATTAAAAATAAGGGAATAAGGAAACAAACTAAAGTAATGTCTTCAACGGAGGTAATGACTCTCAGCATCCAAAAAATCCAAGCAAAAGCATAAACTATCAATGTAATTCCAATCTAAAAATTTAGATCTAAAACTGAAGTAATCCTAATGTGATGAATCTGATTATGTGTGGATGCCCCCCGGAGTTTCTGCATGTTCCCTCGCTTTATTCTGTGTTTCTGGGCCAAAAATTAGGTTACAACGCGGCCTGCAATTGTCTCCAGTGTATTCTGTAATTTCTGCAGATCGCGCATGTCACGCGTACGCGTCGTCCACGCGTTCGCGTCATTCAGCAATTTTCCTTGTCACGCGTTCGCGTCGTCCACATGTTCGCGTCACTGCGATTTCTCCATTTCGTGCGCTCGCGTGGGCCATGCGCTCGCGTCAATGTTCGCTTGTCATCTCCTTAGTTTCTTGTATTCCTTGGATTTTTGCAAGCTTCCTCTCCATTCTCTAAGCCATTCTTGCTCTATGAAGCCAGAAACACTTAACACACATATCAAGGCATCGAATGGCATAAGGGAGATTAAAAATACATAATTAAAAGATCTCTAGGAAGCAAGTTTTAAACCATTGAATAATTTTGGAAAGGAATTGTAAATACATGCAAATCATATGAATAAGTGGGTAAAGACTTGATAAAACCACACAATTAAACACAATATAAATCATAAAATAATGGTTTATCAACCTTGTCGTAATCGGGCGATGAATTTTTGCGCTCAGATTAATGTGTCTTGATAGGAAACTTTTTAGGGAATCTGAAAAACTTTATTCAAGTAGAAAATATATAGAGAGGAATGTATACATATGAGTGCTTACCCTTCTAAATCGGGCAATTTTGTAGATCTTGGCTAGGCGCCTCATTAAAAAACCTTTTTTGGAAAAAGAGTGCACCTTGACCTAAGATCTTTATTAATTTCTAACTATAGTACCTTCTTAGGTTACAGGCATGCCATGACCTTGGTAGCTCTCGTCCCTCAAGGTCAGACCCCTTGTAATAGCCTTTTCCAAGTACCTCTACAACTCGGTAAGGTCTTTTCCAGTTAGTTGCTAGATTCCATTCTCCTGATCGACCTTGAAGTCATTCGACACTTTAATGCTTCCTCTCTAATCCGAGCTCTTTCTCGGATTTTTGGAAGTAGGTCGAGCTCTTCCCTTTGATTTTGGGAGTTGGTCTCTTTATTATAGATGATCATTCTGGTAGATCCATCCTCTATCTCCACTAGGATCATTGCCTTCATTCCGTAAGCAAGCCAGAAGGGTGATTCTCCTGTGGCAGAGTGCGGAGTTGTCCGATATGCCCATAGGACTTGTGGGAGCTCTTCGGCCCGAGCTTCCTTTGCACCTTGTAGTCTCTGTTTTAGCCCTGCTAGTATGACTTTATTGGCAGCTTCTGCCTGTCCGTTAGCTTGTGGGTGATCTACGGATGTGAATTGGTGCTTTATTTTCAAGTCAACTACCATGTTCCTGAAACCTGTATCAGTAAATTGTGTGCCATTATCTGTAGTGATGGAGTAAGGGACCCCAAACCTTGTAATAATGTTCCTATATAGATATTTCTGACTTCTTTGAGCGGTGGCATTGGCTAGGGGCTTTGCCTCAATCCATTTTGTGAAATAGTCTACCCCTACAATGAGGAACTTGACTTGTCCCGATCCTTGGGGAAAGGGTCCGAGGAGGTCTAGCCCCCATTTTGTGAACGGCCAGGGTGACGTTTCACTGATGAGCTCTTCTGGTGGAGCGATGTGGAAGTTAGCATGCTTCTGACATGGTGGGCATGTGTTGACGAACTCTATTGCTTCTTTGTGTAAGGTTGGCCAGAAGAATCCAGCTCGGAGTACCTTTTTGGAAAGAGCTCGTGCCCCCAAGTGGTTGCCACACGTGCCACTGTGTACCTCTTCCAGAACTTTCCTTGTATTGGAAGTCGGTACGCATTTTAGGAGGGGTGTTGAGATTCCTCTCCTATATAAAATGTCGCCCACCATAGTGTAGTATTGTGCTTCTCGTATCAACCTCTTTGCCTCCTTCTTATCTGTGGGGAGTGTCTTTGTCTTGAGGTAGTTGATAATGGGGGTCATCCACCCTTGATCCTGACCAGATATGGTTAGGACCTTTTCTTCCTCTATGACTGATGGGTTTTGCAATGTTTCCTGGATGAGGCTTCTGTTATTTCCCCCAGGTTTAGTGATAGCTAGTTTTGATAGTGCATCTGCCCGAGCATTCTGTTCTCGAGGTATATGTTGGACCTCATATTTCCCGATCTGTCTGAACTGTTCTCTAGTTTTGTCGAGATATTTCTTCATGGTAGGGTCTTTAGCTTGGTAGCTCCCTTCTTTTTGTGAGGTAACTACTTGCGAATAACTGAAGATGGTGAGATTTTGAACTCCTACCTCCTTAGCCAGCCTCAAACTAGCCAGTAATGCCTCATATTCAGCTTGATTATTTGAAGCAGGGAATTCGAATTTTAGTGAGAGTTTCATTTGGGTTCCCTGATCGCTTTCTATTATCACACCTGCTGATGAGGGAAAAATGATTCCACACAAACTCACCGGCAAGTGTACCGGGTCGCATCAAGTAGTAAAACTCATAAAAAGTGAGGTCGATCCCACAGGGATTGATGGATGAAGCAACTTTAGTGAGGTGATCAGTTTTGTCAAGCAGACAGTGGTGAATTGAGTGAGAATTGATCAACAGAAAGTAAATTGCAGGGAATTTAAATTGCATAAAGTAAATTGACATAATCTTAAAGAGCAAGAAATGTAAATTACAGCAAATGTAAAAGGGAATTGGGTGCAGGTAAATTAAAGAAAGCAGTAAATCAGAACTCAGAACAATTGTAGAAGATTTAAAGTGCATGAAAAGTAAATTCAGATCACAGCAAATTCAAATGTAAAGTTGTAGAAAGTAAATTTGCAGAAGAGAATTATCAGAAACTGAAATTTCATAAGTCAAATTGAATACTGAAATGTAATAGTGCAGAAAAATAAAAGTGTATCAACTATGCTAAGCTCTCTGGAGTCTCTAATCCTCCAAGAGAGATCTGGAGTCTCTAATCCTCCAGCCCGAGCCTCCTATTCGACTCCTACTCTTACTGTGCGCGTTTTCTTTCTAACTGTGAACTAAGGCCTTTTTATAGGAATTCCTAATTACAAATGAAATTGAAATTGAAAACAAATTAAAACTCAAATGAAATTCCTATTCTAACAGTTTATTGTGTCTTTAAGTGATGCCAATGAGCTCTGCTTGCTCTGGTGTATCAATGTGCTTTGAATCAGATTAATTTAGCCAGAGTTGCACTTCCAGGAGAATGGAGCATTTTATAATTGAGCGCAACGTTCATTCAACCATGCATACGCGTCCTGCACGCTTGCGCGTGCTTTTGTGATTTCGCCCATCGACACGTACGCGTCATGTATGCGTGCGCGTCACTATCAGTCTTCTTCTTCAAACATGCTCGCGCGCCACTTTCACGCGTACGCGTCGTTGATAGCGCTAACTTAGTGAGCGCTACACTGGTTTAGTGAGCACCGCCCACGTGTGCGCGTCCTCTACGCGTGCGCATGGGTAGCAAAATCTCAATTCAGGCTTCAGCGCCAGCCTTGCGTGCACGTGCTTTCATCACAAGTGCTCCATCGACGCGTGCGCGTCGGGCACGCGTGCGCGTTATTTGCAAAACTTTGCCTCCAAGTCTGAACATGCCCGAAAACACTCTCTCATGCAACGTAGTGTTCTCTTTGCAATTGAACGCTAATCACATCCACGCGTACGCGTCATGCACGCGTACGCGTGGGTCTTCAAAATTCCTTTCCGACGCGTGCGCGTCCTGCACGCATGCGCGTCATAGCGTTTTCGCGCCAAGAGCTCTCTCTTCATTTAAATCATGGGCCACGCTTTCAAAAGCGTGGCCTAAGGCTCCAAATTGTGCCCATGCTCCAAAATATGCCCCAGAATTCCTCTTTTCTCCTTTTTAGATTATTTTGTGCTTTTTTGCTTCTTTTTCTTCTTATTTCCTATAAAGTTTATAAAATCAAAAGATCAAAGAAATATACTATTTAAGCACAATAGAATTCAATATTTAAGCACTAATCATCACTTTCTTGTATGAAAAAGCATATAAAAACATGACATGATGATATGTCATCACCTGTGCCACTCCCAGTTTTGTTTGAAGAGCCGTCCACGTAGAGATTCCATCTTGTGGGAGTTCCTGGGGTATTAGTGTACTCGGTAATGAAGTCGGCCAGGTACTATGATTTAATGGCTGTCCAGGCATCATATTGAAGATCGAATTCGGACAACTCGATCGCCCATTACAGGATTCTTCCTGCTAAGTCTGTCTTCTATAGGTTGCTTTTTTATGGGCTGGTTGGTCAGAACCTTGATAGTGTATGCTTGAAAGTACGGGCGAAGTCGTCGAGAAGTGAGTATGAGTGCGTAGGCAAACTTTTCTATCTTTTGATAGTTTAGTTCAGCCCCTTGTAAAGCTTTGCTGATGAAGTGAGTATGGGTTGCTGCTCACCCTCGTTTTCTTTGACAAGTGCTGAAGCGATCGCCCAATTTTCCACTACGAGGTATAATATGAGTACTTCTCCTTCCCGTGGTCGAGTAAGAACTGGTGGTTGCCCCAAGAACTTTTTGAAATCTTGGAAGGCTTGCTCACACTCTGTAGTCCACTCAAACCTCTTTCCTTTCTTTAATGTGGCGTAAAAGGGAAGAGATCTGATGGCTGAGCCGGCTAGGTATCTGGACAGGGCTACAAGTCTTCCATTGAGCTGTTGTACTTCTTTAACGCAGGTCGGGCTTTTCATGTCGAGTATAGCCTGACATTTATCTGGGTTTGCCTCAATTCCTCTTTGTGTGAGCATGAAGCCCAAAATTTGCCAGCTTCTACCGTAAAGGTGCATTTTACAGGGTTAAGTCGCATTCCATGCTTTCTGATGGTGTCGAACACTTTGGTTAGGTCAGGCAACAAGGATTCCTCACCTTGTGTTTTTACCAGCATATCGTCTACGTAAACCTCCATTAATTTCCTAATGTGGTCTTCAAAGACTTTGTTCATCAATCTTTGGTAGGTAGCTCCTGCGTTTTTGAGCCCAAATGACATGATGATATAGCAATAATTTGCTTTTGGGGTTAGGAACGAGGTCTTTTCTTTATCGGGTGGGTACATCGGGATTTGATTGTATCCTGAATAAGCATCCATGAATGAGAGGTACTTGTATCCAGAAGATGCGTCCACTAGAGTGTCTATACTTGGGAGTAGATAGGGATCTTTTGGGCAGGCTCTATCTAGATCGGTGTAGTCAGTGCACATCCGCCACTTCCCATTTGACTTTTTAACTAGGACCACGTTGGCTAGCCATAGTGGGTATTTGGCCTCCCTTATGAACCCTGCCTCCAGTAAGGCGTGTACCTGTTCTTCCATAGCTTGGGACTTTTCCGATCCGAGCTTTCTGCGCTTCTGCTGTACTGGCCGAGATCCTGGGTATACCGCCAGTTTGTGGCACATTAGTTTGGGATCTATGCCCGGCATGTCTGCGGCCTTCCATGCAAAGAGGTCGGCGTTATCCTTTAGGAACTGTATCAGAGGCTCCTTTAAGTCTCCTTTTAAGGTTGTCCCGACATTTGTTGTTTTATCCCGGGCATCGCCAATTTGTACTTCTTCGGTCTCACTTTCAGGTTGTGGACGAAGTTCCTCGCGAGCTCGAACTCCCCCAAGTTTAATAGTGTTGACTTCCTCTCTTTTGGGGTTTCCTTTAAGGTTTAGACTTTCATTGTAATAGTGTCGTACGATTTTTTGGTCTCCCTTTATCGTGGCGATCCCCCCCGAGAGTTGGGAACTTCATGCAGAGATGTGGAGTCGACACCACTACGGCGTGCTGGTTCAGTGTTGTCCGACCTATTAGGGCATTGTAAGCTGAACTCACGTCGACTACGATGTAGTCTACATTGAGTGTCCTTGACTGGGTTCCTTTTCCAAAGGTTGTGTGTAACGAGATATATCCAAGTGGTTGAATTAGAGTTACTCTTAGTCCGAACAAGCTATTCGGATATGCTTTGAGCTCTTTATCTTGCAAACCGAGTTTTTCGAAGGCGGATTTGAATAAGATATCTGCGGAGCTTCCTTGGTCTACCAACGTTCTATGGAGATTAGCGTTGGCCAGTATGATGGTAATGACCATGGGATCATCATGTCTCGGGATAATTCCTGTTGCATCTTCTTGGGTGAAGGTAATAGTGGGGAGGTCAGATGACCTCTCTCCTTCCCCAACATGATATACCTCTTTAAGGTGTCTTTTGTGAGATGATTTAGAGATCCCTGCTACTGTGAATCCTTCATTTATCATATAAACATGTCTCTCAGGAGTCTGAGGTGTTCGTTCAGCCCGTCCGACCTCTTCATCCCTTCTTCTTTTTCTTGGTTCATCCGCTTTGTTGGCTAAGTACCGGTCTAGTTGCCCTTCTCTTGCCAATTTCTCTATGACATTTTTCAAGTCGAAGCATTCGTTAGTAGGATGTCCGTAAATTCGATGGTATTTGCAGTACTCTGTCCGACTTTCCCCTCCTTTTTTGCTTTTGATTGGGCAGGGTGGTGAGATCTTCTCAGTGCTACATATTTCTCGGTAAACATCCACAAGAGACACCCGAAGAGGGGTGTAATTGTGGTATTTTCTAGGTTTCTCAGTGGGTTGATGTTCTTTTTTTTTGGACTCTTTATCCTTGTCCCAAGAGAGGTATGAAAATCCTGGTTTTGAGGTTTCTCCTAATCGAGAATTCTCCTCCATGTTAATATACTTTTCTGCCTGTTCTTGTACCTCGTTCAGAGATGTTCGATGCCATTTTGATATGGAGCGACTAAAAGGTCCTTCTTTTAGGCCATTGATCAGACCTATGATAGCTGCTTCTGTTGGTCGACTTTGTATGTCTAGACATGCTATGTTGAATCTTTTCATGTAGGCTTAATAGGCTTGGGGCGTGTTTGGCTCTGTCCTTCTGGATGGGGAATCTGGCAAGGAATTTTTTGGCTAAGTCGTCAAAACTTGTGATGAATCTTGGAGGCAAACTGTCGAACCACTTTATTGCTGTCTTTGTCAGGGTAGTCGGGAAAGCTTTACATCGAACGACGTCCGAGGTGTCAGTGAGATACATTCTGCTTCTGAAATTGCTGAGATGATGGCTTAGATCCGAGGTACCGTCGTATGAAGTCATATCGGGAGCTTTAAATCCTTTGGAACTTTAACTTTCATGATCTCTTTGGTGAAGGGATCTTGGTCTTTGTGGGAGCTGTCATCCTGATTGGACTGAACTGTTTTAGCTTTGAGATTAGCCTCGAGCTTTAGGAGCTTCTCTTCTAGTTCTCAGCGTCATCTAGTTTCTCTCCGGAGGTCCCTCTCAGCCTCGCGCTGGTGTTCGGCTTCCTGTTCAAGCTGTTTGAGACGTTCCTGTTGTTCTCGGATAGCTTCCAAGATTTCAGTGTTTGCGGGTTATTTGTCCCCCTTGTTTTGAGGTGCATCTTTTGATGTGACCTCCATATTTTTAAGCGGAGTTCCTTCTTCCAAACCGGAGTTGTGATCGTTGTCAAGGTTGTCCGCCAGGATGATGGGATGACTTCCAGGTTCCCTGACAACGGCACCAATGTTTCGAGGGTTACTTGAAACTGAAGGTCAATCTCGGATGAGATCTGCTGTGGTGGCCGGAGCTGTCGCGGCCGACTGTTTGTATTTGGTTGTGCTGCTGATCCTCGATCACCGGAGGGTGGTGGTACCTACCAGCGACTCCGTTGCTTAAGTTAGCATGGGCTTTGAGCAGGTTTTTGGTGTAGAATCAGAGTATGAGTTATACCTGGGTGCTCCAGTGTATTTATAATAGTGTGGGCTGACCTTTCTAAATAAGATAAGTTAGTTATCTTATCTTATCCTTAAGTGAAGTCATCCTATCTCTAGGGGAACCGCCTTTATCTTTCTAGGCTTTAACTGCCTTTAGATTGGGCTATGTCCCTTTGTTTGGGTCTGCTTGGGCTTCTTGTGGCGATTTGGCCGAACTCTTGAAAGAAGAGGTCGGGGGACCTGACCTGAAGAGGTCGGTTGCTTTGTCTTTATTCAGTCCAGATCGGGTAGCTCGACCCAGAGTATGAACAGTTAGTCTCTTTTACTCTTGTTTTTACACAACTCACCATGGACTCTTATGGAAACAAACGATTCTTTTATTTGATGATCATGAGACTTAAACAACATTGCATTTTCTTTCTTTAAAATTAAAGTCAAAGCACAAAGGACTCATAAACAGATTAAGCATAAGGAATTAAAGCAACTATCCTAACACTACAACTATTATCAAATACTTAACAGAAATTCAAAATTAAAAACTTGATATTATCAACCATGGAACTCAACAACCTTTGATTCTTGGAGCAGCTTCAATTCATTGTCCATTTTCCTTTGTCTTTTTTCTTGGAGGAGGAGTCATCATCGTTTTTCTTTGAGGATCCTTCTTGTTCCTTGGTGTCCTTAGGCTTCCAAAATCCCTGCCTTCTCATGTAGGCCCTTTCATCTTTTTTGTGCTTGGCCAATATCTCCTCTTGCCTAGCACTTAGCTCCTCCATTCCTTGCATGAATGTGGGGTATCTGGGGTTTAACGCGGCTACAGCATTACACAAATGATTTAATTTTACTTGTGTGTTGATGTCATACTGCCTCCTTGAAGTGGTTCTAGTGTTATAAAGATGCCTAAACTCGGCAAGGTTCCTCTGTTGCCATTTGTTTTGCTCCACAATTTTGTTGAGGCTGCCTTGCATCTCTCCCCAGTTGAATTGGCCTTGTTGCTCCGTTATGTACTCCATGCTTTCTTGGAGTTGTTGTATACTCTCTTGAACTTGGCCCCATTGTTGTTGTTGCTCTTTGAGTTGGTCGACATCTTCTCTCAAGTGGTATATATCTCCCCTCATTTGGTGAATATCTCCCTGTATTTGCTCCGAGTTAAAACCTTCAGGGAATTATGGATATGATGGTGGTGGAAGTGGTAGGTATTGTGGTTGATCTTCAGCTTCTTCTTCTTGGTGTGGTGGACCTTGTGGCTCATGAACATTAGCTCCGTGCTCCCTTACTCTCTGAAGTTGGTTGACAGCCACCACTTTGGCCATCTTTTTAGCAGTTATAGGCTTCTCTTGGTCCACTAGCACTTCATCAATAATCTTTTTGACCCCAGCTTCATCACACAACCTTTGGATGATATTGGAAAGGCCAACCTTGTGTTATCCTTGGTACTTTTCAGCATCCTATTGATATTGTTGGCAATCATCTCCCCAACATTGACATTTTCTCCCTTCATTATGCTGTATATGAGTACAGCTCTTTCCAATGTCACCTCTAAAGTGTTGGATGTTGGGTAGAGAGACCTTCTCACAAAATCCAGCCACCCTCTAGCTTGGGGGCTCAAATCCCTTCTCCTTAGTTGATTAGGCCTTCCATCTTTATCATTGATCCACTGCACATTCAGTACACAAATCTCATTCAGGATCTCTTCAAAGCTAGGATCTTGTTGCTTTATCCTCTCTTTATAGCTCCGGGTGGAGTTTGTTTTCTTCACCATTAGCATCCTATCTATGCTGGAGGGGCTATATTCAATAGTTTTCCCCCTAACATAACTCAGATAGCCATAAGATTGCCCAGGTTGTGGCACTGCATTGGCGTAAAACTCTCTGACTAAGCTCTCCACCACCTTCCTTGGTGGGTTGCACAAGAGTGCCCATCCTCTATTGTTGATCTCTCTATTGATTTCTGGATGCTCATTCCTTCCAAGTTGGAAGCCCACCTCCAGAATGATTTGGCTCTCACTTACCCAACCGTAAAATTGGTTTTGGTTGAATGATGAGAGGAACTTGTATTCATTGAAGCTTGAGGATCCGGAGGTTGGTTCCTTGGTCTTTCTCTTCTTTGATGAGGAGGCTCTTAGTGGTGCCATTGGGGTGAGAAAAGAGGTTTGAAAGGTTGAAGAAGAGTTAAAGAAGAGGTAAAGAATGGAGAGCAAAGCAAGGGTTTGCTCCACAATACCAAACATAGGACTTGATTATCCCTAATCAAGTAGAAGAAAATAGGAAGGTAAGGGAACAAAAGAAGCGAAAGTGCGGAGGTTTGGGTGTGAATTTGGGTTCGAAGTGTGGAGGGGAGTGGAGGGGTAAATAGATTTTATAAGAAGAAAGAGTAGTCTCGAGGGTGGGGAAGGTGGGATGTAAAAAGCAATTAAATGTTTTCCCACTTGGGAGTGGCTCCTAGCATTGGAAGAGACCCCAATCCTCATCCCTTTGGCTTCTTTCAAATGTTGGGTTCCAAGGTGAAAGTACACTTTGACTCCTTGCCCAGTGAACTATCAATCAAATGGTCCCCACCTCTCCTGAAATTGAAGACCGAAAACTCCATCAGTAATGACAAAAAGAATTCTTAACATTCCCTCTATTATGAGTCAATTAAGATGCAGTTGATGAGTGTCCCTTGGGATACTGATGACAAGTCATCTTATTCTAGTTTCACAAGCATTTTTCATTTGTTTCATTAGGTTTTATGCACTTTCTTGCACAATAAGTAAGTGGTTAGAGTGGAATTTCATGATTATTGTGATTCAATCAAACATCATTAATTTTATACAAAATCATGAGATTTATGCAAGAACTAAGTGATTATTATGATTGATGCAAATTCTTGGGATTTTGGTGAAACTTTGATTTCTTGTTTGGTTAATTTCAGGTGAGAAAATGAAGAAAAGAAGAAGCCATACAGTATAGCGTTGCGTTCAAATAATGAACGCAACGCTCACTTGCGACGCGCACACGAAACGGACACTTACGCGTCAGGAATGGATTTTTGAAGATCCACGCGTACGCGTGCCTGACGCGTACGCGTGGTAGTGGTTGGCGCTCGTTTTCAAAAAAAGCGCTTCGTTCATTTACTCAGCGTTATCGGGCTTGGAGGCAAAGTTTTGAAATCGACGCGCACGCGTCGATAGAGCACTTGTGATGAAGCACGCGCATGCGTGACTGGTGCTGAAGCCTGGAATTTAGATTTCACTACCCACGCGCACGCGCAGAGGATGTGCACACGTGGGCAGCGTTCACTAAGCCAACGTAGTGCTCACTAAGTTAACGCTATCAACGACGCATACGCGTGAATGGGGCGTGCGAGGATGTTTGGAGCTAAAGACTGATAGTTTCATGCACGCGTATATGACACGCACGCGTTGGTGAGCAAAGAGGCAAAAAGACGTGCACGCGTCTGAGACACGCACGCGTGGATGAATGAACGCTGCACTCACTTAGAGAACGCAACGTTCCCCTGGAAGCAGCACCCAAGTGCCATTTTGATCCACTCCTTCACAGGCCACAAAGCCCACTCCAATTACTTGAAGACTAAATTGGAAAGTGTATACATAGGGTGAAATTTGTTTTCATAGAGAGCTCTCTTTTAATTTTTCTTTTAGAATTTGTTAGAATTAGAGAGATCAGGTCTGAATTTACTTTTCTGTTTCGTTTTCTCTCTTCTGCAACCTTTGATTTTTTGTTTCTGGTTTTGGAAATCTGATTTGAGAATTCTTCTGAATTTCTTCACCTTAGAGTTTTCTTTTATTTTCCCCTGCTTCTAGTTTTATTTCTAGTTTTCTTTTCTCTGTAATTTCTTCTTTTCTGTTTTGTTAAGAGAGCACTTGAGATCTTAGTCTTAGTTCTGTTTTAATCCTTCTGCAACTTTCTATTTCTATTTTGGTTCCATAATTTTGATTGATCTATTTTATGAATTTCCTCATCTGAGAGTTCTCTGATTTACTGCAATTTACTCTTTCCAGTTCTATTTTGATTCCCAACACCCAAACCCCTTTATTATTCATGGAATTTAAGTTTCCCAATAGTTTAGCTTTAGAAATTTACATTACTTGCACTTTAAGTTTTAGTTATTTACTTTTCTTGCAATTTAAGTTTTAGCTCTTTAATTTCTTGCACCATAAGTTTCTACAATTTTACTTCTTCTGCATTTAAGATTTTGCAAATTTCCTTTCTGCTCTCTAGTTTACTTGCAATTTCACTTCTATTAACCGAGTTTCACCATATTCATCAAATATTCACTTAACTAAATTCATCACCATACTAAAGTTGCTCAATCCATCAATCCCTGTGGGATCGACCTCACTCCTGTGAGTTATTACTACTTGATGCGACTCGGTACACTTGCCGGTGACTTTGTGTGGAATCGTTTTTCCCTCATCAGACACCAAACTTAATCTCATTCCATCTAATAAATTTGTTTCATCATTGGATTTTAATGTGTTCATAAGGGTGGAATAAATTTACGTCTTTCACATTCCTTCTCTTCCAATCCCATCGTACACATTAAAATACCTTTTATGCAGCCACCAATTTATTAAATGCTTCAAACTCAAACCACCTTGGGCTTTGATATGTGAGTTTCTTATGGTGGTGGCCACACAAAACTTAATTTTTGGGCTTACTTTCAAAGTTAATTTAATCAATAAGTTGTATGCCTAAATTAAGTGGATTAGTGGCCACACCAAACTTAGCTTTTTAGCTAGTTTCTCATCCCATTCATCCAACCTCAATTAAGTGATTATGCAACCTTGCACTTCTAGTAAACAAAAGGGAATAAACTAAAGAACTATCAACTGAGAGACTGGAATTAAAACTCCCTAACTTAACAATCATAAACTACTTTTAGAAAGCAAGAAATTGAAAGGATACAGAGTGCTGGGGTGCCTCCCAACTAGCGCTTCTTTATCGTCACTAGCTTGACATTCCTCCTTCTTTAGTTGAGGTTATAGCTCACTCTCTGCTCATCCAGTGAGTCTCCCAAGTAGTGCTTGAGTCTGTGGCAATTGACAGTGAAAGTCCTCTGTGTCTTGTCCTCCAAAAGCTCTACATGACCATAGGGAGACACCTTGAGGATGGTGAAGGGTCTAGACCATCAAGACTTAGGCTTTCCTGGGAAGAACTTGAGCCTTGAATTGTATAGCAGTACTTTCTGAATTCTTCTAGCTCATTGAGTTGCATTAGCCTTCTTTCTCCAACAGCTTGATCATCAAAGTTCAACATCTTTAGAGCCCAAAATGCTCTATGTTCAAGCTCCACTGGCAAGTGACAAGCTTTTCCAAACACCAATTAGTATGGAGACATCCCAATAGGTGTCTTGAAAGCTATCCTATAGGCCCATAATGCATCATCCATCTTCTTAGACCAATCCTTTCTTGAGCTTCCAATAGTCTTTTTAAGGATCCTCTTGAGCTCTCTGTTTGAGATTTTAGCTTGCCCAATGGTCTGTGGATGGTATGAGGTTGCCACTTTGTGCTTTACACCATATTTAAGGAGGATTGTCTCAAGTTGCTTATTGCAAAAGTGAGTCCCTCCATAACTTATGAGAGCTCTTGGAACCCCATATCTGTTGAATATATTCTTCCTTAAAAAGTTAATCACTACTTTGTTGTCATTGGTTGATGTAGCTATGGCCTCCACCCGCTTTGAAACATAATCCACTGCCACCAGTATATAGTTGTTTGAATATGAGGATGGGAATGGTCCCATAAAATCAATTTCCCACACTTCGAACAATTCTAACTCCATGATAAACCTCTGTGGCATCTCATTTTTCATGGGTAGATTCCCAACTCTTTGGCACTCATTGCATCTTGTTACCAAGTCCTTTGCATCCTTGAATATTGTTGGCTAATAGAATCCACACTATAGCACCTTGGCTGCTGTTCTTTCCTCACTAAAATGGCCTCTAGATGCAGATCCATGACATTGCCAGAGGACTTCTTGCCCTTCCTCATGGGAAATGCATCTTCTCAAGATCCCATCAACATACTTTTTGAACAAATAGGGCTCATCCCAAATGTAGTATTTAGCATGTTTGAGTAGCTTTCTTCTCATGTGTTTTTTGATATTGGTTGGTAGCTCTCCAATAGCCTTGAAATTGGCTATGTCTGCAAACCAAGGAGCTTCTTGAAGTAGCAAGATCCATCTTATCAATCTGGGCTTGGACTCTTGTTTGGTAAGCAAATATTTGAGAGCTGCACGATCAGTAAATACAATGACTTTAGAACCAATAAGATACGATCTAAACATATCAAATGCAAAGACTATGGCAAGTAGTCATTCTCTGTAGTGGTGTAGTTCTTTTGATTATCATTAAGGACCTTGCTAGCATAATAAATAACATGCACCAGTTTATCTCTCCTCTGTCCTAAAACAGCACCAACAGCAAAGTCTGATGCATCACACATCAACTTAAAGGGTAGATCCCATCAGAGTAGTGCTATGATAGGGGAAATTCATTGATATCAAGAGATGTTACTCTTTTTGGACTAAATCCAGCTCATCTCATCTTCAATCATGCAACTCATTGACCTCTTGGCAATCATGATTGATTGAACCCCAATCCCTTGGTGATTCAATCTCTCAAATCTTGATAATCAGCCAATTCCTTGGTCTAATTGCTCATGAAGAGAGATATGCTTGGTCCCTGATTATACCACACATCCTCATAGATCAAAATAGTGGGTGGATTATATGTCACCATATCCAATTACCAACCCCAGATTTACTCAATTATGAGAAGGGATTTCAAGAATGGTTTCATGTTTTTTTTTTTGCATGGGCTCTTTTCCAAGATGATTGAACACTAGCATTAAAACAAAATTCCTTCTAGAAAATCAAAATGAAGATGAATTTGGCTTGGCGTGCTACACCCAACTCTTCAAGTGGCACGCTCCATGCATCAAGCTCCCTGGCGTGCCACGACTTCGAACCCAAGTGGCACGCCCAGGGTCTTTTTGAACCTTGGTTAGCCTGGCATGCCATGCCTTCAAGCCCAAGTGGCACGCCCAGGCCTTTTTCTTCTTCTCCTCCTCTCTAGAAAGTTGAACTGGCGTGGCACGCCCAAGGTCTAGCGTGTCACGCCCACTTTGTGCTTCCTCTTCTTCTCTGGAAAGTTGAACTAGCGTGGCACGCCCAGGGTCTGGCATGCCACGCCCCTTATGTGTGCTAGATTCCTTGGTTGGTGTTCCACGCCTAGAACTCATGTGGTATGCTTAAGTGAGAAATGATGGCTGGCGTGCCACGCCTTCGATACCAAGTGGCACACCCAGTGAGTAGTTAAGCATTTGCATGCCACGCCTGAGACTCAAGTGGCACTCCTAAGTGAGGAATGATAGCTGGCATGCCACGCCTTCAATACCAAGTGGCACGCCCAAGTGTTTGGCCCTTCACCACCTCCTCTGGAAAATTGAACTGGCGTGCCACGCTCTGATGTTCAAGTGGCACGCCCATATTGGTGTGTCTTCCTCAAGCTTGGCGTGCCACGCCTGGGTCTTCAAGTGGCACGCCCCAAGTGCTGGATGAGAGTTGGCGTGCCACGCCTTCGATACCAAGTGGCACGCCTAGGCTTATTCTCTTCTGGCGTAACACACACAAAAGCCCAAGTGGCACGCCCCATGGTGTTCAATGGAGTTGGGGTGCCACGCCCAGCCTGGCATGCCACGCCCCTTTTGTAGCCTTCAATTATGCTCTCTGGAAAATGTAACTGGCGTGCCACGCCTGGCTCTTGGTGTGCCACACCTGGCTCCTAGCGTGCCACGCCCATGTTAAAGCTTTGAGAACCTGGTGCGCAGAAATTGTGATTACACTTTAATTATGTAAAATTCATCGCTCTTTCTTTCCCTGGTAATGGCACCAAAAACATGATGCCAATACCATGGTTCACAACTTCGCACAACTAACCAGCAAGTGCACTGGGTCGTCCAAGTAATACCTTACGTGAGTAAGGGTCGAATCCCATGGAGATTGTTGGTCATTGAATCCTACTCGGAATACCACAGACAAGGTTTAGACTTTTCGGATTCTCTTGAATGCCGCCATCAATCTAGCTTACGCCACGAAGATTCCGATTAAGATATCTAAGAGACACTCATTCAGTCGAAGGTAGAACGGAAGTGGTTGTCAGGCACGTGTTCATAAGGAATGACGATGATTGTCACGTTCATCACATTCAGGTTGAAGAGCGAATGAATATCTTAGAAATGAAATAAGATGAATTGAATAGAAAACAGTAGTACTTTGCATTAATCTTTGAGGAACAGCAGAGCTCCACACCTTAATCTATGGAGTGTAGAAACTCTACCGTTGAAAATACATAAGTGATAATGGAGTTCATTGGTCTCGGCCCCAGAGGGGGAACCGGAGTAACCAAGACTGTGAATACAATGATAAAAAGTCCTATTTATAATAAACTAGTCACTAGGGTTTACAGATGTAAGTAATTGACGCATAAATCCACTTTTGGGGCCCACTTAGTGTGTGCTTGGGCTGAGCTTTAACTTTCCACGTGCAGAGGCCATTTGTGGAGTTGAACGCCAGGTTTTGATCCATTTCTAGCGTTCAACTCTGGTTCTTGATCCATTTCTGGCGCTGAACTCCAGAATTGGGCAGAGAGCTGGCGTTGAACGCCCGTTTACGTCATCTATTCTCGAGCAAAGTATGCACTATTATATATTTCTGGAAAGCCTTGGATGTCTACTTTCCAACGCAATTGGAAGCGCGCCATTTTGAGTTCTGTAGCTCCAGAAAATTCATTTTGAGTGCAGAGAGGTCAGAATCCAACAGCATCAGCAGTCCTTCGTCAACCTCTGAATCTGATTTTCGCTCAAGTCCCTCAATTTCAGCCAGAAAATACCTGAAATCACAGAAAAACACACAAACTCATAGTAAAGTCCAGAAATGTGAATTTAACATAAAAACTAATGAAAACATCCCTAAAAGTAACTAGATTCTACTAAAAACATACTAAAAACAATGCCAAAAAGCGTATAAATTATCCGCTCATCACAACACCAAACTTAAATTGTTGCTTGTCCCCAAGCAACTGAAAATCAAATAGGATAAAAAGAAGAGAATATACTATAAATTCCAAACTATCAATGAAACAGAGCTTCAATCATATGAGCGGGACTTATAGCTTTTTGCCTCTTGAATAGTTTTGGCATCTCACTTTATCCATTGAGGTTCAGAATGATTGGCATCTATAGGAACTTAGAGTTCAGATAGTGTTATTGATTCTCCTAGTCCAGTATGATGATTCTTGAACACAGCTTCTTTATGAGTCTTGGCCGTGGCCCTAAGCACTTTGTTTTCCAGTATTACCACCGGATACATAAATGCCACAGACACGTAATTGGGTGAACCTTTTCAGATTGTGACTCAGCTTTGCTAAAGTCCCTAACTAGAGGTGTCCAGGGTTCTTAAGCACACTCTTTTTTTGCTTTGGACTCATAGTGGAGGACTTGTCAGCCACCTTGTAGAGTTCTTGAGGTATAATCTCATGAACTTCCACCTCTTCTCTAATCATGATGCTGTGGATCATGATGGCCTGGTCTATAGTAACTTCAGACCGGTTGCTAGTAGGAATGATTGAGCATTGAATGAACTCCAACCATCCTCTAGCTACAGGCTTGAGGTCCAATCTTCTTAGTTAAACCGGCTTGCCTTTGGAGTCAATCTTCCATTGAGCTCCTTCTACACATATGTCCATAAGGACTTGGTCCAACCTTTGATCAAAGTTGACTCTCCATGTGCAGGGGCGTGCGTTCTCTTCCATGTTGTGCAAGTTGAATGCCAACCTCACATTTTCCAGACTAAAATCCAAGTATTTCCCCCGAACCATTGTAACATAGTTCTTTGGATCCGGGTTCTTACTTTAATCATGGTTCTTGGTAATCCATGCATTGGCATAGAACTCTTGAACCATTAGGATGCCGACTTGTTGGATGGGATTTGTTAGAACATCCCAACCTCTTCTTTGAATTTCATGTCGGATCTCCGGATACTCATTTCTTTTGAGTTTGAAAGGGACCTCAGGGATCACCTTTTTCTTGGCCACAACATCATAGAAGTGGTCTTGATGGGCTTTGGAGATGAACCTTTCCATCTCCCATGACTCGGAGGTGGAGACTTTTGTCTTCCCTTTTCCTTTCTTAGAGGATTCTCCGGTCTTAGGTGCCATCAATGGTAACGGAAAAACAAAAAGCTTATGCTTTTACCACACCAAACTTAGAATTTTGCTCGCCCTCGAGCAAGAGAAGAAAGAATAGATGAAGAAGAAGAAGAAATGGAGGAGAGGGAGAAGGTGATGTGGTTCAGCCAAGAAGGGTGTAGAGGGGTGTGTTGTGTGAATTTGATGAAGAATGGAGGGCTTTATATAGGGAAGGGAGGGGGGAAAGGTTTCGGCCATATGGGTGGGTTTGGGTGGGAAATTGGTTTTGAATTTTGAAGGTAGGTGGGGTTTATGAGGTAGGTTTATGGGGAAGAGAGGATGGATGTGAGTGGTGAAGATTTATTAGGGAAGAGGGATGGAGGTGATAGGTGAAGGGTTTTGGGGAAGAATGTTTATGGGATTGTGTGAAAGGGGGGTGAGAAAAAGTGAGTGGAGGTAGGTGGGGATCCTGTGGGGTCCACAGATCCTGAGATGATCCTGTGGGGTCCACAGATCCTGAGATGATCCTGTGGGGTCCACAAATCCTGAGGTGTTCAAGGATTTACAACCTTGCACCAAAGTAGGCATGCAAAATGCCTTTGCACACAACTCTGGGCGTTCAGCGCCAGGTTGGTGCCCATTTTGGGCGTTCAACGCCCATTTGCTGCCATTTCTGGCGTTGAACGCCAAAACCATGCTTGTTCTGGGCGTTCAGCACCAGAACCATGCTCTGTTCTGGCGTTGAACGCCAGAGAGATGCTCCTCCAGGGTGTGATTTTTCTTCTGCTGTTTTTGATTTCGTTTTTGATTTTTTTGTTTATTTTGTGACTCCACATGATCATGAACCTATAAAGACATATAACTAAGAAGAATATAGTTAGATAAATAAAAATTGGGTTGCCTCCCAATAAGCGCTTCTTTAATGTCAATAGCTTGACAGTGGGCTCTCATGGAGCCTCACAGATGTACAGAGCTTTATTGAGACTCTCCAACACCAAACTTAGAGTTTGGATATGGGAGTTCAACACCAAACTTAGAGTTTGGTTGTGGCCTCCCAACACCAAACTTAGAGTTTGACTGTGGGGGCTTTGTTTGACTTTGCTTTGAGAGAAGCTTTTTATGCTTCCTCTCCATGGGTACAGAGAGAGATCCTTGAGTTGTAAACACAAGGTTGTCCTCATTCAATTGAAGGATTAATTCTCCTCTGTCCACATCAATCACAGCTCTTGCTGTGGCTAGGAAAGGTCTTCCTAGGATGATGGATTCATCCTCTTCCTTTCCAGTGTCTAAGACTATGAAATCAGCAGGGATATAAAGGCCTTCAACCTTTACTAACACGTCCTCTACTTGTCCATAAGCCTATTTTCTTGAATTATCTGCCATCTCTAATGAGATTTTAGCAGCTTGCACCCCATATATTCCCAATTTCTCTATTACAGAGAGAGGCATGAGGTTTATCCGTGAACCAAGATCACACAGAGCCTTAAAGATCATGGTGCCTATGGTACAAGGTATTATGAACTTTTCAGGATCCTGTCTCTTCTGAGGCAATGTCAGTTGATCCAGATCACTTAGTTCATTGGTGAACAAGGGATGTTCATCTTCCCATGTCTCAATACCAAATAATTTGGCATTCAGCTTCATGATTGCACCAAGAAACTTGGCAGTTTGCTCTTTAGTAACATCCTCATTCTCTTCAAAAGAGGAATACTCATCAGAGCTCATGAATGGCATAAGGAGGTTCAATGGAATCTCTATGGTCTCTAGATGAGTCTTAGATTCCTTTGGTTCCTCAGAGGGAAACTCCTTATTGATCACTGGACGTCCCAGGAGGTCTTCCCCCTTGGGATTCACATCCTCCTCTCCCTTTACAGGTTCGGCCATGGTGCCTATGTCAATGGCCTTGCACTCTCCTTTTGGATTCTCTTCTATATTGCTTGGGAGAGTACTAGGAGGGATTTCAGTGATCCTTTTACTCAGCTGGCCCACTTGTGGTTCCAAATTTCTAATGGAAGACCTTGTTTCATTCATGAAACTTACAGTGGCCTTGGATAGATCAGAGACTAAGTTTGCTAAGCTAGATGGATTCTGCTCAGAATTCTCTGTCTGTTACTGAGTGGATGATGGAAAAGGCTTGCTATTGCTAAACCTGTTTCTTCCACCATTGTTAAAGCCCTGCTGAGGCTTTTGATCCTTCCATGAGAGATTTGGGTGATTTCTCCATGATGGATTATAGATGTTTCCATATGGTTCACCCATGTGATTTACCTCTGCTGTTGCAGGGTTCTCAGGATCATAAGCTTCTTCTTCAGAAGATGCTTCTTGAGTACTGTTGGATGCAGCTTGCATTCCATTCAGACTCTGAGAAATCATATTGACTTGCTGAGTCAATATTTTGTTCTGAGCCAATATGGCATTCAGAGTATCAATTTCAAGGACTCCCTTCTTCATAGGCGTCCCATTACTCACAGGATTCCTCTCAGAAGTGTACATAAACTGGTTATTAGCAACCCTGTCAATGAGTTCTTGAGCTTCTGCAGGCGTTTTCTTTAGGTGAATGGATCCACCTGCAGAGGTGTCCAATGACATCTTAGATACCTCAGACAGACCATCATAGAATATATCCAGGATGGTCCATTCTGAAAGCATGTCAGAAGGACACTTTTTGGTCAGTCCTTTATATCTCTCCCAAGCTTCGTAGAGGGATTCACCTTCATTCTTTCTGAAGGTTTGAACATCCACTCTAAGCTTACTCAGCTTTTGAGGAGGAAAGAACTTGGATAAGAAAGCCTTGACCAGCTTATCCCAAGAGTTCAGGCTGTCTTTAGGTTGAGAATCCAACCATATTCTAGCTCTGTCTCTTACAGCAAAAGGGAAAAGCATGAGCCTGTAGACTTCAGGATCTACTCTATTAGTCTTAACAGTATCACATATCTACAAGAATTCAGTTAAGAACTGAAAAGGATCTTCAGATGGAAGTCCATGAAACTTGCAGTTCTGCTGCATCAGAGAAACTAATTGAGGTTTCAGCTCAAAGTTGTTTGCTCCAATGGCAGGAATGGAGATGCTTCTTCCATGTAAATTGGAATTTGGTGCAGTAAAGTCACCAAGCATTCTCCTTGCATTGTTGTTGGGTTCGGCTGCCATCTCCTTTACTTGTTCGAAATTTTCAATCAAGTTGTCTCTGGATTGTTGTAATTTAGCTTCTCTTAATTTCCTCTTCAGAGTCCTTTCAGGTTCTGGATCAGCTTCCACAAGAATGCCTTTTTCTCTGTCCCTGCTCATAAGAAAGAGGAGAGAAAAAGAAAAGAAGAGGAATCCTCTATGTCACAGTAAAGAGGTTCCTTATTGTTAGTAGAAGAAAAGAAGAAGAGAAAAATCTGAACTCAGAAAGAGAGAGAGGGTTCGACTTTGGTGAGTGATGTGAGGAAGAGATGTTAGTAGATGAATAAATAAATAGAATAAGATGAGGAAGAAGGTGAAGTTTCGAAAATTATTTTTGAAAAAGAGTTAGTGATTTTTGAAAATGGTTTTTGAAAAATGTTAGTAATTTTCGAAAATTAAAATAAGAATTTAAAATAATTAGTTAATTAAAAAGAAATTTTGAAAAAGAGGGAAGATATTTTCGAAAATAGAGAGAGAGAGTTAGTTAGGTGGTTTTGAAAAAGGTAAGAAACAAACAAAAAGTTAGTTAGTTAGTTGAGACAAAAATCAATTTTGAAAAGATAAGGAGTTGGGAAGTTAGAGAAGATATTTTGAAATCAAATTTTTGAAAAAGATATGATAAGAAGATATTTTGAAAAGATATGATTGAAATTAGTTTTTGAAAAAGATTTGATTTTTAAAATCACAATTAATGACTTGATTCACAAGAAATCATAAGATATGATTCTAGAACTTAAAGTTTGAATCTTTCTTAACAAGTAAGTAACAAAGTTCAAATTTTTGAATCAAAACATTAATTGTTAATATTATTTTCGAAAATTTTGATAAAGATAAGAAAAAGATTTTTGATAAATATTTTGAAAAAGATTTTTGAATTTTTCGAAAATAATGGAAAAGGTATGATTTTTGAAAAAGATAAGATTTTCAAATTGAAAATTTGATTTGACTCATAAAAAACAACTAAATTTTAAAAATTTTGAAAAAGTCAATTCAAATTTTCGAATTTGATGAGGAGAAAAAGGGAAAAATATTTTTTGATTTTTGAAATTTTTATGATGAGAGAGAAAAACAATAAAAATGATGCAATGCATGAGAATTTTAGATCAAAACATGTGATACATGCAAGAATGCTATGAATGTCAAGATGAACACCAAGAACACTATGAATGTTAAGATGAACACCAAGAACATATTTTTGAAAAGTTTTTAATGCAAGGAAAACATGCAAGACACCAAACTTAGAATTATTTAATGCTTAGACACTAAGAATTCAAGAATGCATATGAAAAACAAGAAAAGACACAAAACATGCAAATGCAAAGATCAAACAAGAAGACTTACCAAGAACAACTTGAAGATCATGAAGAACACCATGAATGCATGAAATTTTTGAAAAATGCAATATGAATATGCAAGTGACACTAAACTTATAACATGACTCAAGACTCAAACAAGAAACAGAAAAATATTTTTGATTTTTATGCTTTTCTAATTTTTTTGGATTTTTCAAAAATTAATTGAAAAAGGAAAATAAGGATTCCAAAATTTTTAATATGAATTCTAGGAATCTTGCATTCTTAGTCTAAAACTTCGGTCCAGGAATTAGACATGGCTCACTAGCCAGCCAAGCTTTCAATGAAAGCTCCGGTCCAAAACACTAGACATGGCCAATGGCCAGCCAAGCTTCAGCAAGATATCAGAATATACTGCTCATTACTTATCAAATATGTAACTTGCCTCTATTCTGATGGATTGGAAGCCTCAGTCCAAAAGAATTTAGACATGGCTTTGCAACCAGCCAGGCTTCACATGCTTCATGAAACACTAGAATTCATTCTTAAAAATTCTGAATAAATTTTTTATTTATTTATTTTTTTCGAAAAAGATAGGAGAAAATTTTTTAAAGATTTTTGAAAAATTTTTGAAAAGAAAACAAAAAGAAAGTTACCTAATCTGAGCAACAAGATGAACCGTCAGTTGTCCAAACTCGAACAATCCCCGGCAACGGCGCCAAAAACTTGGTGCGCAGAAATTGTGATTACACTTTAATTATGTAAAATTCATCACTCTTTCTTTCCCTGGTAATGGCACCAAAAACATGATGCCAATACCATGGTTCACAACTTCACACAACTAACCAGCAAGTGCACTGGGTCGTCCAAGTAATACCTTACGTGAGTAAGGGTCGAATCCCACGGAGATTGTTAGTATGAAGCAAGCTATGGTCACCTTGTAAATCTCAGTCAGGCGGATATAAAATAGTAATGGAGTTTTCGAATATAATTAATAAAATAGGGATAGAAATACTTATGTAAATCATTGGTGAGAATTTCGGATAAGCGAATAGAGATGCTTTCGTTCCTCTGAACCTCTGCTTTCCTGCTATCTTCATCCAATCAGTCTTACTCCTTTTGAAGGCTGGCTTTATGTGATACATCACCATTGTCAATGGCTACTTTCGGTCTTCTCTCGAGAAAATGATCCAAATGCCCTGTCACGGCACGGCTAATCGTCTGGAGGCATCACCCTTGTCAATGGTTTCATCTTATCCTCTCAGTGAAAATGGTCAGCGCACCCTGTCACGGCACGGCTATTCATCTGTCGGTTCTCGATCATGCTGGAATAGGATTTACTATCCTTTTGGCGTCTGTCACTACGCCCAGCAATTGCGAGTTTGAAGCTCGTCATAGTCATTCAATCATTGAATCCTACTCGGAATACCACAGACAAGGTTTAGACTTTCCGGATTCTCTTGAATGCCGCTATCAATCTAGCTTACGCCACGAAGATTCCGATTAAGATATCTAAGAGACACTCATTCAGTCGAAGGTAGAACGGAAGTGGTTGTCAGGCACGCATTCATAGGGAATGATGATGATTGTCATGTTCATCACATTCAGGTTGAAGAGCGAATGAATATCTTAGAAACGAAATAAGATGAATTGAATAGAAAACAGTAGTACTTTGCATTAATCTTTGAGGAACAGCAGAGCTCCACACCTTAATCTATGGAGTGTAGAAACTCTACCGTTGAAAATACATAAGTGATAATGGAGTTCATTGGTCTCGGCCCCAGAGGGGGAACCGGAGTAACCAAGACTGTGAATACAATGATAAAAAGTCCTATTTATAATAAACTAGTCACTAGGGTTTACAGATGTAAGTAATTGATGCATAAATCCACTTCCGGGGCTCACTTGGTGTGTGCTTGGGCTGAGCTTTAACTTTCCACGTGCAGAGGCCATTTGTGAAGTTGAACGCCAGGTTTTGATCCATTTCTGGCGTTCAACTCTAGTTCTTGATCCATTTCTGGCGCTGAACTCCAGGATTGGGCAGAGAGCTGGCGTTGAATGCCAGTTTACGTCATCTATCCTCGAGCAAAGTATGGACTATTATATATTGCTGGAAAGCCCTGGATGTCTACTTTTCAACTCAATTAGAAGCGCGCCATTTTGAGTTCTGTAGCTCCAGAAAATCCATTTTGAGTGCAGGGAGGTCAGAATCCAACAGCATCAGCAGTCCTTCTTCAACCTCTGAATCTGAATTTTGCTCAAGTCCCTCAATTTCAGCCAAAAAATACCTGAAATCACAGAAAAACACACAAACTCATAGTAAAGTCCAGAAATGTGAATTTAACTTAAAAACTAATGAAAACATCCCTAAAAGTAACTAGATTCTACTAAAAACAATGCCAAAAAGCGTATAAATTATCCGCTCATCATAACCCTTTCTGGAAAATGCAACTGGCGTGCCACACCCATATACTTCATGGCGTTTGTTCCAAGTGGCACGCTCGGTTCCATATGCCCACCTTTATTTTGTTGTTTTCTTCCCTTCTTATTGCTCTTTTCACCTGAAATTCAGCACAAACCCATTTCAAAGAATGTACCATAATATGCATCAATTAATTCATGAATTGCAATTATCAAATGAGATTATGCTCTTTTATGGTCCTTTTTAGATAAGAAAAAAGGGTAGATGATGCAAGTCATCAAGCATCCAAGATGTCTTTGGAAAACCCTACAGGTGGATCCCTCTACTTTAAGAAGACGCCTGAAGAGGCGTAAGAGCTTATTAATATGGTTGCTAATAACTAGTATAACACTTCTGAGAGGAACCCTGTGAACAATGGGGTAGCTCAGAAGAGAGGTGTCTTGGAAGTGGACACATTAGACGCCATCTTGGCTTAAAACAAGCTCATGTCTCAATAGATAAATATGATCTCTCAGTACTTGTGTGGGACACAGAGCTCAGATGCTTATCGTCTAGAAACAGCGTACGAATTAGATGCTAGTAACAACACCTGGACCACAATGGAGGAGGTGAACTATATGGGAAACTCCTCTAGAAAATCTAACAACAATCCCTATTCGAATACCTTCAATCAGGGTTGGATGAACCACCCCAATTTTGGGTGCATGGATCAGCAGAAGCCTCAACAAGGCTTCAATAATAGTAAGGGTGGAACGAACAAGAACTGGTTCAACAATAGACCATTCCAACCCATTAAGCAACAGACAGAGACTCCCACACAGAGCCTTTCTGATATGGCTACTATAGTATCTAACCTCACTGATATGGCTACTATAGTATCTAACCTCTATGATCATGGCTAAAACTAGATCTTCCATTCGGAACTTGGAGATACAGGTTGGTCAGCTAAGCAAGAGTATCCCAGAGATCCCTTACAATACTCTTCCAAGCAACACAAAAGTGAAATTAGAGCTCACGAGGAGACTGATAATATCAAATTGCATGCCCCTTTGCTAAGAGAGGAACCTGAAGAATACTCTTCTTCAGACGAGGATGAAGAGTCCAAGGAAGATCAAATTGCTCAGTTCCTGACAACCCTCAGGAAGCTGAAGGCTAACTCTTCTCATGTAGAGATATTGTAGAAGGAAGATGTGCCTGTGGTACTGGCCAAGGAGTGTAGTGCCTTGGTCTAGAAGAAACTTCCTCAAAAACTGCCAGATCCCAAAAGCTTCCTGATTCCCTATACTATAGGGGCCATTACCTTTGAGAAGGCACTATGTGACCTTGGCTTAAGCATCAACCTCATGTCTCTCTTTGTAATGAAGAGGCTAGGAATTCTAGAGGTGTAACGTGCCAAGATCTCATTGGAGATGGCAGACAAGTCCCTGAAAAGGGCATATGGCATGGTGGAAAATTTCCTAGTGAAGGTTGAAGACCTTTGCATCCTTACTGATTTTGTAATCCTAGAAAATGGGGAGGACAGAAATGAATCCCTCATCCTTGGAAGACCTTTCATAGCCACTGCTAAGGCCATTATTGATGTGAAAAGAGGAGAGCTAGTCTTGAGACTACATGAGGATTGTATCTTGTTCAAGATACCCAACCCTCAATCTCTCTCTGACAGAGGTGGTACCCTTATGCAACACATAATGTTTCAACCTTCCATCTCAGTGCAGAGCTTTATAGAACCCCCAGACACGAACTCTATGTTTGGTGTTGGACAACCATCATTAAGCACAGGGAAGGAAGGTACTGAGAAGAAGATACCTAAAGGCTGGAGGGACAAGAAGATCCCCACCAAAGGCCTCTCACCTGGCATGAGAGTTGTCTTCACCAAGAGTCCAGTCATTCCACACACAGTGACTAGAATCCTGTCTCTAGAGCATGTGGAGCTCATTCACAAAAGCACAGGAAGAAAATTCACTCTAAGGGGTGAATATCTAAGCCTCTACCTACCTTTGTAATGGAGCTGTCTGTCAAGCTAATGACGGTAAAGAAGCGATTATTAGGAGGCAACCTAACTATTAGCATAGTACTTTTATTCATTTTCATTTTCTTTAGTTTGCATTCATATTTTAGTTTATCTCTTGCTTTTTGATGTTTGTGATCATGTGCAGCACTTAGGAAAGTGACAGAGACATGCAGAACATAAAATAGAACACCATGGAGAGAGCCATTGCTGGCGTTGAATGCTAGACAAGGAGGAAGCTGGGCGTTCAACCCCTCAAAGGGAGAGGAAGGCTGGCATTGAATGCCAGAGAAGGAGTACTTTGGGCGTTCAATGCCAAAGAGGGTGCATGCATTGGCGTTGAACGCCAGCCAAAGAGCAAAGCTGGGTGTTCAACACCCTAAGGGGGGCAACTAGGACCAACCATTTGGTCCCCTATGGGCGTTCAACGGCCATTCCTGGCTTGAATGCTAGGTAGGGAGTAGGCAGCTCGAGTTTGGAAGCCTGCCCAACCAGTGGGTCCCACAGAATCTCCACCTACCCCACATTTCTTCTCTCTCTTCTTTTTTCTAAGCCTTGAAACCCACACCCTACTTTCCCTCTTTTCCATATACACTCTTCCCGAAACCCATCATAAATCCCATCACTTTAATTCCCCACCAACCCCACCCACTTCAAATTCAAACCCTTACCACCAATTCTTCCCTCCTATATAACCGAATCCTAACCCTGCCACCCCTATAAATACCCTTCAATTCTTCCCATATCCTTACACCTACACAATCCTCTTCCATCTCTACATTTTACACTTTCCACACTCCTTCTCTTCCCTTTCTCCCACCCACTTGGCAGAAGACTTCGTCCTCTTCTCCTTCCTTCCTTATTCTTCTAGACTATTTCTCTTTTATTCCTTTTGCTTGAGGACGAGCAAAGTTTTTAAGTTTGGTGTTAGAAAAGTGCCGCTTTTTGCTTTCCATTCATATTTATATGGCACCAAAGATCAGCAAAGCCTCAAGGAAGAGAATGGGAAAGGCTCTGACTTCCTCTTTTGAACCATGGGAATCAGGGAGATTCCTCATGAAAGTCCACCAAGACCACTTCTATGGTTGGTGAGGCATAAAAGGGTGAGTATCCGGAAATCCTTGAACAAATCTGGAGAAGGGACTGTAAAATTATAGCCTATCCTATCTCAACTGTTGGCACACTAATGGTGCAAGAATTCTATGCCAACGCTTGGGTCACAAAGGGGCATGACACTAGCGTGAACCCATAGCCTAAGAACTTCTGCACCATGGTTCGAGAGCAAGTCTTGGACTTCAGCCCGGAAAGGGTGAGGTTAGCGTTACAACTGCCTCAATTGTAACGTGACCCACACTCCTACACAAGAAGGGTCAACTCTGATCAGAGGTTGGAGCAAGTGCTCACAGACATCTGTGTGGAGGGAGCCCAATGGAGGCTAGATGCACACAGCAAGCCTTATCAACTGAGTAGCCTTGACCTCAAGCCAGTGGCTAGAGGATGGTTAGAACTTGTGAAACTCTCCATCATCCCTACTAGTAACCAGTCTGAAGTGACTATTGACTGAGCGATATTGGTGCATTACATCATGCTCAGAAATGAGATAGAGGTGCATGAGGTAATCACTCAAGAAATATACAAGGTAGCTAATAAACCCCCCTTTTTAGGGTTTATCATGTGTTGAATTTAGAGTATTTTATCAACTTTTTCTCATATTTATTCAATAAAATAGCATGATTTTGTGATTCTTCTTTAAATTGTGCTTAAATAGGAAAACATGCTTTCAGACCTCTAATTTCATGATTTTAATCCACCTTTGATTCCATTAGGGGCCTTGATGTGTTTGCTAAGTGATTTCAGGTGAAAAAGGCTAGGAATGGATCAACGGAGTGAAGAGGAAAGCATACAAAGTGGAGAACACATGGAAAACCCAAATAATTGGAAACATTCATCCACGCGCACGCGCACCGTATGCGCACTGGTGCACGAAATCACAATCACACTTTTGCAATTCCGCACAACTAACCAGCAAGTGCACTGGGTCGTCCAAGTAATACCTTACGTGAGTAAGGGTCGATCCCACGAAGATTGTTGGCTTGAAGCAAGCTATGGTTATCTTATAACTCTTAGTCAGGATATCAGTAATAATTCTCAGTTCTTATTAGAATGAGTAAAAGAACATGGATTAAATAAAACTTGTTATGTAGTAATGGAGAACATGTTGAGGTTTTGGAGATGCTCTGTCTTCTGAATCTCTGCTTTCCTACTGTCTTCTTCTTCACGCACGCAAGGCTCCTTCCATGGCAAGCTGTATGTTGGTGGATCACCATTGTCAATGGCTACCATCCATCCTCTCGGTGAAAATGGTCCAGCTACGGGTTTCGTAGGGCTAATCATCTATCGGTTCTCACTAGTATTGGAATAAGATCCATTGATCCTTTTGCACACTGTCACTACGCCCAACAATTGTGAGTTTGATGCTCGTCACAGTCATCCCTTCCCCGATCCTACTCGGAATACCACAGACAAGGTTTAGACTTTCCAGATTTCAAGAATGCTGCTAACTGATTCTAGCTTATACCACAAAGACTCTGATATCACAGATTTGAATGCTCTATTGTAAGGAGAGGCAAACAAACTCGTGGACCAGAAACAAAAGAGATACACACTAAATCTAAGGTAGAACGAAAGTGGTTGTCAGGTACGCGTTCATAGGTTGAGAATGGTGATGAGTGTCATGGATTATCACATTCATCATGTTGAAGTGCAAGTGAATATCTTAGAATAAAAACAAGCGTGATTGAATGGAAAACAGTAGTAATTGCATTAATCCGTCGAGACACAGTAGAGCTCCTCACCCCCAACTATGGAGTTTAGAGACTCATGCCATAGAAGATACAAAATTCAGATTTAAAAATGTCATGAGGTGCAAATTAAATCTCTAAAATTGATTTTTATAATAAACCAGTGACCTAGGTTTACAGAAAATGAGTAAGCTAAGATAGATAGTGCAGAAATCCACTTCCGGGTCCCACCTGGTGTGTGTTTGAGCTGAGCACTAAAGCTTTCACGTGCATAGGCTATTCCTGGCATTGAACTCCAGCTTTTGTGCCAGTTTGGGCATTTAACTCCAACTTTTATGCTAGTTCTGGCGTTTAACGCCAGAAAAGGGTAAGGAGCTGGCGTTTAAACACCAGTTTGCGCTACCAAATCTCGGGCCAAGAATGAACTATTATATATTGCTAGAAAGATCAAGATGTATACTTTCCAACGCAATTGAGATGGCATCAATTGGACTTCTGTAGCTCCAGAAAATCCATTTCGAGTGCAGGGAGCTCAGAATCCAACAGCATTTGCAGTCCTTTCTCAGACTCTGAATCAAATTTTTGCTCAGGTCCCTCAATTTCAGCCAAAAAATACCTGAAATTACAAAAAAACACACAAACTCATAGTAAAGTCCAGAAATGTGATTTTTGCATGAAAACTAATAAAAATATAATAAAAAGTAACTAAAACATACTAAAAACTACATGAAAATATCACCAAAAAGCGTATAAAATATCCGCTCATCACAACACCAAACTTAAACTGTTGCTTGTCCTCAAACAACTAGACAAATAAAATAGGATAAAAAGTGGATCGAGTTGCAATAGAATCCTAGTGTTTTAAGTAAAGTTCAAATTCTAATCAGATGAGCAGGGCTAGTAGCTTTTTGCTTCTGAACAGTTTTGGCATCTCACTTTATCCTTTGAAGTCCAGAATGATTGGAATCTATAGGAACTCAGAATTCAGATAGTGTTATTGATTCTCCTAGTTTAATATGTTGATTCTTGAATACAGCTACTTTATGAGTCTTGGCTGTGACCCTAAGCATCTTGTTGTCCGGTAATACTACAGGATACATAAATGCCACAGACACATAACTGGTGAACCTTTTAAGATTGTGACTTAGCTTTGCTAAAGTCTCCAGTTAGAGGTGTCCAGAGTTCTTAAGCACATTCGTTTGCTTTGGATCACGACTTTAACCACTTAGTCTCAAGCTTTTGACTTGGACCTGCATGCCACATGCACATGGTTAGGGACAGCTTGATTCAGCCACTTAGGCTAAAATTTTATGCCTTTAGGCCCTCCTATCCATTAATGCTTAAAGCCTTGGATCCTTTTTACCCTTGCCTTTTTGGTTTAAAGGGCAATTGGCTTTTTCTGCTTGCTTTTTCTTTTTCTTTTATTATTATTTTTTTTGCCAATTTTTTTTCTCAAGCTTTGTTGTTCATTGCTTTTTCTTGCTTCAAGAATCAATTTCATGATTTTTCAGATTATCAATAACATTTCTCTTTTTTCATCATTCTTTCAAGAGCCAACAATTTTAACATTCATAAACTTCACTACCAAAAATATGCACTGCTCAAGCATTCATTTAGAAAACAAAAAGAATTGCCACCACAAATAAATAATTTTGAATTCTTCTCTTAAAAAATCAAAATAATTGCATCTTTAATCAAAGAATCTACTATTTTATTCATGTTTAATGATGAAGAGAAAACTAAATTATAGCTTAATTGGAGATAAAAATAAAATTAAAAATAAAGACCCTAATTACTAATATTCATATAATTCTTAAGATAGGTTTCTAATAATAAAAGTTATCACAGAGTTAAGATTAAGACTCAACAACCTTTATTTTGGGAGATAGATGCTCCTTCAATATGTGGCGTGTCTGGTCCCTCAAGGGAGAGCCTCTGGCGCTTCAGCTCCTGTAGCTCACACCCTTGCTTTTCTTGCTCCTTAAGCAGTTTGCAGAGCATGCTATTTTGATTTTTCTGTTCTTCCTTAAGTTGATCCATAACTTCTTGCAGCTTGGTGACAGATGCTTCTAGGCGGGTCCAGTAGTCAATCTGAGGAATTTTTGGGAGGAACTCTTACGCTCTCCTTTTGATGGAGTTATCTTGCATTTGTTGTCCTTCCATTGACTTCTTGGTGATTGGGTGCTCAACTGGGATGAACTCATCTACTCCCATCTTCACCCCAGCATCTTTACATAGCAGGGAGATTAAGCTTGGGTAAGCCAATTTGGCTTCAGTAGAGTTCTTATTTGCAATTGTGTAAATCTCACAAGAAATCAGATGATGAATCTCCACTTCTTTTCCCAACATAATGCAATGAATCATCACTGCTCTTTTGACAGTGACCTCAGAGCGGTTGCTAGTGGGCAGTATATTATCCTATTAAAAGATTCTGGACCATGTTGCAGTTGAGGCAGCTTGAAGACCTCTCTTATTTTGTCAAGGTGGAAGTAAATAATCCTCCCTCTGACCATAGTTCGAAAGGTATGGAAGGCAATTCTAATCATTCTCTGCTTATCTGTCAGCCACAGATTTGAGTAGAATTTCTGAACCATGTTTCTTCCCACCTTTGTCTCAGGATTAGCTAGAATTTCCCAGCCTCTATTTCGAATCTGCTCTTGGATCTCCGGATATTCGTCTTCTTTCAGATCGAATTTAACTTCTGGGATCACTGACCTCAGACCCATTTTTTTGTGGTAATAGACTGCATGTTCTTTGGTTAAGAACCTCTCTTGATTCCAAAGTGGCTTTGGAGTATTCTCTTTCTTGCCTCTTGAAGTTGTTTGTTTTCCCTTAGGGGCAATGACCTTAATGAGTCTTAGCTCGGTAATCACGGAAAAATACACCAAACTTAGAGGTTTGCTTGTCCTCAAGCAAAAGAACAGAAAGGAGAGGAATAGGAGGAGAGTCAAATTCGAGTTGTGGAGGAGAGGGGGTGGCCGAAGGTGAATTTAAAAGGGAGGGGGTGGGGTTTCGAAAATTTTGAAAAAAATATATGATTGGTAAAAAAATGAATCATGATATGAAAAAGATGAGATTTTAAAATTCAAAAGATATGAAAAAGATATAAAGACGTTAAGTCTGATAATTTGTTGATGCATATAAGAATTAAAAGAAGATATGATGAATTGAAAAAAATTTGGAAAGGAATTGAAAAGATAAATGAGTTTTTGAAAAAGATTTGGAAGGGTTTTGGAAGAAAGTTAAAAGGGATTTAGAAGATTATTAAATTTTTGAAAAATTGAGTGTGAGTGATAAAAATTTGGAACATGTTTATGCAGAAAATTATGAATTAAAACATGAAAGTTTGAAAAAAAAATTGAAGTGGAAGCAAAATCTCCTCTCCCTGCCTTTTCTGGCGTTAAATGCCCAGAATGGTATCCATTCTGGCGTTTAACGCCCATATGTTGGCTATTGCAGGCATTTAACGCACCTGGCTGGCGTTAAACGCCAGAAATCTTTTATCACTGGGCATTTTTCTAAACGCCCAGGATGCTGCAACTCTGGCGTTAAACGCCAGAATGGCAGGAAGGTATCTTTACTGGCATTAAACGCCCAGAATGGTACCCATTTTGGCATTTCACGCCCAAAATACCCCTTCCTGGCATTTTTGTGCTAGTGAGCTCCTTTTCTCTGCTTTATGCTCTGAATCCTTTTGTAACTCTGTGAATTCCTGCAATTGATAATTAACCTTGAAGAGAATTTATATCAAACTCCTATTATTATTATTTAAATAAAAAATAAACTTTGATAATGGCTGGGTTGCCTCCCAGCAAGCTCTTCTTTATTGTCTTTAGCTGGACTTTACTGAGGTTTTAATCTAGTCTCAACATTCTTGCTCAACATTCTTGCTTAACATTGCTTTCAAGATAATGCTTTACTCTCTGTCCATTAACAATGTACTTTTTGTCAGAGTCAATATCCTGAAGCTCTACATATCCATATGGTAATACACTTGTAATCACATATGGTCCCCTTCACCGGGATTTTAATTTCCCAGGGAATAATCTGAGCCTAGAGTTAAATAGCAGAACCTTCTGTCCTAGCTCAAAGACTCTGGATGACAATTTCTTGTCATGCCACCTTTTTGCTTTCTCCTTGTAAATTTTTGCATTTTTAAAAGCATTGAGTCTGAATTCCTCTAGCTCATTCAACTGGAGCAATCTTTTCTCTCCAGCTAACTTGGCATCAAGGTTTAGGAATCTGGTTGCCCAGTAGGCTTTGTGTTCCAGTTCCACTGGCAGGTGACAGGCTTTTCCATACACAAGATGGTATGGAGAGGTCCCTATAGGAGTTTTGAATGCAGTTCTGTATGCCCACAGAGCATCATCCAGACTCCTTGCCCAATCCTTTCTACGGGTACTTATAGTTCGTTCAAGGATTCGTTTTAGTTCTCTATTTGAGACTTCAGCCTGCCCATTTGTCTGTGGATGATATGGAGTTGCCAGTTTGTGGTTAATTCCATATCGAATCAGAGTAGAGTCAAGCTGTTTATTGCAGAAATGAGTCCCTCCATCACTGATTAGTATTCTAGGAACACCTAATCTGCTGAAGATATACTTATGGAGGAACTTCAGCACTGTCTTAGTATCATTAGTGGGTGTGGAAATTGCCTCTACCCATTTAGATACATAGTCTACTGCCACCAAAATTTAAGTGTTTGAGTATAATGGTGGGAAAGGCCCATGAAGTCAATACCACATACATCAAACAACTCAATCTCTAAGATCTCTTGCTGAGGCATGGCGTAACCATGAGGTAGATTACCAGCTGTCTGGCAACTATCACAGTTACGTACAAACTCTCGGGAGTATCTATAGAGGGTAGGCCAGTAGAAGCCATATTGGAGAACTTTTGTGGCTGTTCGCTCACCTCCGAAATGTCCTCCATATTGTGATCCATGGCAATGCCATAGGATCTTCTGTACTTCTTCTCTAGGCACGCATCTGCGGATCATTCTGTCTGCACATCTCTTAAAGAGATATGGTTCATCCCACAAGTAGTACTTTGCATCAGAAATTAATTTTTTTGTTTGCTGTCTACTGTATTCTTTGGGTATGAATCTCACAGCCTTATAGTTTGCAATGTCTGCAAACCATGGTATTTTCTGAATGGCAAAGAGTTGCTCATCTGGAAAGGTTTCAGAGATCTCAGTTAGGGGAAGGGACGCCCCTACTATTGGTTCTATCCGGGACAGGTGGTCAGCTACTTGGTTCTCTGTCCCTTTTCTGTCTCTTATTTCTATATCAAACTCTTGCAGAAGCAACACCCATCTTATGAGCCTGGGTTTTGAATCCTGCTTTGTGAGTAGATATTTAAGAGTAGCATGGTCAGTGTACACAATCACTTTTGATCCTACTAAATAGGATCTAAACTTGTCAACGGCATAAACCACTGCAAGCAGCTCTTTTTCTGTGGTTGTATAATTCTTCTGTGCATCATTTAGAACACGGATGGCATAGTAAATGATGTGCAGGAGCTTGTTATGCCTTTGTCCCAATACTGCACCAATAGCATAGTCACTGGCATCACACATCAGTTCGAATGGTAATGTCCAGTCTGGTGCCGAAATAACTGGTGTTGTGACCAGCTTAGCTTTCAGAGTTTCAAATGCCTGCAGACGCTCCGTGTCAAAGACAAATGGCGTGTCAGCAACTAACAAATTGCTTAGAGGTTTTGAAATTTTTGAAAAATCGTTTATAAACCTCCTATAGAATCCTGCATGCCCCAGAAAGCTTTTGATTGCCTTAACATTGGCAGGTGGTTGTAATTTTTCAATTACCTCTACCTTAGCTTGATCCACCTCTATCCCCTTGTTTAAAATTTTGTGCCCAAGGACAATTCCTTCAGTCACCATAAAGTGACATTTTTCCCAGTTTAAAACCAGGTTAGTCTCTTGGCACCTTTTCAGAACAAGTGCTAAATGGTCAAGACAGGAGCTGAATGAGTCTCCAAATACTGAGAAGTCATCCATGAAGACTTCCAGAAAATTTTCTACCATATCAGAGAAGATAGAGAGCATGCACCTCTGAATGGTTGCAGGTGCATTATACAAACCAAATGGCATCCTTCTGTAGGCAAATACTCCAGATAGATATCTGAATGCTGTTTTCTCTTGATCCTGAGGATCTACTACAATTTGGTTATAACCTGAATAGCCATCCAAAAAGTAGTAATAGTCATGACCTGCTAGTCTTTCTAGCATCTGGTCTATGAATGGTAAAGGAAAATGATCATTTCTGGGGGCTGTATTGAGCCTTCTGTAGTCAATACACATACGCCACCCTGTAACTGTTCTTGTAGGAACTAGTTCATTTTTTTTCATTATGAATCACTGTCATACCTCTCTTCTTTGGGACGACTTGGACAGGGCTCACCTAGGGGCTATCAGAAATAGGATAAATAATCCCAGCCTCTAGTAATTTAGTAACCTCTTTCTGCACCACTTCCTTCATGGCCGGATTTAACCGCCTCTGTGGTTGAACTACTGGCTTAGCATCATCCTCCAATAAGATCTTGTGCATGCATCTAGCAGGGATAATACCCTTAAGGTCACTTATGGACCACCCAAGAGCTGTCTTGTGTGTCCTTAGCACCTGAAGTAGTGCTTTCTCTTCATGTGGCTTTAAGGTAGAGCTTATGATCACAGGAAAAATGTCATCTTCTCCTAGAAATGCATATTTCAGGGATGGTGGTAGTGGTTTGAGCTCGGGTTTAGGAGGCCTCTCCCCTTCCTGAGGAGTTTTCAGAGGTTCTTCCATTTTCTCTGGTTCCTCCATATCAAGCTGAACGTCTTTAAAGATGTCCTCTAGCTCTGATTCGAGACTTCTAGTCATATTGATCTCTTCCACCAAGGAGTCAATAATATCAACGCTCATGCAGTAATTTGTTGTGTCTGGATGCTGCATAGCTTTGACAGCATTTAACTTGAACTCATCCTCATTGACTCTCAGGGTAACCTCCCCTTTTTGGACATCAATGAGAGTTCGTCCAGTTGCTAGGAAGGGTCTTCCTAGAATGAGAGTTGCACTCTTGTGCTCCTGTATTTCCAGCACTACAAAGTCAGTTGGGAAGGCAAATCGCCCAACCTTGACAATCATATCCTCAATTATGCCTGATGGATATTTAATGGAGCCATCAGCAAGTTGGAGGAATATTCGTGATAGTTTGACTTCTTCAGTCAAGCCAAGCTTTCTGATAGTGGATGCAGGTATTAGGTTGATACTTGCCCCAAGATCACATAGAGCTGTCTTGGTACAAGTACCCTCTAATGTGCATGGTATCATAAAGCTTCCGGGATCTTTAAGGTTCTCTGGTAAGGTTTTCAGAATGACTGCACTGCATTCTTCAGTGAGGAAAATGTTTTCCGTTTCTCTCCAATCCTTCTTAGGACTAAAGATCTCTTTCATGAACTTAGCATAAGAGGGTATTTGCTCGAGTGCTTCTGTAAACGGGATCTTTATTTCAAGAGTCCTAAGATAGTCTGCAAAGTGGGCAAATTGTTTATCCTATTCCGCTTGGCGGAGTTTCTGAGGATAAGGCATTTTGGCTTTATATTCTTTAACCTTAGTTGTTGCAGGTTTATTTCCTACAGAGGCAGGTTGAGAAGCCTTCTTGAGGGAGTTATTATCAGCACTTGCAGGTGTCTGATTCCTCATTAGCATTTGAACACCAGGATAGGGAGATGGATGGGCGTTTAATGCCAGATTCCTACCCTTTTCTGACATTTGAACGCCAGAAGTGGACATGGATTGTGCGTTTAACGCCAGATTCACACCATTTTCTGGCGTTTGAATGCCAAAATCATTCCTCTCTGGGCTCTTACTGTCCTCAGAGGGATTTTGGGCAGTGGTCTACTCATCCTCTATCAGTTGTTCCTTCCTTGACTCTCTGTTACCTTGAGTTGAGATATTTAATGTCTTCCCACTCCTTAATTGAACAGCTTGGCACTCTTCTGTTATCTGTTTAGATAACTGTTGTCTTGTCTGATTCAATTGTGCTTCCATATTCTTGTTAGCCATTTCAGTGTCTTGTAGCATCTCTTTAAATTCTGCTAACTATTTTGTTATAAAAAGCAATTGCTGATTGAGTTCAGCAACTTATTCTTGAGGAGTAAGTTTAGTGGATACTGCTTTAGCCTCTTCTTTCAGGGAGGACTCATTACTCAAGTACAGATGCTGATTTCTAGCAACTGTATTAACGAGCTCTTGAGCCTCTTCAATTGTCTTTCTCATATGTATAGATCCACCAGCTGAGTGATCTAGAGATATTTGAGCCTTTTCTGTAAGCCCATAGTAAAAGTTGTCTAACTGCACCCACTCTGAAAACATTTCAGAGGGGCATTTCTTTAGCATCCCTCTGTACCTCTCCCAGGCATTATAAAGGGATTCATCATCCTCTTGTTTAAAGCCTTGGATGTCCAGCCTTAGCTGTGTCATCCTCTTTGGAGGGTAATATTGATTCAGGAATTTGTTTGATAACTGTTTCCATGTTCTTATGCGTGCTGTGGGTTGGTTATTTAACCACCTCTTAGCTTGATCTTTTACAGCAAATGAAAACAGTAATAATCTGTAGACATCCTGATCCACTTCTTTATCACGTACTGTGTCAGTATTTTGTAAGAACTGTGCTAGAAACTCAGTAGGTTCTTCCTGTGGAAGACCGGAATATTGGCAATTTTGCTGCACTATGATAATGAGCTGAGGATTTAGCTCAAAACTGCTTGCTTTGATGGGAAGTACACAGATGCTACTCCCATATGCAGCCGTGATGGGGTGAGCATATGACCCTAGAGTCCTTCTAGACTGTTCATTTCCACTTAGGTCCATGATGGAGAAAAGGAAAATGATGTGAATTGCAAGTAAAATATATTTTTTAT
>NC_029792.2:59156580-59168657 GCF_000816755.2 Arachis ipaensis | reverse complement strand
TAAATAAAAAAGGAAATAAGATAAAATAAAATAATGAGAAATTAAAATATAAATTTTGAAAACTAAAAGAAAAAGGAAAAATAAATTCGAAAACTAGAATAATTACTTAATTAAAAAGATTTGAAAAAGATTTGAAAAACTTTCGATATGATTTTTGAAAGGGATTTTGAATTTAATGAGGAAAGACAAAAACAATAAAACAACACCAAACTTAGAATTTTTAGATCAAAACAAAGAAAACAAACAGGAAAACTTTGAATATCAAGATGAACACTGAGAGCAACTTTTGAAAAATTTTTAAGAAAAACGAAACACAAAGGACACCAAACTTAAAAATTTTTATACTCTGAGCACTAATAATTCAAAAAAAATGAAAGAAAAATAAACTTATGCAATTGACACCAAACTTAAAATATGAAACTAAACTCAAACAGAAGACTAAATTATGAAGTTATTGGTTTTGAAAATTTTTGAAAATGATTTAGAAAAATAAAATAAAATAAGGATTTTAAAATTTTAACCAAAAACAATAATAGAAGACTTTAAACTAAAAAGAAAAAATTTTTCCTAATCTAAGCAACAAAATAAACTGTCAGTTGTCCAAACTCGAACAATCGCTGGCAACGGCGCCAAAAACTTGGTGCACGAAATGACAATCACACTTTTGCAATTCCGCACAACTAACCAGCAAGTGCACTGGGTCGTCCAAGTAATACCTTACGTGAGTAAGGGTCAATCCCACGGAGATTGTCAGCTTGAAGCAAGCTATGGTTATCTTATAACACTTAGTTAGGATATCAATAATAATTCTCAGTTTTAATTAGAATGAGTAAATAAACATGGATTAAATAATACTTGTCATGCAGTAATGGAGAACAGGTTGAGGTTTTAGAGATGCTCTGTCTTCTGAATCTCTGCTTTCCTACTGCCTTCTTCTTCACGCACGAAAGGCTCCTTCCATGGCAAGCTGTATCTTGGTAGATCACCGTTGTCAATGGGTACCATCCGTCCGCTCAGTGAAAATGGTCCAGCTACGGGTTTCGTAAGGCTAATCATCTGTCAGTTCTCACTAGTGTTGGAATAAGATTCATTGATCCTTTTGCACACTGTCACTGCGCCTTACAATTGTGAGTTTGAAGCTCGTCACAGTTATCCCTTCCAGGATCCTACTCGGAATACCACAGACAAGGTTTATACTTTCCGGATCTCAAGAATGTTGTCAATTGATTCTAGCTTATACCACGAAGACTCTGATCTCACAGATTTGAATGCTCTGTTGTCAGGAGAGGCAAACAAACTCGTGGACTAGAAACCAAAGAGGTACACACTCAATCTAAAGTAGAACGGAAATGGTTGTCAGGCATGCGTTCATAGGTTGAGAATGGTGATGAGTGTCACGGATCATCACATTCATCATGTTGAAGTGCCAGTGAATATCTTAGAATAGAAACAAGCGTGATTGAATGGAAAACAGTAGTAATTGCATTAATCCATCGAGACACAACAGAGCTCCTCACCCCCAACTATGGAGTTTACAGACTCATGCCGTAGAAGATACAAAATTCAGATGTAAAAATGTCATGAGGTGCAAATTGAATCTCTAAAAGTGGTTTTTATAACAAACCAGTGACCTAGGTTTACGGAAAATGAGTAAGCTAAGATAGATAGTGCAGAAATCCACTTTCGGGGCCCATCTGGTGTGTGTTTGGGCTGAGCACTGAAGCTTTCACGTGTATAGGCTATTACTGGCATTGAACTCCAGCTTTTGTGCCAGTTTGGGCATTTAACTCCAACTTTTATGCCAGTTCTGGCGTTTAACGCCAGAAAAAGGTAAGGAGCTGGCATTTAAACACCAGTTTGCGCTACCAAATCTCGGGCCAAGTATGGACTATTATATATTACTGGAAAGCCCAAGATGTCTACTTTCCAATGCAATTGAGAGCGCGTTAATTGGACTTCTGTAGCTCCAGAAAATCCATTTCGATTGCAGATAGGTCAGAATCCAATAGCATCTGCAGTCCTTTCTTAGCCTCTGAATCAGATTTTTGCTCAGGTACCACAATTTTAGCCAGAAAATACTTGAAATTACAGAAAAATACACAAAATCATAGTAAAGTCTAGAAATGTGATTTTTGCATTAAAACTAATAAATATATAATAAAAAGTATCTAAAACATACTAAAAAGTACATGAAAATATCACCAAAAAGCGTATAAAATATCCGCTCATCACGCACGCGCGGATCGCGAAAATCTCAAGGGACGCGCACGCGTACCGTATGTGTACTCACCGAAGGGTGCACGTGATTTTTTTAAATAGAAAACGTGCCCAGTGATTTCTGAGAGCTGTGGGGCCCAATTTGCAACCAACTTTGGCGCCAAAATGCATATAAGGACCAAGGATTGAAGGGGAAAAGGGGGATTCACTCATTTTTTGCTCATTCATACACATTAGGATTAGTTAGAGTTAGTTTTAGAGAGAGAAGCTCTCACTTCTCTCTAGGATTAGGATTAGGATTAGGTTTAATTCTTAGATCTAGGTTAATTTCATGCTTAGATTTACTTTTCGTTTTGTAATTCTTCTTCTTCTACATCTCTTCTCTCTGGTTTAGCATTTAATTCTTGTGATTCTCTACTTTTATGTTGATGCACTTTTGTTCTTCCATTTTTCTTTAATGCAATTTATGATTCTTGTTCCTTTATTGTTGATTTGATTTGTTGTTGTTTAATCTCTTGCAATTGAGTAGTGTAGATTTACTTTTCTTATTGATTTACTATGTTTTCCTTTTGTGCCTTCCAAGTGTTTGATGAAATGCTTAGAAGGATGTTAGAGTAGAATTTTATGCTCTTGGCTTAGGAAGGTAACTTAGGAACTCTTGAGTCACTAATGTCCAAGTGATTGACGATTGGGAGCCATTAACGCTAGATCTCACTAATTGATTTGGTGGAGAACTAGGACTTATCGACTTGGATTGATATAGCTCACTTGACTTTCCTTTACTACTAGTTAGAGGATGACTTAGTGGGATTGATTCTTGCCAATTCTCATGTTGTGGTTAGTGATAAGGATAGAGATCCTTGACCACCAACCCTTGCCAAGACCTTTTTGTTAGTTTATTTTCTTTGCCATTTATATTTCTTGTCTATTATCTCAAAAATCCCAAAACATACTCCATAGCCAATAACAAGAACACTTTATTACAACTCCTAGGGAGAACGACCCGAGGTTCAATACTTCGGTTTATAAATTTAGGGGTTTGTACTTGTGACAACCAAATTTTTGTATGAAAGGATTATTGTTTGGTTTAGAAACTATACTTGCAACGAAAATTTATTGTGAATTATAAACCGTCAAAAGTCCAATCATCAGTAGCCACAAAAGCCTCCACCAAGGCAAGGCTTGCCTTCCCGCACCTCATCTATCACATGTGCAATTCAGCTGGAATTAATATTGCAGGTGACGCCCTCATTAAGAAGGATAAGTCCATCACGAAGATGAGGATGGAGAATGTTAGAGAGTCGGCACAAGAGCCTGTGCAGCCGCCTCCACTAGAAATCCCTGAGATGCCTCAAGGGATGTATTTTCCTCCTCGAGACTATTGGGATAAACTGAATACCTCAATATGGGAGCTGAGCTCAAATGTGGAGCAGCTAAGGGTGGAGCACACTGAGCACGCCACTATCCTTCATGGAGTAAGAGAGCATTAGAGAAGGATGATGGAGGAACAGCTGAGGCAAAGGGTGTGACATAGAAGAGCTCAAACGCTCCATTGGATTCTCCAAGGAAAGCAGCAGCCGCCATCACTAAGGTTGTTGAGTCCCATTATTCCTCTCTCTATTTTATTCTATTTTCACTATACTCTAGTTTATTTTCTATATTCTTCTCTAAGTTCATGATCACATTTAGTAGTTTGTTATTTTCTGGTTTATTTTCTTTTTGATATAAGATATCCTATGTATTCTCACTGTGCTTAAAAGAAAAATTATTTGAAAAAGAAATAGTGAGATGCATAAGTTTTAAGTATATCATGAGTTATTCTAATTAATTTGATGTGGTGGCCTTGCATTTTTTTTCTAAATGTACGAATTAACAGTGCATGATTAATGTAGAAGTTGAGAATGTTGGCTCTTGAAGAATAATGAATTTAGAAAAGTATTATTGACTCTCTGAAAAAATAAAATATATTGATTCTTGAAGTAAGAAAAGGCAGAAAAAAACGAAAAAAAAGAAATAATAAAAAGAAAAAGAATGCTCATAAAAGAAAAATCATAAGAGCAAGGATCCAAGGCTTTGAGCGTCATTAGTTAGGAGGGTTGCAAATTAGCCTAAAAATCTCAATTGAGTTACTATCCCTAACTAAATGCTTGTGGTGTGAAGGTGTCAAGTGAAAAGCTTGACACTGAGCAGTTAAAGTCGTGATCCAAAAGCAAAATAGTACGTTTAAGAATTCTAGGCACCATTGTCTAGGAATTTAAGCAAAGCTAAATTTGAATCCAAGGGGTTCCCCCAGTTAAGTGCCTGTGGCGTTTATGTATCCGGTGGTAATACAGAAAAATATAACGCTTAGAGTCACAGCTAGGCTAAAAAAGGTGCAAAGTACCAAAAGAAGCTGTGTTCAAGAATCAAGAAGAGCTAATGTAAGAATCAACAATATCATCCGGATTCTAGTTCCAAGGGATGTCAATAACTTTGAACTTCAAAAGAAATGAGATGCCAAAACAGTTCAGAAGTAAAGAAGCTTTTAGCCCCAGCCAGTATTTGGAACTGAGCTTTATTGAAAAACTTTAAGACTTATTGTATCTTTCTCTTATTTTTGATCCTACCTTGTTTTGGTTGCTTGAGGACGAACAATAGTTTAAGTTTGGTGTTCTAATGAACGGATATTTTTATACACTTTTTTATGCTATTTTCCTAATGTTTTTAGTATGTTTTGTTAAGTTTTATTATGTTTTAGTAGGTTTTAATGCAAAATTCACTTCTTGGATACTACTTTGAGCTTTTATGTTTTTCTTATGATTTTAGGTAAATTTTGGATGAATTTGGCAAGTTTTGGAAAAGTCTGATTCAGAGGCAAGGAAAGCATAGCAGATGTTGTCAGATTCTGACCTCCATGCATTGAAACAATCATTTATGGAGCTACAGAGATCCAAATGACACGTTCTTAACTGTTTTAGAAAGCTAACCTCTAGAGCTTTCCAGAAATATATAATGGTCCATAATATTTTTTGGACTGCCCAAAATGGGCATTGAACGCCCAAATTACCCCCTTGTCGGCGTTCAACTCCCCAAGAGGAATAAAGCCAGCATTGAATGCCCAAACCCAGCGTTCAACGCCACAAAGGGAGCAAGGAAGTAGCATATTTACTCCCCAGTGGGCATCCAATGCCCACTCCTTCAAGTTAGACGCCAAGCTCAGCCCAAAACACTCACCAAGTGGACCCAGAAGTGGATTTTCGCACCTTTTTGCTTAGTCTAGTTCACTTTTGTAATTTTTAATTATTAGATTAGTATATATAGGCGAAGATCACCCATGTTTAGGATCTTCAGCACCTCAGGATATATCACACGTTACTTTCTATACAGTATGAGAAACTAAACCTCCAAGGTTAAGGTTAGGAGCTCTACTGATTCCTATGGATTAATACAATTACTTTTCTACTACAATGTATGTTTGATTCTATTATATGATGCATTGTCGTTCTTCATCCTTATGAACTTGGAGTGGAACGAAAGTATGACTCGCTGTTCTACATGAGTACTTTATGAGTCTTGACCTAGATAGTATTGAGCTACAACCTGAGAATGCATCATGGGTTCCAACAAGTTACTTGGGTGAATTGGGATATGTGACATGAAATCCCATTAGTCAGGGGTAATTGAGGTTCCTATGGCTCTAAGGGCTAGAATCATAGAGCGTCATTCTCTGATCCAGAAGATCCAACCTTATCTATGGCATTTTGAGTAGGATCATCAAGAGATTGAATTACATGCGCTTCACCCTCTCCCAGATTGAATAAGCCTGTTTGGGTGTTTGGTTTAGACCTGAGGAGATTAATGACTACGACCAACAGCTTAATCACTTACATTTTTTGCATTGAAGGAATCATTCATCATTCATCACGGATCATCACATTCATCAGGCTGAAGTGCAAGTGAATATCTTAGAATAGAGACAAGCGTGATTGAATGAAAAACAGTAGTAATTGCATTAATTCATCGAAACACAGCAGAGCTCCTCACCCCCAACCATGGGATTTAGAGACTCATGCCATCAGAAATACAATGTGAAGTGTAAAAATGTCATGAGGTACATAGTAAGTCTCTAAAAGTAGTTTTTATACTAAACTAGTGACCTAGGGTTACAGAAAATGAGTAAACTAAGATAGATAGTGCAGAAATCCACTTCCGGGGGCCACTTGGTGTGCGCTTGGGCTGAGCATTGAGCTTTACACGTGTAGAGGCTTCTCTTGGGATTAAACGTCAGGTTGCATCCTGTTTGTGGCGTTTAACTCTGGTTTGTAACCTGTTTCTGGCGTTTAACTTCAGAATAGGGCAGGAAGTTGGCGTTTAAATGCCAGTTTTCTTCATCAAAACTCGGGCAAAGTATAGAATATTATATATTGCTGGAAAGCCCTAGATGTCTACTTTCCAACGAAATTGAGAGCGCGTCAATTGGGTTTCTGTAGCTCCAGAAAATCCATTTCGAGTGCAGGGAGGTCAGAATCCAACAGCATCTGCAGTCCTTTTTCAGCCTCTGAATCAGATTTTTGCTCAGGTCCCTCAATTTCAGCCAGAAAATACCTGAAATCACAAAAAAATACACAAACTCATAGTAAAGTCCAGAAATGTGAATTTTTCATAAAAACTAATAAAAACATGGTAAAAACTAACTAAATTATAGTAAAAACTACGTAAAAACAATGCCAAAAAGCGTATAAATTATCCGCTCATCACAACACCAAACTTAAATTGTTGCTTGTCCCCAAGCAACTGAAAATCAAATAGGATAAAAAGAAGAGTATATACTATAAATTCCAAAATATCAATGAAACTTAGCTCCAATTAGATGAGCGGGACTAGTAGCTTTTTGCCTCTGAACAGTTTTGGCATCTCACTTTATCCTTTGAAGTTCAGAATGATTGGCATCTATAAGAACTCATAATTTAGATAGTGTTATTGATTCTCCTTGTTCAGTATGTTGATTCTTGAAGAATGCTGCTTTATGAGTCTTGGCCGTGGCCCTAAGCACTTTGTTTTCCAGTATTACCACCGGATACATAAATGCCATAGACACATTACTGGGTGAACCTTTTCGGATTGTGACTCAATTTTGCTAGAGTCCCCAGTTAGAGGTGTCCAGGGTTCTTAAGCACACTCTTTTTGCTTTGGATCACGACTTTAACCGCTCAGTCTCAAGCTTTTCACTTGACACCTTCACGCCACAAGCACATGGTTAGGGACAGCTTGGTTTAGCCGCTTAGGCCAAGATTTTATTCCTTTAGGCCCTCCTATCCATTAATGCTCAAAGCCTTGGATCCTTTTTACCCATTGCCTTTTGGTTTAAAGGGTTACTAGCTTTTTGCTCTTGCCTTTCGGTTTAAAGAGCTCTTGGCTTTTTCTGCTTGGTTTTTCTTTTTCTTTCTTCTTTTTTTTTGCCATTTTTTTTCGCAAGCTTTTTCTTTTTTCACTGCTTTTTCTTGCTTCAAGAATCAATTTTATGATTTTTTAGATTATCAATAACATTTCTCCTTTTTCATTATTCTTTCAAGAGCCAAAAATTTTAACATTCATAAACAACAAATTCAAAAATATGCACTGTTCAAGCATTCATTCAAAAACAAAAAGTATTGTCACCACATCAAAATAATTAAACTAATTTCAAGGATGAATTTGAAATCATGTACTTTTTGTTCTTTTGTGATTAAAAACATTTTTCATTTAAGAAAGGTTATGGATTCATAGGACATTCATAGCCTTAAGACATAGACACTAAACACTAATGATCATGTAATAAAGACACAAACATAAATAAACATAAAGCATAGTAAACAAAAAATAGAAAAATAAGAGAAAGGAAATTAAGGAACGGGTCCACCTTAGTGAGGGCGGCTAGTTCTTCCCCTTGAAGATCTTATGGAATGCTTTAGCTCCTCAATGTCTCTTCCTTGCCTTGGTTGCTCCTCCCTTATAGCTCTTTGATCTTCTCTAATTTCATGGAGGAGGATGGAATACTCTTGGTGCTCCACCCTTAGTTGTCCCATGTTGGAACTTAGTTATCCTAGGGAGGTGTTAATTTGCTCCCAATAATTTTGTGGAGGAAAGTGTATCCCTTGAGGCATCTCAGGGATTTCATGATGAGGAATTTTTTCATGCTCTTGTTGAGGTCCATAGGTGGGCTCTCTTGTTTGCTCCATCTATTTCTTAGTGATGGGCTTGTTAGATGAATTTTTCCATCTCCCATGACTCAGAGGTGGAAGCTTTTGCCTTCCCTTTCCTCTTTCTAGAGGTTTCTCAAGCCTTAAGTGCCATAAATGGTTATGAAAAAACAAAAAGAAATGCTTTTACCACACCAAAATTAAAAGGTTTGCTCATCCTCGAGCAAAGAAGAAAGAATGGAGGAGATGGAGGGAGAGGGTGAATTCGGCCAAGGGGGGTATAAGGTGTTTGTGATGTGTGAAATTGAACGAGGAATGAGGGGTACATATAGGAGTAGGGGGGTTAGGTTCGTGTATTTGGGGTTGGGTTTGGGAGGGTAGAAGGGTTTTAAATTTGGGGAAGAGTGTTATAAAAAGGTGTGAAGAAGGGAGAGAGTGAGTTGAGGTAGGTGGGGATCCTGTGGGGTCCACAGATTCTGAGGGGTCAAGGACTTATCATTCCTGCTCCATTTAGGCGTGTAAAACGCCCTTAGAGTACAATCCTGGCATTTAACGCCAGACTGCTGCTTGTTTCTGGTGTTTAACGCCAGTTTTTCTCCCTTTCTTGGCGTTTAATGCCAGTCTGGTGCTTCTTTCTGGCGTTAAACACCAGTCTGATGCTTCTTACTGGCATTTAAACGCCAGTAAGCTCTTCCTCCAGGGTGAGCTGTTTTTAATGTTGTTTTTCATTTTTTTTTATTTTTAGTTGTTTTTGTGACTTCACATGATCATCAACCTAAAGAAAACATAAAATAACAATAGAAAATAAATAGATAAAATTAAATAACATTGGGTTGCCTCCCAATAAGCGCTTCTTTATTGTCTTTAGCTGGACCTTACTGAGCTTTTAATCTAGTCTCAGCTTTGAGCATTCTTGCTCAACATTGCCTTCAAGATAATGCTTGATTCTCTATCCATTAACAATGAAATTCTTATTAAAATCACTATCTTGAAGCTCCACATAGCCATATGGTGACACACTTGTAATCACATATGGTCCCCTCCACCGGGATTTTAATTTCCCAGGGAATAATCTGAGCCTAGAGTTAAACAGCAGAACCTTCTGTCCTGGTTCAAAGACTCTGGATGATAATTTCTTATCATGCCACCTTTTTGCTTTCTCTTTGTAAATTTTTGCATTTTCGAAAGCATTGGGTCTAAATTCCTCTAGCTCATTTAACTGGAGTAATCTCTTCTCTCCAGCTAACTTAGCATCCAGGTTTAGGAATCTGGTTGCCCAGTAGGCCTTATGCTCCAGTTCTACGGGTACATGACAGGACTTGCCATACACAAGCTGGTATGGAGAGGTTCCTATAAGAGTCTTGAATACTGTTCTGTATGCCCACAGAGCGTCATCCAAGCTTTTTGCCCAATCCCTTCTACGGGTAATTATAGTCCGTTCCAGGATTCTTTTTAATTCTCTATTAGAGACTTCAGCTTGCCCATTTATCTGTGGATGATATGGAGTTACTACTTTGTGGCTAATTCCATATCAGACCATAGTAGAGTAAACCTGTTTATTGCAAAAATGAGTGCCTCTATCACTGATTAGTACTCTAGGGACACCAAACCTGCTGAAGATATGTTTCTAGAGGAACTTCAACACTGTCTTAGTATCATTAGTGGGTGTTGTAATTGCCTCTACCCATTTAGATACATAGTCTACTGCCACCAGAATATACGTGTCTGAGTATGATGGTGGAAAAGGTCCCATGAAGTCAATACCACATACATCAAACAACTCAATCTCCAAGATCCCTTGTTAAGGCATGGCATAACCATGAGGTAGATTACCAGCTCTCTGGCAATTGTCACAGTTACGTACAAACTCTCGGGAGTCTTTATAGAGAGTAGGCCAGTAGAAGCCGCATTGGAGAACCTTGGTGGCTATTCGCTCACCTCCGAAATGGCCTCCATATTGTGATCCATGGCAATGCCATAAGATCTTTTGTGCCTCTTCCTTGGGCACACATCTACGGATTATTCCGTCTTCACATCTCTTAAAGAGATATGGTTCATCCAATAAGTAGTACTTTGTATCAAAAATCAATTTCTTTATTTGCTGCCTGCTGTACTCTTTGAATATGAATCTTATAGCTTTATAGTTTGCAATGTCTGCAAACCATGGTGTTTCCTGAATGGCAAATAATTGCTCATCCAGAAATGTTTCAGAGATCTCAATAGAGGGGAGGACGCCCCTTCTACTGGTTCTATCCAGGACAGATAATCAGCCACTTGGTTCTCTATCCCTTTTCTGTCTCTTATTTCTATATCAAACTCTTGCAGAAGCAACACGCATCTTATGAGCCTTGATTTTGAATCCTGCTTTCTAAGTAGATATTTAAGAGCAGCATGGTCAGTGTACACAATCACTTTTGATCCTACTAAGTATGATCTAAACTTGTCAATGGCATAAACCACTGTAAGTAACTCTTTTTCTATGGTTGTGTAATTTTTCTGTGCATCATTTAAAACACGGCTAGCATAATAAATGACTTGCAGAAGCTTGTTATGCCTCTGTCCTAATACTGCACCAATGGTATGGTCACTGGCATCACACATTAGTTCGAATGGTAATATCCAGCCTGGTGCAGAAATAACTGGTGCTGTGACCAGCTTAGCTTTCAGAGTTTCAAACGCCTGTAGACACTCTGTGTCAAACACAAATGGCGTGTCAACAGCTAGCAGATTGCTCAGAGGTTTTGCAATTTTTGAAAAATCCTTTATAAACCTCCTATAGAACCCTGCATGCCCCAGAAATCTTCTGATTGCCTTAACATTGGCAGGTGGTGGTAATTTTTCAATTACTTCCACTTTAGCTTGATCCACCTCTATTCCCTTGTTTGAAATTTTATGCCCAAGGACAATTCCTTCAGTCACCATAAAGTGACATTTTTCCCAGTTTAAAACTAGGTTGGTCTCTTGACATCTTTTCAGAACAAGTGCTAAATGGTCAAGGCAGGAGCTGAATGAGTCTCCAAATACTAAAAAGTCATCCATGAAGACTTCCAGAAATTTTTCTACCATATCAGAGAAGATAGAGAGCATGCACCTCTGAAAGGTTGCAGGTGCATTGCACAAACCAAAAGGCATCCTTCTGTAGGAAAACACCCCAAAAGGACATGTGAATGCTATTTTCTCTTGGTCCTGAGGATCTACTGCAATTTGGTTGTAACCTGAATAGCCATCCAAAAAGCAGTAATATTCATGACCTGCTAGTCTCTCTAGCATTTGGTCTATGGATGGTAAAGAAAAGTGATCCTTCATGGTGGCTGTATTGAGCCTTCTGTAGCCAATACACATACGCCACCCTGTAACTGTTCTTGTAGGAACTAGTTCATTCTTTTCATTATGAACCACTGTCAGAGGATTTAGCTCAAAACTGCTTGCTTTGATGGGAGGTATACAGATACTGCTCCCATATGCAGCAGTAATGGGGTTAGCATATGACCCCAGAGTCCTTCTGGACTGTTCATTTCTATTTAGGTCCATGATGGATAAAAGGGAATTGATATCAATTACAAATAAAATATATTTTTGTTTTTATTTTATTTAAGTAGAAACAAGCCGAATAATTAAAAATAAATAAAAATAATAAGATAAAATAAAATAATTAGAAATTAAAATATAAATTTCAAAAACTAAGAGAAAAATAAATTTGAA
>NC_029792.2:59152152-59156377 GCF_000816755.2 Arachis ipaensis | reverse complement strand
AGATTTGAAAAATTTTGGATATGATTTTTGAAACAGATTTTGAATTTTAAAATTTCAAAACTAAGATAAGATAAAATAAAAAGTTTTAAAATAGAAATCTGAATTTTTAAAGGAAAATTCAAAAATTAATTAAAATAAAGAGAAAAGATATTTTTGAATTTAATGAAGAAAGAGAAAAAAAACAGTAAAAATGACACCAAACTTAAATTTTTAGATCAAAACAAAGGAAACAAACATGGAAACTTTGAATATCCCGATGAATGCTAAGAACAACTGTTGAAAAATTTTTAAGAAAATAGAAACACAAAGGACACCAAAGTTAAAAAATTTTTATATTCTGAGCACTAATAATTCAAAAAAGAAATTGAAAGAAAAATAAAATCATGCAATTGACACCAAACTTAAAATATGAATCTAAACTCAAACAGAAAAACTCAATTATTAGTTTATAAAAAATTTTCGAAAAAAATTGAAAAAGAAATTAAGGATTTTAAAAAAAAAGTTTCAACCAAAAACAATAATAGAAGATGCAATTTTAGTGACTCTAAACCAAAAAGATAAATTTTTCCTAATCTAAGCAACAAAATAAACTGTCACTTGTCCAAACTCGAACAATCCCCGGCAACGGCGCCAAAAACTTGGTGCACAAAATCACAATCACACTTTTGCAATTCTGCACAACTAACCAGCAAGTGCACTGGGTCGTCCAAGTAATACCTTACGTGAGTAAGGGTCGATCCCACGGAGATTGTCGGCTTGAAGCAAGCAATGGTTATTCTGTAACTCTTAGTCAGGAAATTAGTAATAAAAATGATTGGATTTATGAAGAGTAAATAACATAAAATAAATACTTGTATTCAGTAGTGGAGAATAGGTTGAGGTTCTGGAGATGCTCTGTCTTCTGAATTTCTGCTTTCCTACGGTCTTCTTCTTCATGCATGCAGATCTCCTTCCATGGCAAGCTGTATGTTGGAGGATCACCGTTGTCAATGGCTACCATCCATCTTCTCAGTGAAAATGGTCCAAATGCACTGTCACCGCACGGCTAATCATCTGTCGGTTCTCACTCATGTTGGAATAGAATCCATTGATTCTTTTGCGTTTGTCACTACGCCAAAGACTCGCGAGTTTGAAGCTCGTCACAGTCATCCTTTTCCAGATCCTACTCAGAATACCACATACAAGGTTTAGACTTTCCGGATCTTAGGAATGGCCGCCAATAATTCTAGCCTATACCACGAAGACTCTGATCGTGAACCAGGAGGCTAAGAGATACACACCCAAGCTAGTGCAGATAGAACGGAGGTGGTTGTCAGGCACGCATTCATAAGTGAGAATGATGATGAGTGTCATGGATCATCACATTCATCAGGGTGAAGTGCGAGTGAATATCTTAGAATAGAGATAAGCGTGATTGAATGAAAAATAGTAGTAATTGCATTAATTCATCGAAACACAGCAGAGCTCCTCACCCCCAACCATGGGGTTTGGAGACTCATGCCGTCAAAAATACAATGTGAAGTGTAAAAATGTCATGAGGTACATAGTAAGTCTCTAAAAGTAGTTTTTATACTAAACTAGTGACCTAGGTTTACAAAAATGAGTAAACTAAGATAGATAGTGCAGAAATCCACTTCCGGGGCCCACTTGGTGTGTGCTTGGGCTGAGCATTGAGCTTTACACGTGTAGAGGCTTCTCTTAGAGTTAAACGCCAGGTTGCAGACTATTTGTGGTGTTTAACTCTGGTTTGTAACCTGTTTCTGGTGTTTAACTTCAGATTAGGGCAGGAAGTTGGCATTTAAACGCCAGTTTGCTTCGTCAAAACTCGGGCAAAGTATGGACTATTATATATTGCTGGAAATCCCTGGATGTCTACTTTCCAACGAAATTAAGAGCGCGCCAATTGCGTTTCTGTAGCTCCAGAAAATTCATTTCGAGTGCAGGGAGGTCAGAATCCAACAGCCTCTGCACTCCTTTTTCAGCCTCTGAATCAGATTTTTGCTCAGGTCCCTCAATTTCAGCCAGAAAATACCTTAAATCACATAAAAATGCACAAACTCATAGTAAAGTCCAAAAATGTGAATTTTGCATAAAAACTAATAAAAACATAGTAAAAAGTAACTAAATTATACTAAAAACTACCTAAAAACAATGTTAAAAAGCGTATAAATTATCCGCTCATCACGTACGCGTCATGTACGCGTACGCATCACCATGCGACCTCACATTCCATGCGAGCACGTATGCTTTGCGTGCGCATCGATCTCAGCATCCCATATCCTTATTTCTTCAAGAGTTCTCCACTTGCATACTTTTCCTTTCCATCCCTTTGGTCCATTCCTAGTCTTTCCATCCTAAATTCACAAACAAACATATCAAGGCATCTAGTGGAATCAAAGGTGAATCAAATTAAGGGCCTAAAAAGCATGTTTTCACACTTAAGCACAAATTAGGAGACAATCATGAAACCATGCTATTTCATTGAATAAATGTGGGTAAAAGGTCATAAAATCCCTTAAATTAAGCACAAGATAAACCCTAGAAATGGGGTTTATCAGTCTCAACTCCTTTCTCAATCATATGAGTAGATCTATGGCAGATTGAAATTGATTGGATCCCAATTACTTGGTAATCCAATCTCTCTAATCACAATTAATCTTGCAAATTCCTTGATCTAATTGTCATAAGAAGAGGTTAAGTACATGTCTCTCATCCATAAGTGATGAACCCATGTTTTATGATATAATTTGAGCTCAAATTGAGTGTTTCTATCAATTCTTCACCCACTTATTCGTGTAAATTGCATGGTTTTACTATTCCTTCCTTATTTTATGGTATATGTGAAAAACATGTTTCCTATGCTTTAAAAATATTAAATTTAATTATCCTTTATTACCATTCGATGTCGTGATTTGTGTGTTAAGTATTTTCAGATCTCATAGGGTAGGAATGGCTTAAAGGACAAAAAGGAAACATAAAAAAATGGAAGGAAACCACAAAAATGGAGTTTTGAAGAAAAGGCAGCGACGCGAACGCATGGACGACGCGAACGCGTGCCTAGCGCGAAATGGCATTGATGCAAACGCGTGGAAGACGTGGACGCGTGCCCTGAGCAGAACGCAAATGACTCGTACGCGTGACTGACGCGTGTGCGTGACTAGGAAAACTCCCAGGCCACGCGAACGCGTGACAGACGCCACGTACAAGAATCTGCAGAAAACGCCCCCAGCGATTTCTGGACCCTTTTTCGGCCCAAATCCAAGTCAGAAACACAGAATACAAGTCAGAGAATGGAGGAATCAACATAACAACTTAGTAACACACACACACTTTAGGATTAGATGTAGTTTTAGAGAGAGAGGTTCTCTCCTCTCTCTTAGGCTTATGATTTCTCTCAATTTTAGGATTATTTCTCTCCAGTCACGGGTTCAATATTCCTTTAATTTATTTTCTACCTTATTTGATTCTATTACTTTAATTGTCATTTATCTTTTCAATTTGGCTTATGAACCATTCATGTTATGATTTTCTTAATTAATATATTTTGAAGTATTTCAGATTTGATTTTGCTTTAATTTATTTATGAATGATTTTAATTTAATTTAAGATATTTTTCTGTTTTGGCCTTGGTTAAGTAATTAGTAACACTTGAGTTATCAAACTCACCTGTTGATTGAAATTGGAATTCTTTGCTGATTAATTTGTACTCCAAAAACTCTAGTCCTTCCATAGGAATTGACTAGGACCTGAGGATTAAATCAATTTGTTCACTTGAATTTCCTTTGTTTAGCAAGGGTTAAATAAAGTGGGAGCAAAATCCAATTCTCATCACACCTGATAAGGATAGTTAGGATAGGACCTCAATTTCTTACACCTTGCCAAGAGATTTTTATAATTATTAATTTAATTTTCTTGTCAATTAAATTACTTGTTCATTATCACAAAAACCCAAAAACATGCAATTTTCCATCACCAATAATAAATCATACTGCCCTGCAACTCCTTGAGAAGACGACCCGAGGTTTAAATACTTCGGTTATAAATTTTATTGGGTTTTGTTACTTGTGACAACCAAACTTTTGTAAGAAAGGAATTCGTTGGCTCCAAAAGTTTGCGCCAACGTTAGCCCCCTAACTTGGAGGCTAACGTTGGCACATGAATATTCAAGGAAGAGGAGCAAAAGTTAGCCCCAACGTTAGCCCCCTAACTTGGAGGCTAACGTTGG
>NC_029792.2:59149982-59152081 GCF_000816755.2 Arachis ipaensis | reverse complement strand
ACTTGATACGACCCGGTACACTTGCCGGTTAGATTTGTGTGTTTTGGGAGAAATTTATTTTTCCTACAAAATACTCATCAAGTTTTTGGCGCCGTTGCCGGGGATTGATTAGATTGACAATGATTAAGTGAGGTGGTGATCTAGATCAAGCACTTTCTCTTTAATTTTGATTAACCCACTAACTGTTTGATTTTTTGCTTAAACTAACTAACACTTCAATCTGGCAGTAAATTGAAGTGTCACTGGTTTTGTGCATTCCTCATGCTCTGCTTGTATGTCAAGTACAAGAAGAACCATACTCAATTTTCATGAACAAGACGAAAGAACTCTCAGGAGGTTAAGAAGAGCTGAAAGAGGGAAAAATATTGTTGGAGAAGAGGAATCAGACGAAGAATTCCAAGAGATGGAGGAACATTTAACCAATCCACCAGGTGGAGAAGACAACAACAATGGCAACCCACCCTAGAGGAGAGTTTTGGCTTCCTACACCTTTGCAAATCCTAGACATTGTAGGAGCAGCATCTTGGCTCCAAATGTCAATGCTAACAACTTTGAACTCAAGCCACAACTCATCACTCTGGTTCAGAACAATTGCTCTTTTGGTGGAGGACCACTTGAGGACCCACACCAACATTTATCCACTTTCTTGAGGATATGCAACACTGTCAAAACTAATGGAGTGCCTCCTGACAGTTACAAACTGATGCTGTTCCCATTTTCTCTCAGGGACAAGGCCACTCAATGGTTGGAATCATTTCCAAGGGACAGCATCAACAACTGGGATGATTTGGTAACTAAATTCCTTGCCAAATTTTATCCACTTCAGAGGATTATAAGGTTAAAGGCTGAGGTACAAACATTTACACAAATGGAGGCCGAACCCATCTATGAGGCATGGGAGAGGTACAAGGCTCTGATCAGGAAATGTCCCCCTGCTATGTTTAATGAGTGGGAGAAGCTTCAAAACTTCTATGAAGGCTTAACACTGAAATCTCAGGAAGCTTTGGATCATTCAGCTGGAGGTTCCTTGCAACTCATGAAAACTGCAGAAGAGGCTCAAGAACTCATTGATATGGTGTCCAACAATCAATATTTCTTTGCTCATCAAAGAGGCCGCCAACCATCACAAAGGAGAGGAGTAATGGAGCTAGAAGGAGTGGATTCAATCCTAGCTCAAAACAAGATGATGCAGCAGCAAATTCAGCAACAATTTGAGCAAATGGCCAAGAGAATTGATAGTCTCCAAGTTGCAGCAGTCAACACTAGCCAATCATCAACCACATGGGGACAGAGTGAAGAAACTCAAGAAGAACAACAACAAGAGCAAGTACAATATATGCACAACCAATGACCAAATGAAATGTATGGTGATACATATAATCCATCCTGGAAGAACCACCCAAACCTCAGATGGGGAGATAACCATGCCCAAAACCAACAACCATGGCAGAGGAACTCAAACCAACACAACCCAAGAAGCAACCAAAATCACAACCAGCAGCAGACTAACCAAAACCACTACAGAAAACCTCAAAACAACTACCCCAACATCAACCAATACCAATCTAATAACCAAACAACCAAAGCAAGGGAAGGAGCAAACTTTGTCTTCATTCATCCTTACATGCATATCTTTGATCTCCATAAGTCTAATTGCATCCCAACCCTTCATTGCTCATTTAAAAGCATACCACCTTCAAGCCATGCACATGACCGAATCACTCCTCAACATAACAAGCTTTGTGCAACCTTTCTCCTACTTTAAACTCAAACCACTTAAACTTCTCTTCATAATTTCTTGTCATAGCAAGTCCGGTCCTAACTTCTTTCTCCTCCAAACATACATCAAACTCTCCAACATTCTTCACATCCCCTCTCAACCAACCAAGTGATCATGGAATCCTCCTCAAGAACCAAACGACGAAAAGGAAAAGATCCAATAGTGGAGGAAGAAACACATGAATATGACCAACGGAGGTTCAAGTCTTGGTTTCATCAAATGCAAATTCAATGGATGAACGAGAAAAGAATCTATCCTGAAATTCCATTCATGTTGCCAGATGATGGATGTCAAGAAATGAAGAACAAAATCCGGAAGA
>NC_029792.2:59136975-59149949 GCF_000816755.2 Arachis ipaensis | reverse complement strand
TGTTTATTGCTTCTTATGTTCATTTACCTTTCTGCTTTATTTCCGGTTCAATCCCAATTCCCTTTCCCTCTTCTGTTTGATGAAATTTAATTTTTCCTTGTTTAATTTCTGCAAATCCACATCCCAATCCCCTTTACATTTCAAGCAATTTACATTCCTTGCACTTTAAGATTCTGCAATTTACATTTCTTGCACTTTAAGTTTCTGCCATTTAATTTCTTGTTCTTTAAGTTTCAGCAATTTATTTCTTGTTCTCTTTACTTCAATGCAATTTAATTCTGCAAGTCACAAAACCATCAACCAAATCTTGATTCGCTTGACTAAATCAACCACTAAACTAAAATTGCTCAATCCTTCAATCCCTGTGGGATCGACCTCACTCCCGTGAGTTTTTATTACTTGATACGACCCGGTACACTTGCCGGTTAGATTTGTGTGTTTTGGGAGAAATTTATTTTTCCTACAAAATACTCATCAACCATCACCCACCAAATTACTATGGTCAAAAACTATTCCGAGGTACATACCAAGATGATAGATATGATGGACCCTTGATGAGCGGATAATGTATACGCTTTTTGGCATTGTTTTTAGTATGTTTTCAGTATATCTTAATTAGTTTTTATTATATTTTTATTATTTTTTATTTAAAATTCACTTTTCTGGACTTTACTATGAGTTTGTGTGTTTTTCTGTGATTTCAGGTATTTTCTGGCTGAAATTGAGGGACCTGAGCAAAAATCTGATTCAGAGACTGAAAAAGGACTGCAAATGCTGTTGGATTCTGACATCCCTGCACTCAAAGTGGATTTTCTAGAGCTACAGAAGCCCCATTGGCGCGCTCTCAATTGCGTTGGAAAGTAGACATCCTGGGCTTTCCAGCAATATATAATAGTTCATACTTTGCCCGAGATTTGATGACTCAAATAGGCGTTCTAAGTCAGCTCAAGAATTCTGGCGTTTAACGCCGGAACTGGCACAAAAGCTGGAGTTAAACGCCCAAACTGGCACAAAAGCTGGCGTTTAACTCCAAGAAAAGTCTCTACACATGGAAGCTTCAATGCTCAGCTCAAGCACACCCCAAGTGGGCCCGGAAGAAGATTTCTGCATTAATTACTGATTTCTGTAAACCCTAGGCTACTAGTTCTCTATAAATAGGACCTTATACTATTATATTTTGATCTTTGGACATTTAGTCCCTAGACTTTGGGAGGCTGGCCATTCGGCCATGCCTAGAACTTGTTCTTATGTATTTTCAACGGTGGAGTTTCTACACACCATAGATTAAGGTGTGGAGCTCTGCTGTTCTTCATGATTTAATACAAGTACTATTGTTTTTCTATTCAATTCAGGTCTATTTCTTCTCCAAGATATTAATTCACACCCAAGAACATGATGAATGTGATGATTATGTGACACTCATCACCATTCTCACCTATGAACGCGTGACTGACAACCACTTCCGTTCTACATGCAAACAAGCTTGAATGTGTATCTCTTGGGTTTCTAATCTAAGATTAGAACCTTCGTGGTATAGGCTAGAATTATTGCCGGAAATTCCTGAGATCTGGAACGTCTAAACCTTGTCTTTGGTATTCTGAGTAGGATCTGGAAAGGGATGACTGTGACGAGCTTCAAACTCGCGATTGTTGGGCGTGTGACAGACACAAAAGGATCAATGGTTCCTATTCCAACATGATCGAGAACCGACAGATGATTAGCCGTGCGGTGACAGCGTGCGTAGAACATTTTCACTGAGAGGACGGGAAGTAGCCATTGACAACGGTGATGCCCAACATAAAGCTTTCCAATGAAAGGAGTATGAATGATTGGAAGAAGGCAATAGGAAAGCAGAGGTTCAGGAGGAACAAAGCCTCTTCATACGCTTATCTGAAATTCCAACCAAAGAATTAGATAAGTATCTCTATCTTTATTTTATGCTTTATTTATCTTTTAATTATCAATTCTCTATCACCATCTGAATCCGCCTGACTGAGATTTACAAGGTGACCATAGCTTGCTTCAAGCTGACAATCTCCGTGGGATCGACCCTTACTCACGTAAGGTATTAGTTGGACGACCCAGTGCACTTGCTGGTTAGTTGTGCGGAATTGTGACAAAGTGTGATTCATGTTTGAGAGCTCCAAGTCCTATGGCGCCATTGTTGATGATCACAATTTCGTGCACCAACACCAATCATACGCCTATGAACCACCTCCTCAACGCAGCTTTGAACCACCACACTCACAAGCCAACTACCACCATTCACTTTCATATGACCCTAACCCGTATCCACCCCAATTCCAACCCAATTACTCCCAAGAACCACCACTTCCCTATGCACCATGTCCATATCTATCACCCCAAGAATCAAGGGAGCAACTCAAGGAAACATTTGAAAAATTTTATGCCACACTTCACCAATTGAATCAAGCGATAAATAGACTACCTTCCCGATATTCGGACACTCAAGGAACCTCCATAGCTTCATGTGGGCAATCTAATGAAGAACGCAACATGAAGGAGATACTAGAAACCCCACTAAATAGTACGGAGCATGACTTTATACTGGTACAAGTGGAGGAAGCTGAAATTATCGAAGAAGAAGAATTGGTTGAAGACTTAGGAGATGCTGAACCTCCATGGGAATCCTGAATTGTGGAGAATTTTGTCGAGAAATTTACAATTGAAGCTAAGGAGGATAGTGCACAACCTCAAAAGCCAGAATCTTATGAAAAATTAGACGAAATAACTCAACAAGCAAGTTTCCTTGATAATGATAATCCTGAACCAAGTTCTCCTAGTAATGAACTTGCATCCGTAAGTGAACTCTTTGAGATGGGAGAATCTCCCCCAAGTGAATACGAAGATGATGCGGAGGTAGATTTTTTCGCAACCTCCAACTTATGACTTGAGTGATAAGGAAGATATCAAAGACTTGGATCAAGATATGGTTGAAACCGAAGAAGTCTGCAAGGAAGTGGAAGAACTCATAGAAGAACACAAGGGAGAAGAGCTTGCAAAACCACTGGAAACACATATATCCCAAGGCCATTATCGCCCAATACTAAATTCAAGTGGGTAAAATCCTTAGCTTTTATCTTTACTTTTCCACTTGAATATGGTTTGCTTGAAACAGATGGTCAACTTAGAGCTCTTTACGGCTTTAAGAGTAAAAGGGAAATGGTTCGTGCTCAAGACTGGTATGCAAGATTCAATAAGGTTCCGCGCTTCAATTTGAAGTATAAGGATTGGTTTCAAGTTCGATTGAATGGGTCTCGGAAAATGTTTGGTCATCTTGGTGAGAATGCAACTTCCAAACCGCCCGGCTGGAAAAATAAAAATCAAGACAAAGGCGGATATAATAGCAAGGTTTGGGATCCTGGAATCTATTCTGACATTCAACATCCCGGGAACCTGAGAACCTGTTTGAATTTACTCAAAGGCTTTACATGCCTAGTTTGGGACCCCAGAGGCTGTTGGCATTCCAAACAGTGGTGGAGATTTTTGGATGAATTCAAGCACAAGCAACCATAGCAGGAAGCTCATCAAATGTCCAACTTAAGGACGTTAACTAAAAGTGCTAGGTGGGAGACAACCCACCATGGTACGATCGTTCCCTTTTCAATTTCCATTTTATTTTGTTTTATTTGTTTTTAAATTTTATTTTATTTTATTTTCATTGAACCTGGAATTATTCATATCACCCATATTAGCACTGCATATTGCATACTGCATAATTGCATAAAAAGAAATCACCCCACGTGAGCGCGCAGGCCACGCGTGGGCGTCGAATGAAAATCGGCGTAAAGATCCAACGCCCAGAAAGTTGGGCTGGAATTGTGCGGCTGGTGTGCGTTTAGCACAAATCGGCCCACGCGTTCGCATCCCTGACGCGAACGCGTCACCTGCACCACATACATTCCACGCGAAAGCATGAGCGACGCGTACGCGTCGCGTGGATTTCATGGACCCTATTGGAAACAGAGAGTTGTGCCAAAATGACGCTGGAACTGTGCATTTAGCACAATTTTCAGCGATGCGTTCGCGTGCTTCACGCGTACGTGTCCCTTACCTTTTACCTAATTCACGCGATCCCGTCAACGATGCGGCCGCGTCACTCCCCTTTTCGCCCAAATCACGCGATCGCGTGCCCCACGCATTCGCGTGGATTCAAACTCACTAACCCCAACCCACACGAAACCCCCCAACCACCTCAACCCTCACCCCCCTTCTCTCTTCCCCCCTTAACCTTTATCCACCCACAACCACGAAACCACCCCTACCTCCACCTCAGACCGCCGCCGCGCCGCCACCCATCGCCGCCGCATCCCCAACACCACCACCACACTTCTACCGTCTCTCTGTTCCATACATTTGTTCCTCTACAAACCAGGTTCCGCAAAACTGCGATTCCTCTTTTCGATTAGTTAGTTAGTTTTTCAATTTTTGTTCAAAATAGGATAGTTAGAGATGCATGATTGTAGTGGATTTTAGGTGGTTAGGTAGCTAGGATGTGGTTAGTGGATTTAGGCCTGATAATTGCACCGTTATTACTAACCTGTTTTTATCTGATTCGCGATTCTGAATTTGCTGTGATGATGTGCTGTTCATATGTTGTTCTTTAATGTTGATGCTGCTGTTAGACTGTTCTTTCATGTTCTTACTATTTGTTAATCTTTTTAGCACTATTTATTGTCATATGAACTGATTTTCTTACTGTTTATTACCCGGGAACATCCAATTTTAGCCGGAATGCTGCCCAATTTTCTGCAAATTTATGGTTTAATCTACCCCCATTCATGTATTGGTTTGGAAATTCAGTATTTTGCATTACTTGGCTACAACCAAACCAATTCATGAATGCACGGGCTAGCATTTTTATTCCTTTTGGTTACCTGAGTCATAAATTGCTTATTGATGATTTCATTCTCATTTTACACTTACTTTATCTATAGGAATTATCATCAATAAACTGCAATCCTTGCTTGAATATGGGTTGATTGTTCTTCAAGTTTGTGAATTTCTTAGTAACTAGGAAAACCATTCTCATGCCACTCACTTTAACTTCCTTTTTAACTCCTAACCAGTTTAGCTTTCTAACTTCTCTTTTTGGTTCTTACCTAGCCACTCTAACTTCCTAACTCAAGGCATGATTACTATTTTTTCAAATTAACTTGAATTCTACTTCTATTATATTTTGGATTGTGATTTTTACTCTCCGACTTTTAACTCGAATTCAATCCAAAATGTACATATATTTAACTCATTTCATGCTTCTATTGCTCTTTTGCCTTTATGCTTACAAAACCCTACTTGGCTACTTATTTTCCTGCTTTAGTTCTTTAATTATATCCTGCTACTTCTGCTTTTCAGGATGTCTGATCCTTGGTGCACGAAATTGTAATTCACACTTTTCATAATTCGTACCACTAACCAGCAAGTGCATTGGGTCGTCCAAGTAATACCTTACGTGAGTAAGGGTCGATCCCACAGAGATTATTGGCTTGAAGCAAGCTATGGTTATCTTGTAACTCTTAGTCAGGATATCAATTATAATTATCAGTTGACTTGCAAATGAACAAGAGAGCATGGATTAAATAATACTTATTATGCAGTAATGGAGAATATGTTGGAGTTTTGGAGATGCTTTGTCTTTTGAATCTCTGCTTTCCCCCTGTCTTCTTTTTCACACACGCAAGGTTCCTCCTATGGCAAGCTGTGTGTTGGTGGATCACTATTGTCAATGGCTACCATCCGTCCTCTCAGTGAAAATGGTCCAGGTGCGCTGTCACCATACGGCTAATCATCTGTCGGTTCTCACTCACGCTGGAATAGGATCCATTGATCCTTTTTGCGTCTATCACTACGCCCAACCCTTGTGAGTTTGAAGATCGTCACAGTCATTCAATCCCTGAATCCTACTCGGAATACCACAGACAAGGTTTAGACTTTTCGGATTCTCAAGAATGCTGCCAATGGATTCTAGCTTATACCACGAAGATTCTGATTAAGGAATCCAAGAGATACTCATTCAATCGATGGTAGAACGGAGGTTGTTGTCAGTCACACCTTCATAAGTTGAGAAAGGTAATGAATGTCATGGATCATCACATCCATCATATTGAAGTGCGAATGAACATCTTAGATAGAAACAAGCGTGTTTGAATAGAAAACAAAAATAATAGCATTAATTCATCGAGACACAGCAGAGCTCCTCACCCCCAAAAATGGAGTTTAGAGACTCATTCCATCAAAGAGTACAAAGTTCAGATCTAAAATGTCATGAGATCTAAAATAAATCTCTAAAAGTTGTTTAAATACTAAACTAGTAACCTAGGTTTACAGAAAATGAGTAAACTAAGATAGATAGTGCAGAAATCCACTTCTGGGGCCCACTTGGTGTGTGCTGGGGCTGAGACTTGAGCTTTACACGTTCTGAGGCTGTTTCTAGAGTTAAACGCCAGGTTGTAACCTGTTTCTGGCGTTTAACTCCAACTTGTAACCTGTTTCTGGCGTTTAACGCCAGAATGCAACATGGAACTGGCGTTGAACGCCAGTTTACGTCATTTATCCTTGAGCAAAGTATGGACTATTATATATTGCTGGAAAGCCCTGGATGACTACTTTTCAACGCAATTAAGAGCGCGCAAATTGGAATCCTGTAGCTCCAAAAAATCCACTCCGAGTGTAGGGAGGTCAGAATCCAACAAAATCCACTCCGCCTGAATAAGATTTTTGCTCAACTACCTCAATTTTAGCCAGAAAATACCTGAAATTACAGAAAAACACACAAACTCATAATAAAGTCCAGAAATATGAATTTACAAACAGATCAAGTCAAATTTACAAATAGATACTGTGAGCAAAATTTTCCAGTGTTTGCCACTTTCAGGAACCTCTACCTGGAAAGAACTCACCCAGTACACTTCCGAACAGATAAAACAAAGAGGCTGGTTCTTCCTAGAAAGGAACTTGACAGAGGTCAATGCATCCTGGGTCAGAGAATTTTACTGTAACTATTTCAAGACACATGAGAGGGAAACAGATTTTAGTCACTGAGGAAGCTATTGAGGACATCCTCCAGCTTCAGCCTAAGTCAGATTAGCCTGACGATTACCAAAAAGCTGAAGAGGATATGAGATACATGAGATTCGACTGGGATGCAGTCAAGCAGAGAATAGCCCTTGATCCTACTGCCCATGGGTCATGGGAAAGAATATAGTGATGCCTAAGGGAATCATGCTGATATATTTGAATGATGAGGCTTGGCTTTGGCAGCAGATCCTGAAGAACTATGTGATGCCGAGCACTCACGAGACAGAGGTACCCGCTGCTATGATCACCCTCATCTGGTGTGTAATGGATGGCAAGGACCTGTATCTTCCACGTTTCATCAGGTATTATATGGCCTGGGTCCATATCAGAGGCACTCTCCCTTTCCCTTTTCTGATCACCCAGCCAGGCCGCCGAGCTGACGTGCCTTGGGAGCTTGTTGATGAGAAGCCAACTGCTGCATACTGCAAGAAAATCATACCTCACAGCAGGAAGTTCTAAGCCTTGGGTTATAGGCCGCCTTTCCTTACTGCTTCTGCTGACGCAGCCACATCTTCAGCTGCCCCTTCTGCATCGACTGCTGCACCAGCCCCATCCACTGCACCTCCACCTGTTCCTGAGCCCATTTATCATCTGGTGCACCACCTCTTCGCACGCCTGGATCGTATGGAGCGTCGCAACAAGCGACGCTATGAGCACCTAAAGTTGATGATCCGATCCGGCAGCGACATCCCCTCCAAGCCTGACACCATTTCTGAGCCATCTGATGCGGAGGCAAATGATCATGAGAACGAGGCACATGCCCAGGCTGAGCAGGGAGGACCTGAGCAGGCTGCACCACAGCATGAGGATCTCCACCAGATACAGCCAGCTGATCTAGAGATCCCATTCAGGCAGAGCCTCCACTACAGCATGCAGACCCTCCGACACTCATCCAGACTGCAGATCCTCAGCCCACCACAGAGACACCTACTGCACACCTTTCTGGAGATGACACTTCTCACACCCAGCTTGAGTGAGCATCGAGGGCGATGCTATTATTTAAGTGTGTGGAGGTCGCCATGTCTGGCGTACTTGATTTTGGTGAACCACTTTTCAAACTCTCTTTTTATCCTATTTTGTTTATTTTTCTGTATTTTTATTTTTATTTTTATTTTACCTTATCTTATTTATCTTTCAGTACTTGCACATTTTTCTGTATTTTTATAGTATTTCTGCATCTTGCACTTTAGTTTATATATATCTTAGATATTTAGTTTAGTTTGCACTTTTAGCTTATTATGTTGTGATAGAGAAAATATGGATTATTTCGTTTAGTTTACCCTTTTTAGCACACGATAATTTAGATTAATTAAAAATAAAAAGAGTAAACTAGAAACTTTAGGATAACAGAATCACAACAATCCACACACTGTATATATATATATATAGCAATAAATGTGAGTTAATTAACAACATTTCTTCAAGGAAGAACACTAAGATTTTAAGAGCCATCCTAAGATTCACATTGAGCATAATGGGAACTCTTGATTTCTACTTGCATGACATACATAACTGATATATGGTTTTTGAGCCAAAGAACACACAACCTGTGAGTTTTTGAGCTTATTTGTATGGTTATATTATTTAACCAAAATTATTTCATTCTTGTGTGTTCGCCCTTCTTTTTTATTCTGGTGATCTTTACTTTGTTTTAGTCTATATGTCGAATATAGAATGTAGATACATACCAATATATGATTGAGGCCATTATTTAAATTTTTGCTCACTTATCCCAAATAAGCTTACCTTCTACATCACCCTTGTTAGCCCCCTTGAGCCTTTTAATCCCCTATTGTTCTATAACCACATCACTAGCCTTAAGCAGAAAAACAAATTAAAAATCCCAAGTTGAATCCTTGGTTAGCTTAAAATAGAGATTGTGTATCAATCAAGTGTGGGGAGAACATGGGAACATGGGTTGATAGGAAAGGATTAAAGTAATAAAATAATCAGGAATTTGGGAGCATGCTCATGTGAAATCAAATTAAACCAAAACACCATGTGCATTGATATATGCTTATGTAACAAAAAAAATATCCTTTTAGTTAAATAAGTAAATAAGGGGACAAAAATTACCCCAATCATAAGTTTAATGATCAATGCACATGGAAGTAAAATAAAAAAAAAATGAAATTGGTACATGAGTATGTATTAAGAAAGTGAAAAATTGGGAACCCCAAGAAAGCTATAAATTATATAGAATATGTATATGTTAGGTGAGATCTTAGACTAATTAAGGGTTCAAATTATAGCTCACTTAGCCTTATATATATACCCGTACCTCTACCTTGGCCCCATTACAACCTTGAAAAAGACCTCATGATGTTTGTATGTATACATTATATATTTGTTGATTGGTTAGATGAAGAACAAAGTTTTAGAAAGCAGGAATAGAAAAGAATAGAGTGATTAATCCCAAACACTGAGTGACTAGAGAGTAAACACAAAATCTAGTGAGGGTTCAATAGCTCATCACCATATATCTCTATTTAATTGTTTAATTGTCTTGCAAGTTTGTGAAATATTTTTACCCAACTCAATTGTGAAGGTGCTTTAACATGATATAGGCTTGGCTATATGATTCCTTGAATTTATGAATCAAATTAACTACATGAAAGCTCTATATATATATATAGGTGGATAATAGTTAGAATTGCATGATTCATGTAGGTAGCTTGCATTTAGAATAGATTGCATTGCATGAGATTCCACCATTCTAACTTTATCCTTCCTCTTGGATTTAGCATGAGGACATGGTATTGTTTAAGTGTGGGGAGGTTGATGAACCCATATTTTATGATATAATTTGTGCTCAAATTGAGTGTTTCTATCAATTCTTCACCCACTTATTCATGTAAATTGCATAGTTTTACTATTCCTTCCTTATTTATGGTATATGTGAAAAACATGTTTTCTATGCTTTAAAAATATTAAATTTAATTATCCTTTATTACCATTCGATGTCGTGATTTGTGTGTTAAGTATTTTCAGATCTCATAGGGCAGGAATGGCTTAAAGGACAAAAATGAAACATAAAAAAATGGAAGGAAACACAAAAATGGAGTTTTGAAGAAAAGGCAGCGACGCGAACGCATGGACGACGCGAACGCCTGCCTAGCGCGAAATAGCATCGACGCAAACGCGTGGAAGACGTGATGCCAGGGCATCTTGGCCAGTTTCACTGACCTTTTCTTTACTGTTTTTAGGGTAGTTTCATTCATTTCTTTAGGAAATAAGCTAGTTTTTGGTAGATATTCACCTACACATTGATTCAAGCATACATTGTGCATTTTACATTATTTCATGAGGATTTTGCATGAATTTAGTGACAAATTGTATGCTGCATTAGCCATGACTTGGACTAGAACTTTGATTCACTCTGTTGCTTGATTTCAGGACCAAAGGAAGCAAGGAAAGGGAGGTAACTTGCAAGGTTAATGAGAAAAGTGATTGCCAATAACACTCTCAAAGCCATCATTGCCCACGTTAAGAGTCACATTAACTAAGTTAACGTGCACTCTAACTTGGAGAAGGGAAGTTGAGCCAACGTTAGTGACACTTAACATTGTCACTAACGTTGGCAAACACTCATGAGTGGCCACGTTAGAGCCCACGTTAACTAGGTTAACGTGGCTTCTAACGTGGCCTTGCCAAACTTCGAGAACGTTAGTGACACTTAACATTGTCACTAACGTTGGCCTAAGGATGCAACACACCACGTTACCTCCCACGTTAACTTGGTTAACGTGGGAGCTAACGTGAGAAGTGAGAGTTGTCGACAACGTTAGTGACACTCAACATTGTCACTAACATTGTCACTAACATTGGAAGCAACCACACAACCCCCAAGGAGCCACGTTAACTTGCTTTTACTTAGTAACGTTAGTGAGAAAGTTGATTGTCACTAACGTTCTCGAACTCATATTTTCACTAAACGTTAATACCCCTAACGTCCTGAGCTAAAGTCTCTACCCACTTAGCACTTTCTCTTTGCAAGTAAAGCCAAGCCCAAATGAAGAAGAGAACTGCTTCAAACTCAAGATCCAAAGGCCCAAGACTTGAAGAGCAAACTAGAAACTGAGAAGAGTAGTATATATAGGAGTAGCTTTGAATTGTAAAAGGGGGCTGGAAGTTGGAAAAAGAGAATTACTCTCTGTATTTTACTTTCTCTGCAATTTCTAGTTCTATGATGTATTCTCCATCTTTATTTTCATTTTCAAGAGCTATGAACAACTAAACCCCTTTCATTGGGTTATGGAGCTCTGTTGTAATTTGATGGATCAATACTAATTTTCATTATTCTTCTTCTATCTTTTCTCTTGATTTTACTTGAAAGCTTTCGATCTTCATCCCATTGAGTAGTTATCTTGGAAAAGAAGCTATTCAAACTTGGATCTCTTTTGAACCTTGAAAGAGGAATGAAGAGATCAAGCTAGAAATGCTTTCTCATGCTGGACCAAATTGGGTTTGGATAGGTATGTGACTATAACCCTCTCAATACTTGATTTGGGAAATGCATGTGGTACAATCAGTGACCATACTTCATCTCTTCTCATGAGCAATTGACCAAGGAATAGGCTATTGATCAATATTTGAGAGATTGAATTGCAAGAAATTGTAATACAATCACTTAAGATTGCCAAGGAGATCAATGAGTTCATTGATTGAGGAAGAGATGAAAATGAACTTGATCCGGAGAATTGCAACATCTCCTAAGCCCAATGAACTCCCCATCTCTGATCTTACCCATTCTCTTTAATTTCTGCCATTTACTTTTATGAGCAAATCCCCCATTTCCATTTACAATTCTGCAATTTATTTTCAGTCATTTACTTCTAGTCCTTTAATTCTAGCATTTACTTTTCTGTTATTTACATTCCCGCCATTTTATTTTCTGCAACTCTCAACCCAAATTCTGGATTCGCTCAACTAGAACATTCTTCTAATTAAAGTTGCTTGATCAATCAATCCCTGTGGGGTTCGACCTCACTCTATTGTGAGTTTTTACTTGATGACAAATTCGGTACACTTGCCGAAGGGAGATTTGTTGAGAGACAAGTTTTCTGTGCATCAAGTTTATGGCGCCGTTGCCGGGGATTGATTGTGCATCAACAATAATTAAATTGGAAGATCACTAGATTGAGCATTTTTATTTTTGTGGATTTCATTCTCTGTTTGAGTGATTTACTTTTTGTTTTCGTTAAACTTCTTCCCTTTCCCCTCTACTCTTTTGTTTTACTTTGTTATTTTCAATTCTGTTTGCTAACCCACTAACTGTTTGATATATTGCATCACCCACAACTAACAGTAATTCTGACACAAATACTTTCTGCACCTATCTTTTCTTGCTTGCACTTGATGGTTGTATGACAGGGAGAATAAGCGAGGCTTCAACTTCCTTCGATTCTGAACCTGAGAGGACCTTCCTTAGATTAAGGAGGGAGGCAAGAAGAAAGAAAGTGGTTGGTGCTGAGGAAGAAGAGGTCACCAAGGGGAAGGCAACTTCAAAAGAAACAAAGAAGAAGGTACCAAGGAGGTGCAGGAACAAGAAAATCCCTACGGAAGATTTCTCTCCAGGGGATAGAGTTGTCTCAGCTTACTTTCCAGATATTCCCCCTAATCTCCCCACTGTACCATCTCAGTTACCCAAGGTCTTCACTATCAACAGAGTTCTTTCCCTGGAACATATGGAGATCATTGATCCAACCAATGGATATAAGTCCACAGCAAGAGGGGAGGACTTTAAGCACTACCAACCACCCTGATGAAGAAAAAAACGTCAAGCTAGTGACGCTAAAGAAGCGCTTCATGGGAGGCAACCCATGTTTTATATGTTTTTAAAATAATGAATAAATCAATGTTTATGAATTTCAACC
>NC_029792.2:59133042-59135635 GCF_000816755.2 Arachis ipaensis | reverse complement strand
AAAGAAGCGCTTCATGGGAGGCAACCCATGTTTTATATGTTTTTAAAATAATGAATAAATCAATGTTTATGAATTTCAACCCAAACTTGACGAACACTTGGTGAAATCTTTATCATGCAGTATATAATGAAGAACAAGTTTGGTGTTCAAAGCAAACCAAGATGCATGCTAGTCTTGGGAGCTTTGAACAAAACTTTCCATCACATTGCTTTAAACTAAGTTTGGTGTCACCCCATGGTGCCACCAAAATGCATATAAGGACCCACCAATAGTTAGTTAGTTAGTTGGAATTCATAAATAAACAATCAAATCCTTTCTTCCCTTTTATTAATATTAGCCGTAAAGTTCATATGGTCATTTTAATATCTTTTTTTACTTTTCTTAGTTTGTCTTTATAGGAAAAGAAAAGGAGCATAAAAAGGGATTGATTGGACAATTAAATGGGGGAGATTTCGCCACTTAATGAAGAGCACTACACACATGTCTCAAGAGGGAACGCATGGGGAAACGCTGCCATGCAACATTGGAGAAAGAAGACCCTTGAAGACCGAATCAATCACTCTCGTTAAGTGATGATCCTTGTCCTTCCTTCATACACAACCCCAACCATCCATCAAGCAACAATCCTTGCAATCCACACCTTCCATCCACTCATGACCTCCCTATATAAGTGAACCTTAGTGCATGATCATTCCTCACACTCAAATTCCCACTATCCACACTTCATACTTTCGGCTTGCTCAAACTCCTTCATCACACTCTGTCCTAGCCAACCTATTTCTCATCTCTCCGTATCCTCCAACCTCCACCTCAAAACAACAACTCAATTCATGGCATCATCAAGCTCAAAGAGGCAAAAGAGGAAGGAACCCATGGAGAGTGTTCCTTTCGATGAGAAGAAATTCAAAACTGCCTTTCATGAACGTGAATTCGAACGGATAAGGGCGAGAAAGATATTGCCAGAGTTAATCTTCCAAATTAATGCAGATGAGTCACCACAAATTCTGGAGAAAATCGAACAGAGGGGGTGGCAATTGCTCACAAGTCCAGAGGGGAAGATCAATGGAAACCTCATCAAAGAATTTTATGCTAATGTAGTAAGAGAGGATAAAACCAAGGCCCCAACCTTCAAAAGTTACGTAAGAGGAAAAGAGGTGGACGTCAGCCCAAATGCCATAACAAGAGTTCTTCACCTGAAATCACCTCATTTTGATGAGGAAAGTTATCAGGCAAGGATAAGTAGAAGCCCTGATAATAATGAGCTCTCAGAGATAGTGGCAGACATCTGTGTTATAGTAGCTGACTGGGAGAGGTACACAGATGGGAGACCCAAGTTCATCAAGAGAGGAGACCTGAGCCCTGAAGCCAAGGGGTGGTTTGAACTTGTGAGGAGGTCCATTCTACCAGTTGTAAATAATTCAGAGGTAAACATCAATCGAGCTACTATGGTGCATTGCTTAATACAGGGTGGGGAAATCAATGTGAATGAGCTCATCGCCGAGGGGATTCAAGATTCGGCTGAGAAGGTTGATTCAGGTGCCAGGCTTTGGTACCCCAGCACTTCTCCGCTTATGCAACAAGGCCAAGGTAGTATTTGAGGACAGCAATCCAGACTGGGTAAACCCAGGGAGGCCAGTTATACTCGAGAGATTGGTTTATACTACACCTGCTCAACAACAAAGAAGACCACAAATAGGAAAACCAAAAGCAAAAGAAAGAGTTCACCAAGAGGAACCTCATCAGGAAGAATATCAACAAGGAGAGTATTCTGATCCAGCTAACTTGAGCATGAGTCACCTTCTAAGAGCCATTGAGGATTTGGGGTTGAGACATATGGAAGGACAAGAGCAAATACTGAACCTTCAAACCAACTGGCTGAGCCAACAGGAAGCATGGAAAAAACAACAAATGGAGCAGCAGCAGGAACACTACTCCAGGCTCACTCAAGCCATCAACCAAGTGAATGAGAGACAAGAGCTTCAAGAGAAGCACTTGCAAGAACTCAACCAGTGGCAGATAGCCCAATTGAAAACTTTCAATGAGTTCAGTGTACTCAATAAAGGAAGGCAACTTCATAGGGAGGAGTTCTATGTGAACACTCAAGCCAAGTTGAACTACATGACTAATAATATGCATCAGCTACACTATGCTATCCCTACATATGATGAGGTCCAAAAAGATTTTGTAGAACAAGAAGAGAGGAAGGTGAAACAGCAAAAGGAGACACTCAAGAAGAAGATGGAAGATGGTGGTTTCTGGAAGAAGCTTCTTGGAAAAGGCAAAGGAAGTGGGAGCACAAGCACTCAAGATAGACACAATGAGGACAAGCAAGGATGGGAGCATGGGCATCCACATGAATGAAAGGTGGTGGAGTTCTTTTTAGTCCATTGTTTTCTATGCTTTAAATAAGGAAGATCTTGTATGAAATAGAACTTGCTTCCATGTTATGTTTAAACTTTTTAAATTCTGTCTTTTAAGTTTTCTTTCTGAATAGGTCCATGATTTCTGGTTTAAATGTCACTGCATCTTTCCCTTATTTACTTGTAAGCTTGTCCATTTTAAATCAAATGAAGAAGAGAATGTTTATGTTTTT
>NC_029792.2:59122722-59132654 GCF_000816755.2 Arachis ipaensis | reverse complement strand
TCAAGTATACATTGTGCATTTTACATTATTTCATGAGGATTTTGCATGAATTTATTAACAAATTGTATGCTGCATTACCCATGACTTGGACTAGAACTTTGATGCACTCTGTTGTTTGATTTCAGGACCAAAGGAAGCAAGGAAAGGGAGGTAACTTTCAAGGTTAATGAGAAAAGTGATTGCCAATAACACTCTCAAAGCCATCATTGCCCACGTTAAGAGTCACGTTAACTAAGTTAACGTGCACTCTAACGTGGAGAAGGGAAGTTGAGCCAACGTTAGTGACATTTAACATTGTCACTAACGTTGGCAAACACTCATGAGTGGCCACGTTAGAGCCCACGTTAACCTAGTTAACGTGGCCTCTAACGTTAAAGGGGGAAGAGAAGCCAACATTAGTCACATTCAACATTGTCACTAACGTTGGTCTAAGGATGCAACACACCACGTTAACTCCCACGTTAACTTGGTTAACGTGGGAGCTAACGTGAGAAGTGAGAGTTGTCGACAACGTTAGTGACACTCAACATTGTCACTAACGTTGGAAGCAACCACACAACCCCTAAGGTGCCACGTTAACTCCCACGTTAACTTAATTAACGTGGAAGCTAACGATGAGGAATGAATGATGAGGCAACGTTAGTGACACTCAACATTGTCACTAACGTTGGGATGGCTAAGAATGGCCACGTTAGAAGCCACGTTAACCTAGTTAACGTGGACTCTAACGTGAGATCTAGGGGCACATTGGAACGTTAGTGACAATGTTGAGTGTCACTAACGTTCTCGAAGTTTGGCAAGGCCACGTTCGAAGCCACGTTAACCTAGTTAACGTGGGCTCTAACGTGAGGCAAAGGGGTACATTGGAACGTTAGTGAAAATGTTAAGTGTCACTAACGTTCTCGAACTTATACTTTCACTAAATGTTAACTCCCCTAACGCCCTGAGCTAAAGTCTCTGCCCACTTAGCACTTTCTCTCTGCAAGTAAAGCCAAGCCCAAATGAAGAAAAGAACTGCTTCAAACTCAAGATCCAAAGGCCCAAGACTTGAAGAGCAAACAAGAAACTGAGAAGAGTAGTATATATAGGAGTAGCTTTGAATTGTAAAAGGGGGCTGGAAGTTGGAAAAAGAGAATTACTCTCAGTATTTTACTTTCTCTGCAATTTCTAGTTCTATGATATATTCTCCATCTTTATTTTCATTTTCAAGATCTATGAACAACTAAACCCCTTTCATTGGGTTAGGGAGCTCTGTTGTAATTTGATGGATCAATACTAATTTTCATTATTCTTCTTCTATCTTTTTTATGAGCAAATCCTCCATTCCCATTTACAATTCTGCAATTTATTTTCAGTCATTTACTTCCAGTCCTTTAATTCTAGCGTTTACTTTTCTGTTATTTACATTCCTGCCATTTTATTTTCTGCAACTCTCAACCCAAATTCTGGATTCGCTCAACTAGAACATTCTTCTAATTAAAGTTGCTTGATCAATCAATCCCTGTGGGATTCGACCTCACTCTATTGTGAGTTTTTACTTGATGACAAATTCGGTACACTTGCCGAAGGGAGATTTGTTGAGAGACAAGTTTTCCGTGTATCAAGACGCGGACGCGTGCCCTGAGCAGAACGCAAATGATGCGTACGCGTGACTAACGCCTACGCGTGACTGACGCGTGTGCATGACTAGGAAAACTCCCAGGCCACGCGAACACGTGATAGACGCCACGTACAAGAATCTGCAAAAAATGCCCCCAGCGATTTCTGGACCTTTTTTCGGCCCAAATCCAAGTCAGAAACACAGAATATAAGTCAGAGAATGGAGGAATCAATATAACAACTTAGTAACACACACACTTTAGGATTAGATGTAGTTTTTGAGAGAGAGGTTCTCTCCTCTCTCTTAGGATTAGGATTTCTCTCAATTTTAGCATTATTTCTCTCCAGTCACAGGTTCAATATTTCTTTAATTTATTTTCTACGTTATTTGATTCTATTACTTTAATTGTCATTTGTCTTTTCAATTTTGGCTTATGAACCATTCATGTTATGATTTTCTTAATTAATATATTTTGAGGTATTTCAGATTTGTTTTTGCTTTAATTTATTTATGAATGATTTTAATTTCATTTAAGATATTTTTCCCTTTTGGCCTTGGTTAAGTAATTAGTAACACTTGAGTTATCAAACTCAGCTGTTGATAGAAATTAGAATTCTTTGCTGATTAATTTGTACTCCAATAACTCTAGTCCTTCCATAGGAATTGACTAGGACTGAGGATCAAATCAATTTGTTCACTTGACTTTCCTTTGTTTAGCAAGGGTTAATTAAAGTGGGAGCAGAATCCAATTCTCATCACACCTGATAAGGATAGTTAGGATAGGACCTCAATTTCTTACACCTTGCCAAGAGATTTTTATAATTATTAATTTAATTTTCTTGTCAATTAACTTACTTGTTCCTTATCACAAAAACCCAAAAACATACAATTTTCCATAACCAATAATAAATCATACTGCCCTGCAACTCCTTGAGAAGACGACCCGAGGTTTAAATACTTCGGTTATAAATTTTATTGGGTTTTGTTACTTGTGACAACCAAACTTTTGTAAGAAAGGAATTCTTCTCGGACTAGAAGCTATATTTACCACGCGAATTTATTTGTGAAAATTCTAGAATGCGCGAGAGTTTTGTTCTTTCAATAAGCCACACTAACTCCCAAGATCTCAATTCCTCCCGAATGGTGTTGATTAAGAGAGTTGTAAAGGATAGAGCCTCAATTCTAATGCTCATGATTCCCCTTCCGAGGCTCCCACAAGCATTCAACAGATTCAAACCCCCTTCCGAAGTGAATGGATCTCAATCAAAACAGAGGATATCCTATAGCTACCCAAGCAGATTGAGAAGAAGAAGAAATTCACTCAATCATGTGAATTATAATAGAGCTCTTCCCCTAATGAAGTGGGGTTTAATTGATCATTGCTCTAAGAAAAACTGAAGAGAAACTACAGTGCATGAAAGTAAATCAAACTGAATATGAACGGAAATGTAAAATTGTAGAAGAATAGAAGTGTAGGAAATTGAAATCGCAAAAGGTAAATGAAGTTCAATATAAGCTGAAATGTAAAAGCGTAGATGAGAAAAAGTGTATCAAACTAAAATCCTAAGCTAAGTTCTCTGGAGTCTCTAATCCTCCAAGAGAGCTCTGCTATTCTACTCCTACTCCTACTGCTGCCTACTACCCAAGCCTCCTACTACTGCTCAGGCCACCTATTTATACTCTTCTTCTCTTCTTTAATTAGGTCTGCATTGTACTTGGATGTGGGCCTTGGCCTTGATTGAAGCAGTCAGAAATGATTCTTGATGATGTTGAGATTGGCCGTTACTTCACTAAACGTTCACAAGCTTGCATGGGTGTATTTAGTATTGAAGTTGGCCTTAACGTTGGAGGCAACGTTTGTGTATAAACGTTGGGTCAAACGTTACTTGAAAAAGAGGATTTATGGGCGTTGCCTGCAACGTTTGACTCAACGTTGGTGCACCAACGTTTGCTTAGCCACGCGTGCGTGTGGGCCACGTGTGCGCGTGGCCCATGCGTACGCGTGAAGGATGTAAATTTGCCAATCCACGCGTGCGTGTTGCCCACGCGTACGCGTCACTTGCCATTTTTCCATTTCCACGCGTACACGTCATCGACGCGTACACGTGAATTCAAAATTTTCCAACATCTTTTATCGCAGGCATTGGAGCTAGCGTTGGATCACCAACGTTACTCCAACGTTGGCCTTTCCACGTGTACACGTCATCCACGCATACGCGTGGATTGCTATTTTCCAACGCCCACGCGTGCGCGTCGATGACAATTTTTTCAACTTCAAATTTTAGCTTTTATCGAAGACGTTTGAGGTAACGTTGGTTCACCAACGTTCCCTCCAACGTTGACACCCTTTTTTTCCTAACATTGCCATCAACTACCAACGTTGCTTACCTCCCTTCATCAATGTTTGAGGTAACTTTGGACCACCAACTTTGGCTCCAACTTACTTTATTTGCCTCTTTCTTGCCATTCCTCTGCTTCTCTTCACCTATCATCAACCAAACACATGCATCAATGCCTTCCCAAATCACAAGATTTTGCATCATTCATAATAATCAAGTAAATCTTGCATAAATCTCATGAAAATGCACCAATTTAACAATGTTTGATTGAATCAAGACAAGCATGAAATTCTCATCCAAATACCTACTTATTGCCTAAGAAATGCATGAAAACCAAGTAAAAACTAATGAAAAAGGCTTGTGAAACTAGCCTAAGATGACGTGTCATCACAACACCAAACTTAAATCTTGCTTGTCCCCAAGCAAGCAGTAAAACATAAGGAAAATGAATGAAGCAGAGAGAGGTATAAGCCCTTTATAGGAAGACATTCAATACTGGTTAATGGGGTTTTCATGCATGGTGTCTTAGTGATTTTTATTCTCTGGCTAAGGTATCAACACTCTTTTTGATCCTTACTTGAATTACACAAAAAATGTGACTTGTTATGGTTTGGTCCTTATTTCTTTTCTTGCTCTCTTTATTTTGATTGAGATTTATTGTTTAGCTGAGGCTTAATGCTATGTGGTAAGGCAGCTTTTTAAAGTAAGCTTTCAGCCAGCATTCCCACCCCCAGTTGGTTCAAGATGCTAGGTGTTGAGACAACCCTAAGGGCTTACTTGCTCAAGCCTCTCCTTAGTGCACACACATCACAGGTGTTTAGCTTGTTTTATTCTTTGAACATTAGTGCCCAGCACCTCTTTGGGTCACTAAATGCTTTATCTCAAAGTAGCTCTTGATAGTGGACTTTTGGTTGGCAATCCCGGGTTAGTTAACCCAAGTTGCCAGGTGATGAAGCACCCCTCAGAACCTAGTTGTCTAAGCTTATCTTTGTACAAGAGCATCACATGCATATATCCAAATTTCAAGCCATTGATGCCCAGCCTTGTTTATTTTTTTTGTTTCTTTCTCTTGCATTTTTTTCTTTTATTATGGACCTCTTTCATTTGTTAAGTCTTATGAAATGTAATTTAAGTTCATATCTTAAATTCGTGCCAACATTCAGCCATATTAATGAATCAACTTAATGAACGAGCACATACCACCACATAACTTTATTCTATCTCATATCAAAATAGACCTCTACTCTTTCTTTGTTTCACAACAATTTTTCTTTTATTCAAGCATGAGGAACAAAGCATATAATTCAAGCAAGATGAGATGATAAAAGCACTTAAACTAGCAAGCCATAAAAACAAACAAATAGCAATTGACTCATGACTAACAGGACACTAATCAATAAGGCACAATTTCACTTTCAATTAACAGATTTGAGCTAAGGTCAGTCAGAGAACAATACAACCTCTTGGAGTCCATTTTTTCCTCTGTGTCATCATCATTGTTGGGTTTCATGTCCTTCCTTTATCATTCCACATGATGATGTATCTTTCCCACCAAGAAATTGAATGGCTTCCTACAAAGATATTGAAAGTTTCTTGTTCCCCAAGAACTTGAGAGATGGTTAGCATGCATGTATACTTGTTATTTTCTAAACTTAAGTTGGTGTGAGGACACAAACTTAGTTCCTTGCCTACTTCTATATGCAGAAGAGTGAATACATGCAAGAAACATCAAGTGCTTTTATTAAGAAAACAAATTATAAACTAGAAAACAAACTATGAACTAGAAAACAAACTAGGAACTAGAAACTAAATAATTTTTAAGTAGTTTCTCTGATTGTTTGGAGCTGATAACTAGTCATGCTAAGGGTGCAATGTGTTCCTAATGAAATCTGTGGTGGAACACCAAACTTAGAATTACACATTCACCCTTAAATTTCTTTGGTATGTAACACCAAACTTAGCTCCTTGCAATACAGAAAAATCTACTGAAGTTTCATATTGAAACAGTAAAGGACAAGAGAGTTACCTCTGGTTGGGTTGCCTCCCAACAATCGCTTAAGAGGAATGAACTCAGGGGGAAAGAAGAGCCAGTCAGTATCCCCTATCTTGGCCTCTTCCCAGCAAGCTTTCTTTTGTTAATTGCTTGATTGAACTTGCTTGCTGGATTAGGGGTTGGATTGCATGTGGTTGATCTTTTCTTCTTCATTGATATGTTCAATTGTAACTTGGTCACAATCCTCTTTTCGGTGCTCTTGTTGGTTGTCTTCACTTCTTGGATATCAAGACTTGAGTGTTGTGTGATAGTTGGAGTGTTCTCTTTATCAAAAGCCTCTTGAATTGGTAGTTCAATGAGCCCTTCCTCTATGCAACTCTCTACTTCACTTGAGTGTGAACTCTCTTGATATACTTCCTCCCTTTCTTCTGCATGATGTTCCATTAAGTCCTTTAGGAGGAAGTTTTCATGTTCTTCTATCACCTCAATTAACCTCTGTGGAAATGCAACAATTAACAAATTAACATTGGTGTTGAAAAAAAAGAAGTAACTAACCCACGGAGATCGGTATCAACCTCCCCACACTTAAAGATTGTACCGTCCTCGGTGCATGCTAAGATGTGCAAGTGGATGGGGGTTGTGGTTCCTCAGCTGGGGCTCTTTTTGTTCCTTTCTTTGCCGATGGTTTGGGAGTAGCTTTCTCTTTACCCTTCTTGGTGGCCATCCTGAAAAAGGAAAAAGAAAGTAACTTTTAAAGCTAAGGGTTAGAGCAAGGAAGAGAGCGGAAAAGGTGGTAATCAATGCACAATAAAGAAGAATGACGTTAACACATGGTCATGACTACATGTGAAAAGTTCATCAATGAAAATATAGCAAGTGCATGTAATGACAATTAAATGCAAGATGTTTGTTGGCATGCTAGCAAAGGCATGAGTAGCATAGATCAAGCATTCCATGTCCAAGTTAGATTACCAAGTCTTTCAAACTAACATGTTTGAATAACAATTATATTTAATTAATAAAATATAAAAAGGGTTTTGTGAAAAGCAAGCATTTAGAGTAGTAGAATAAAAGAAATCTAAAAATAGTGCACAATGCCATACGGGCGTTCTCACAAACACATAGCATGCATGGTAAATAAGTTATTGAATGTATTAAATTGAACATGCAAGTAACCCTTTAAAAAGTAATATATAATTGTCAAACAATTCCTTTAATAATCCACAAGCAAAATATAGAAAATAATGACCCAAATAAATTTCTAACACCAATAAAAATAATGCAATGAATGAAAGTATGCAAATAAATTAAATAAAATAGAATGGAAGTGAAGAGGGATGAGAAGTTAAAGAGATGAAGAAGAAGAAAGTAAGAAAAAGGAAGAAAAAAGAAGAAAAGATAGAAGAAATTAGGATTAAAAAAGAAAAGATAAGATAATTGGCGCTGATCTGGATAAGTTGTGCGACGTGGGCAACGCGGTCGCGTGGGTGACGCGGTCGCGTGGTGTGCGATAAGTTCAGGTGACGCAGACGCGTGGGGCACGTGGACACGTGGCCTGATTTATGCGATTGGCGCGAGTGCAGCCTCGTGTTCGCGCAACTCTCTGTTCGATACTCTTTTTGCCAAATTTTTGGGTGGCGCAGTTGCGCGGTTGACGCGATCGCGTGGATGGTCATTTTTGGAAAACAACGTGGCCGCGTGGGAAACGCATTCGCGTGGGAGGGTTTGGGCTTCCAGCACGAGTCCAGCCCCATTCCAGCCCAACATACTGCCATACACCCCTTTACATCAATTTTACAGAGCCACGCGTTCGCGTGGGTGACGCGGACGTGTGGGAGGCTACTTGGCAAACGACGCGAACGGGTCAGCGATGTGGTCACGTGATCATATTTGTGCCTAAGGCACGCCTCCAGCCACGCTTTCGCGTGACTCTCTGTTCACTTTTATTTTCTTCCTAATGCACCTGTGACGCGGACGCGTCAGCGACGCTTACGCGTCGCGTGCGTGTTTTTTTTTTTTTATGTAAAAAAAATGCAGAATGCAGAATGCAGATGCTTATGCAAAATTTATGAATGACCACTAATAAAAATGAAAATAAAATAAAATAAAACTAAGAATAAAAATGAAAGATCTTACCATGGTGGGTTGTCTCCCACCTAGCACTTTTAGTTATTGTCCTTAAGTTGGACATTTGGAGAGTCCTTTGTTATGGTGACTTATGCTTGAACTCATCCAGGAATCTCCAACAATGTTTGTGATTCCAATGGCCTCCGGGGTCCAAACTAGGCGCAGAAAGCCTTCAAGAAGGTTAAAGCAAGTGAAAAGGCCCCAAGAGTATTGATTTCTAGACTGAATTCTGGGGTCCCAAACCTTGCTTTTGCACCCGTCTTCTTGTTGATCATTAGTGTTCCAACCGGGTGGCAGGCAATCTAAATTCTCACTAAAGCAGCCAAACAACTTCCTAGACCCATTCAGTTGAGATTTACACCAACCTTTGCATTTAAACTTTGAGCTTTCTACCATATTGAATCTTGCATGACGACTCCTATCACTAACCATCTCCGTTTTACTCTTAAAGCCACAAAGAGCTCTAAGCTAACCATCTGTTTCAAGCAAAGCATATTCAAGTGAGCTAATTAAGCTTAGAGATGAGAGATTTACCCACTTGAATGAAGGGATGGATGGTGATGGCTTTGGGGAAGAGGTCTCCAGCAACCTTGGCAAGGTGATTTCCAGCTACATTCCCTTGGGCTCTCCTTTGACAACTTCCACCTCTTTGCAAGCTTCTTCAATTTCAACCTCTTCCTCTTAATAGATTTCTTCCAATTCAGTCTCTTCTTCATTACTTACCTACAGCATAGGAGATTGTGCTTCTTCTTCTTGAATCTCCATCTCAAGTCCAATGGGAGAGGATTCAATTGTAGATAAGAATTCATTAATGATTGAATCCATCTCTTGATCATCCCCTTCAAAGTCTTCAACCATGATATGCTTTGGAGGTTGTACACCCTCCTCAACATCAATTTCAAACTCCTTAGAAGGGGGCTCTATGACTTGAGTTTCCCATGGAGGTTACGCATCTCCCAAGTCTTCAACTACTTCTTCCTTTTCAATGATCACAGCTTCCTCCAATTGTTCCAATACAAAGTCGTGCTGCTCACTGTCCACCGGAGTTTCTAGTGTCTCCTTCATGCTACGTTCTTCAGTAGATTCTCCACATGAAACCGTGGGGGTTCCTTGAGTGTTCAGATGTCAGGAAGCTAATCGATTTACTGCCTCGGTTAAGGCAGTCACTAATTCCAGTACATTCCTTTTCATCTTCGCTTGCCCTTGAAGAAGACCACGAAGGATGTCATCAATTGGAGATTGGGGTGGATATGAGGGTTCATTATTTTGGAGAAAGGGTTCATAATAGAAAGGTGGTTCTTCTTGATAAGGATATGGAGATGGTGAATATTGAGGTGGTGGTTCTGGGTGTGGTTCATATGGTGGTTGGTGTGGTGGATACAGGTTAGGGTCATATGGTGGTGTTTGATGGTAAGGGGCTTGTGAGTATGGTGGTTCAAAGTTGTGTTGAGGAGATGGTTCATAAGCATATGGCGGGGCTTGTTGGTAACTACAAGGGGGTCCACCATAGTCATCATTTTGGTATGCATCACAGAATGGTTGTTGGTTATAGTACATTGGAGGGGGTTGTTGCCAAGGGGGTTGATCAAATCCTTGTGGCTCCTCCCATCTTTGATTCTTCCAACCTTGATGCCTATTTTCATTATAGTTTCCATTCCTTACAACAACATTGGAACCAAACTTAAAGCAATGGGGGTGAGAACTCATAATAGCAAATAGAAATTAAAAACGAAAATAAAAACAAATTTAAATTTTTGAATTTGAAAATTAAATTTTGAATTTTGAATTTTGAAATTTTGAAATTTGAAATTTGAAATTTGAAATTTGAAATTTGAAATTTGAAATTTGAATTTTAAATTTTGAATTTTGATTT
>NC_029792.2:59097440-59122640 GCF_000816755.2 Arachis ipaensis | reverse complement strand
ATAACTAAATAAAAACCAATAACCTCTTAATTTACGAAAAAGCAAAAATAAAAATAAAAATAAAAACAAATCAAAAAGCAAATATTTACAAGAACCAATAATAAGGCACACGTTTGCAATTCCCCGGCAATGGTGCCATTTTGACGATTTGGATTCTTGCTAGTAAAGAAATTCACAAAATAAATCCTCGTTGCAAGTATAGTTTCTAAACCAGCAAGAAATCCCTTTCGTACAAACGTTTTGTTTGTCACTTAAGCAAACCCAATAAAAATAAATAACCGAAGTATTCAAACATCGGGTCGTCTTCTCAAGGAATTGCAGAGAAGTATGATTTATTATTGGTTATGGAAAAAAGTATATTTTTGGGTTTTTGAAAGGTTGAACAAGGAAAATAGATTGCAGGGAATTAAATCAATAGCAAAGAAAACTCTTGGCAAGGTATGAAAACTGGGAATCCTATCCTAGTTATCCTTATCAATGGTGATGAGAATTATATTTTTGCTCCCACTCAGTCAACCTCTAACTATGAAGGTAAGTCAAGTGGATAAATCAATTTAATACCTAAAATCCTAGTCAACTCCTAAGGAAAGACTAGAGTTATAGGAATCTAAATCAATCAGCAAAGATATCAATTATCAATCATGATGAGTTTGAAAACTCAAGAGTTACCAATTAATCAACCAAAGAAAAAATGGGAAAATCTAAATTATTTATATAAATAAAGGAAAGAAATCATAATTCTGAAATACCTCAAATTATATTAAATAGAAAATCAATCTAAACATAAAGAGTTCATAAACTAAATTGAGAAAATAAGTAAAAGGAACATTGAACCTGGTACTCAAAAAAAAATTGTAAGTTGAAATAATAAGAAATCCTAAATTCTTTAAGAGGAATCCTAATCCTAAATCCTAAGAGAGAGGGAAGAGCCTCTCTCTTTCTAAAACTACATCTAAAACCTAAAATTTTGAATATTTAAAACTTGCTTCATGAATGAATGGATTCCCCCACTTTATAGCCTCTAATCTATGTTTTCTGAGCCGAAAACTGGGTCAGAAACAGCTCCAAATTTGCTCCCAGCAATTTCTGGTACGTACAGGTCGCTGCAAAGTGACGCGGAAGCATCGTCCATGCGTTCGCACGGATTGCGTTTTTGCCAGGTCACGTGTCCGCGTGTTCTACGTGTTTGCGTCGCCTGGCTTCTAGGAAGCTATGGCAAATTATATATCGTTGCGAAGCCTTGGATCTCTGTAGCTCAAGTTATGACTATTTTAGTGCGAGAGGGTCAGGCTGACAGCTTTACAGTTCCTTCAACTTCTTGTATTCCTTCCACTTTTGCATGCTTCCTTTCCATCCTCCAAGCCATTCCTGCCCTGTAATCTCTAAAAACACTTAATACACATATCACGGCATCGAATGGTATAAAGGGAGAATTAACATTAATGAAATTAAGGTCAAAGGAGGATGTTTTCAATCATAGCACAAAATCGGGAAGGAAAATATAAAACATGCGATTTCTATGAATAAGCGTGAGAATAATGGATGAAAAACCACTCAATTTAGCACAATATAAACCATAAAATAGTGGTTTATCAGTACCCATCCATCTTCTTGAAGATGATTTCTTGTTCTTTCCAAGATTATTCTTGTCTTTCCAAAAATTCTCTAGTTCTTTCCTGAGATTCTATGGCACTTTGAAGGCATTGTTCTGCTTGTAGCAAGAGAAAAGAAGGTTGGGGTGGATTTTGTGGACTTGTGAGTGTTGTGGTGAAGTTGTGTTGGGTGGTATGGAATGAGTTTTGTGTATTGTGAAATAAATCTTGTGGTTGTTGAGATGAGTTGTATGGATTTTGGAGGGAACTTTGTGTTGAGGCATAGTCAAGTGATGAAGAATTTTCAAACGAAAAACTGGAAGGTGAGGTTGGACAATTTTGTATAAATGAATTGAAGGTATGCTCAAGTAATGATGGCTCTTGATAGGTGGAGTATGGACTATTGAATGCTCTTTGATTTTGATCCTCCCACCCACAACTTGAGTAATTGTTGAATTCATCAGAGTATGGATCATTTTGTGGCATTGGGGAGTAATCTTGCATGAATGTATTGATAGCACAATCAAGTGATGATGGCTCTTGATGAATAGAATATGGAGCATTAAAATATATTTAGTTTTCACCTTCCCAGCCACAATTTGTGTAAGTGTCATAACAATATGAGTCACTTTGTGGCTCTAGGAGGTAGCTCATTTCACTTGATTTTTCATACTTCCTCATTCCTTGTTGATATTCCCAGTCACCATGAGGATAATAATCATCTTGTGGTGGTGGACAATATCTCATGAAATTGTCTTGATCATTTTGTGGCCCTGGAGCATATCCCCACTGGGTGGATTGCTCATAATCTGTCATTTCTTGGTGATATTCCCAGCCACCATTAGAATAGTCATTGTGTGATGGTGAGAAATATCCCATGAAATTTGTTTGATCAAAAGATGAGGTAAACTCCATTTGAATTTTGTAAAACACAATCACCAATGAAAATTGAAATTCCTCATATCACAAAGAAGAAGTCTTAGTGAGGCAATAACACAAACACTTTAGTATCAAGAAAAAACAGAAAATTAAAAGAACTTTAAATGGCAAAAATAAAGAAAATGCTTAATCTAGACCTATCACCCACTTAATCATTGTTGATCTAAATTAATCCCCAGCAACGGCGCAAAAAACTTGATGGCAAAAAATTGAATTCGCACAAACTAACCGGCAAGTATACCGGGTCGCATCAAGTAGTAAAACTCACCAGAGTGAGGTCAATCCCACGTGGATTGATGGATCAAGCAACTTTAGTGAGGTGATTAGTCTACTTAAGCTAAAATTGATGATTTGAGTGAAGTTGAACAAACATAATGTAAATTGCAGGGACTGTAAATTGCTGAATGTATGACAGCAAACTTAAATGGCAAGAAACTTAAATTGCAGGAATAGTAAATTGCATCAAATGTAAAGGGCTTTGGGTGCAGGGAAATTAAAGAGAGCATTGAATCAAGCATTTGAAATGAACTCAAGGACAATTAACAGAAAGAAAGATTCATTAGGGATTGGAGATATAATAATCCACAATGAATCAAATGGGTCTCAACTCCTTTCTCAATCATATGAGTAGATCTATGGCAGATTGAAATTGATTGGATCCCAATTCCTTGGCAATCCAATCTCTCTAATCACAATCAATCTGGCCAATTCCTTGATCTAATTGTCATAAGAAGAGGTTAAGTACATGTCTCTCATCTATAAGCCACACTAACTCTCAAGATCTCAATTCCTCCCGAATGGTGTTAATCAATAGAGTTGTGAAGGATAGAGCCTCAATTCTAATGCTCATGATTCCCCTTCCGAGCATCACACAAGCATTCAACAGATTGAAACCCCCTTCCGGAGTGAATCGATCTCAATCAAAATAGAGGATATCCTATAGCTACCCAAGCAGATTGAGAAGAAGAAGAAATTCACTCAATCATGTGAATTATGATAGAGCTCCTCCCCTAATGAAGTCGGGTTTAAATGATCATTGCTCTTAAGAAAAATTGAAGAGAAACTAAAGTGCATGAAAGTAAATCAAACTGAATATGAACGGAAATGTAAAATTGCAGAAGAATAGAGGTGCAGGAAATTGAAATTGCATAAGGTAATTGACGTTCAATATAAGCTGAAATGTAAAAGTGCAAAAGAGAAAAGTGTATCAAACTAAAATCCTAAGCTAAGCTCTCTGGAGTCTCTAATCCTCCAAGAAAGCCCTGCTATTCTACTCCTACTCCTACTGCTACCTACTACCCAAGCCTCCTACTACTGCTCAGGCCCCCTATTTATACTCTTCTTCTCTTCTTTAATTGGGTCTGCGTTGTACTTAGATGTGGGCCTTCGCCTTGCTTGAAGCAGTCAGAAATGGTTCTTCATGGTGTTGACATTGGCTGTTACTTCACTAAACGTTCACAAGTTTGCATGGGTGTATTTAATATTGAATTTGGACTTAACGTTGGTGGCAACGTTTGTGTATAAACGTTGGGTCAAAGGTTACTTGAAAAAGAGGATTTATGGGCGTTGCCTGCAACATTTGACTCAACGTTGGTGCACCAACATTTTCTTAGCCACGCGTGCTTGTGGCCCACGCATACGCATGAAGGCTGTAAATTTGCCAATGCACGCGTGCGCGTTGCCCACGTGTGCACGTCACTTGCCATTTTTCCATTTCCATGCATACGCGTCATCGACGCGTACGCGTCATCGACGCGTACGCGTCAGTTCAAAATTTTCCAACACCTTTTATTGCAACTGTTATTGCAAGCGTTGGATCAAGCGTACACGTGGATTGCTATTTTCCCAGGCCGACGCGTACGCGTCACCCACGCTTGTGCGTCGATGCCAATTTTTTCAACTTGAATTTTTAGCTTTTTTCAAGGACGTTGGTGGTAACGTTGGTTCACCAACGTTCCCTCCAACGTTGACACCCTTTTTTTCCTAACATTGCCATCAAGTACCAACGTTGCTTGCCTTCCTTCATCAACATTTGAGGTAACGTTGGACCACTAACTTTGGATCCAACGTTACCTTCTCTGCCTCTTTCTTGCCATTCCTTTGCTTCTCTTCACCTATCATCAACCAAACACATGCATCAAAGCCTTGCCAAATCACAAGATTTTGCATCATTCATAATAATCAAGAAAATCTTGCATAAATCTCATGAAAATGCACCAATTTAGCAATGTTTGATTGAATCAAGACAAGCATGAAATTCTCATCCAAATACCTACTTATTGCCTATGAAATGCATGAAAACCAAGTAAAAACTAATGAAAAAGGCTTGTGAACCTAGCCTAAGATGACCTGTCATCAGGGTGGTGCGCAAATTTGTGACTTGCACAACTGAACCAGCAAGTGCACCGGGTTGTCCAAGTAATACCTCAAGTGAGTGATGGTCGAATCCCATGAGAATTGCCGGATTGAGCAAGTTGTGGTTATCCTGCACATCTTAGTTAGGCGAATAGAAGGATAGTTGTTGTTTGTTGTAGGCGTATAAACAAGTAATAACAAAAATGATAAAGAGTTGATGTAAGGACAGTAATGATAGATTAGTTAAGGCTTCGGGGATGCTTCTTCTTCTGGATTAACACGTCATGCTCACTAATCCAATGATGAGTGATTCCTTCAATGGCAAAGCTGTAAGTGATTAAGCCATTGGTTGTGGTCATTAATCTCGTCAGGTCCAAACTAAACATCCAAACAGACTAGATCAATCTGGGAAAGGGTGAAGCGCATGCAATTCAATCTCTTTATGATCCTTCTCAAAATTCCACAAACAAGGTCGAATCTTCCGGATCAGAGACTGACCCTCTTATGATTCTAGCCCTTAGAGCCACATGAACCTTAATTACCCCTGACTAAAGAGGTTTTATGTCACATATCCCAATTAGTCCAGATAACTTACTGGAACCCGTGATGCATTCTCAAGTTGTAGCTCAATACTATCCCGGTCAGGACTCGTAAGAAACTCATGTAGAATCGAGATTCATAAGGATGAAGAACGACAATGCATCATAGAATAGAATCAAACATAGATTGAATTAGAAAAGTAATTGCATTAATCCATAGGAATCAGCAAAGCTCCTAACCTTTAACTAGGAGATTTAGTTGCTCATACTGTACAGAAAATAAAGTGTGAAGTTTGAATGTGGTGGAGAAGATCCTAAACAATGGTGATCTTCCCTTATATATACAAATCTAGTAATTAGAAATTACAAAAGTGAAATAAACTAAGTAGAAAGGTGTGAAAATCCATTTATAGGCCTACTTGGTGAGTGTTTGGGCTGAGCTTCGCTTATAACTTAAAGGAGTGGGTGTTGGACGCCCACTAAGGAGTAGCCATGCTACTTCCTTGCTCCCCTTGTGGTGTTGAACGCTGGATTTGGGCATTCAATGCTGGCTTAAATCCTCTTGGGGCATTGAACGCCCACTAGGGGATAGTTTGGGCATTCAAAGCCCATTTTGGGCTGTCCAATCTGAAGAAAAGTATATAGCATTTATGTTGCTGGAATGCTCTGAAATTAGCTTTTTAACACCATTGAGAACGCATCATTTGGACCTCTGTAGCTCAAAAAATGCTCGTTTGAATACACAGAGGTCAGAATCTGACAGCATCTGCTATGCTTTCATTGCTTCAAAATCAGACTTTGCCAAAACTTGCCAAATTCACCTAAAATTCACCTAAAATCGTAGGAAAAATACAAAAGCTTAATGCAGTATCCAAAATGTGAATTTTGCATTAAAACCTACCAAAACATAATAAAACTTAACAAAATATACCATTAATCTCTTAGCCCATACTTCTTTAGCTAGCTTCATGCCAGTAAGTAGGGCCTTATACTCTACTTTGTTGTTGGAAGCAGGAAACTCAAATTTTAGTGAGAGTTCTATCCGAGTTCTTTTGGTCAATTTCTAGAATGACACCTGCCACACTTCCAACCTTGTTTGATGACCTATCTACATATAGGCTCCATGTGGTCGTATCTCCCTAACTTTCAGTGTTCTCAGTGACAAAATTAGCGAGATATTGCGACTTAATTACCGTCCAAGCTTCATATCTTAGGTCAAACTCTAATAGTTTCAGGCCTATTGTAGCATTCATCCTGCCAAGTCCATCTTTTGTAAAATTTGTTTCATTGGTTGGTTAGTATGGACTTTGATGGTATGAGCTTGAAAGTATGGTCTAATTCTCCGAGATGTGAGGATAAGGACATAAGCAAACTTTTTTATCTTTTGATAGTTAAACTCTGCCCCTTGTAAGACTTTGTTGACGAAGTAGATAGGTTACTGCGCCTTTTCATCTTCTTGGATCAGGGCTGAAGCTATAGCTAGGCTTCCTATTGCCAAGTATAGCACGAGCTCCTCCCCTTTGATAGGCCCGGTAAGTATAGGGGCTGTCCCAGAAATGCTCTGGAGTCATGAAATACTTGCTCATATTTTGGGGTCCACACAAATTGCTTCCTGATAAGTCCATATTTGATGGTAAATTTTGGCTTGAATTGGATGAATTTCATCACATAAACCCGAATTTATTCACTTAAATAGCATACTTTTGTGATTTCTCTCTAAATTGGGTCTAAATGTGAAAACATGCATTTTATGCTTATATTAATCAATTTTATTCCACTTTTCTTCCATTTGATGCTGTGATATGTTTTGTTGAGTAATTTCAAGTCCAATGAGCAAGGATGGCTAGGTAGAAGTGGAAGGAAGCATGCAAAATGGGAGATTTCATGAAGAAAACAAAGGAGAAGCACACACTCAAGTGAAAAATCTGCTAGTGTGCGTATGCACACAACCTTGAGCATACGCACAAGTCCTGACGCGTGACTTCATTAAAAAGTCACGTGGCTCACAATTTTAGGCACCTCTTGGCCCAATTTTAAAGTTCCTAAAGCTGAAATAGGAGCTACATCAAAGGGACAAAATGGGATATGAATGAGAGCACCAATTACACACTTTATTAGATAGTTTTAGTTAGGTTTAAGTTATTTTTAGGAAATTCTCTCTTAGGCTTTATTAGGGTTTATAGTAAAATTTTCCAATCTACAATTTTGATCTTGGATATTAGCTTATCTCATTGTTAGTAATCCTTAATTTTCTCTTTAATTACATTACTTCTGCTACATCTTCTCATAGTTTAAGTTACTTTATTAATATATCTAATTTTGATTTCTTGAATCTTTTGTTGATTTCTTGAATCTTTTGTTAATATATGTTTGATTGAGTTTCTATTGTTGATTTTGTGCATAGTTTGGTTATAGTTTTCAATCTCTTTTGCAATTTGCTATGTTTTGCTTTTATGCCCACCAATTGTTTGTTAAAATGCCAATTATGGATTTTGAGTAGATTTTCACCCCTTGGCTTGGGAAATGAGTTTCTCGGATACTAGAATCATGATGTCTAACATTTAGTGGTAATTCTTGGGTTGTTAATTGCTTTTGTTTCCACTGACGCTAGCTCTTTACTAAGTCAATTAGTAAGTTAGCTAGGATTTGTGGATTAAGGTCAATTATACTTGCTTGACTTACTCCTCGATGTTAGGGGATAGCGAAGTGAGATTAATTCATTATAATTGCCATAGTTATGGTCATGACAAGGATAGTATTTCTTAACTCTCATTCCCTAGTCAAGGCTCTTTTATACATTGCACTCCATTTTCACTAGTTTTGATCTTGTTTTCTTCTAATTTGCATTAATTATCTTTTGATCCATTGCTAGTTTATTTATTCTTTTATTTTTTTTAATTTCCATTTCCCATGGTTGAAAACCCCCGTATTTCACAACAAAAAGTGAGTACACCTCATTGCTAGTTCGAGGAAAAATGATCTGGGATTTAAAACTCCTGGTTTATATTTGTTTTGATTGTAACAATCTTAATTTTAAACTTTGATGTGAGGATCGATTTCCGGTTTGGAACTATACTATCGACAAAGCAATCCTATTTTTGAGAGAATTATAAACTGATGTTCGGCTCTCCACCATGTTTTTGGCACCATTACCGAGGAACTATGCAATTGGTGTCATACTTTTGGTTGTTGTGAATATATAAATAGTATAAATGGCTTACTTTTTGGTTCTTTGGTTGTTTTTGTTAGTAATTAGGATTTTGTCTTGATTGTTTATAGATGTCTTTTGTTTTTATTTTCTATTTTCTCTATGAGTTATCACCCTCTTTGCTTGGAGTTTGGTTGTGATTATATTGTTTGGAGTGATGACTTATCCACACCACTACCTACATGATAAACCCCGATTTCGTGATTTATCTTGTGCTTAATTTGGGGAATTTTATCACCTTTTCCCACATTTATTCAAGAAAATAGCATGGTTTTGCAATTCTCCCTTGATTTGTGCTTAAATGTGAAAACATGTTTTTTAGGCCCTAAAATTGGTGATTTTAATTCACTTTAATTCCATTCGATGCCTTGATGTGTTTGTTGAGTGATTTCAGGTTCATAAGGCAAGTATTGGATGGAAGAAGTGAGGAGAGAAGCATGCAAAGTGGGAGAACTCATGAAGAAATGAAGGAACCGTAAAGCTGTCAAGCCTGACCTCTTCGCACTCAAATGACCATAACATGAGCTACATAGGTCCAAATGAGGTGGTTCTAGTTGCGTTGGAAAGCTAACATCCGGGGCTTCAAAATGATATAAAATTTTTTATATGTTGCTTTGCGTATAGGGGCGCGCACGCGCCATCTACACGTGCGTGCCAATGCTGCTTGTGGCCCACTAAAGTGAAATCGCCCCCAGCGATTTCGGAAGCACTTTGGGCCCAACCCAACTCATTTCTGATGCTATTTCATGTAGAATTTATGCTTGGGAAAGGGGGGAGCAATTGTTTAGTATTATAGCATCATGTAGGTTAATTTCTAGAGAGAAAAGCTCCTTCTTCTCTCTAGAATTAGGTTAGGTTAATCCATCTTAGATCTAGGCTTAATTCCATGTTCTCATCTTATTTCCTTTACAATTTCTTGTTCTACTACTCTATTCTTCTTAGTTCTCTTATTAATTTTACTTTTATGTCTCTTTTATGTTTATGAATGCTCATGTTGAATTTGTTTACATTTAATGAAATTTATGTTTGATGTTCTTTTAATTGTTGATTTGAGTTGTGGATTTACTTTTCTTGCAATTGGTAGTTGGTAGTTTTAGCATTCTTACACTTTTACCTTGCTTTTCATTTGTACCCACCAAGTGTTTGACAAAATGCTTGGTTGGTCTCTAGAGTAGATTTTGAGCATTCTTGGCTTGGAAAGAGTAATTAGGCAATCTTGTGTCATGAAACCCAACTCATGTTGGTGATCTAGAGTTGTTAGTTAATATTATTTCTATTGGCTCTAATCTTTTGCTAATCCAATTAGTGAGTTGATTAGGACATTTGAATTGAGATTAACTAGTCTTGTTTGACTTTCTCTCATGGAAGATAACTTATACCTTCTTCCAATGTTGGAGATGACGAAATAAGATAAATTCTTGTTAATTATTGTGATATGATTGTTAGTCTTGTTTGACATTCTCCCTATGTGAAGATAACATGATACTTTCTTCCATTTGTTGGAGTTGACTAAATAAGATGAATTAATAATTACATGACTAGGATAGAAATCCTATGATCTCAATTCTTGCCATAAATGTCTCTCCTTATTACTTGCTTTCTTTAGTTATTTGCTTGATTTATTCTCTTGTCATTTAATTTTTTTTGCCATTTACTTCATTGCCCTCTTATCAATCAAACCCCCCGTTACATCCTTCATAGCCAATAATCATACACTTCATTGCAATTCCTTGTGAGACAACCCGGAGTCTAAATACTTCGGTTAATTTTCATTGGGGTTTGTACATGTGACAACCAATATTTTTGATGTGGGAATTATTTTTTTGTTTGGAGCTATGCTTACAACGATGTTCTTATTTTTCCTATAAGAAGAAAATCTAGACCATCACAACAATTCACTCATCAAAATGGTGCCATTTTGATGAGTTGCAATGGTGTTACATTATTGGCTATTGTATATATGTTAATATGCTTCTTTGCTAGTTTTTGCTTATTTTAGGAGTTAGTTTTTAATAGTTCTTACTAGTTTTGTTTTTATTTTCTCTTGCTACTATGAATTCTCACCCCTTTGGCTATGAGTTTGGCTCAAATTATGTTGTAGGGAATGGGAACTATAATGACAATATGCAGAAAGGACGGAACAATCAGGGGTGGAGGGAGCCTCAAGGGATTGATCAACCTTATTGGCAACAACCACCTCCGGATTCTTATGGGTATAACTCTCATCCTAATGCATATCAATCTAATGGATGTGGTGACCCTTATTGTGATTGTCAACAACCACTACCACATGCCTATGAACCACCCCCTCAACATGGTTTTGAACCACCTTACTCACAAGCCCCATACCACCAAACACCTCATTATGACCCTAACCCATATCCACCATACCAACCACCTTATGAACCATATGAACCATACATGGAACCATCACTATTCCAACACAATTACTCTCAAGAACCACCTCAATATACACCATCTCCATACCCTTACCAAGATGAACTAACTTCTAATTATGAAACTTCCTTCCCAAACAATGAACCTTCATTTTCCATACCACCTCCAATAGATGATTCTCTCCAAGAATATGTTAGTTCTTACATTCGAAGGGAAGAAGAGAACCAAAAGGAGTTCAAAGAGTTAGAAGCCAAGATGGCTACCCTAGCGGAAGCCGTTCACAATATGGTCTTCTCCCGACTAAGCCTAAGCAACCAAGACGCTCCTATTGATGAATGTCGAGAGGCAATTAAGGAGCATAGTGAGGGAGTGAGTTTAGAGATTCAAGGTGAAGAAGAGGAGTTGAAGCAAGGAGTGCAACAAGAGGAGGAAGTTAAGATAATTGAGCCAGAAGAAGTGGTTGAAGCCTTTGAAGAGGTTGACCAAGAGATGGATTCGATCATTGACGAATTCTTATGTACAATTGAATCCTGTCTAATTGGGCTTGACATGGAGATTGAAGAAGAAGATATCTCACCTCTCATGCCTTTGGTGAGAAATGAAGAAGAAATTGAATTGGAAGCAAGCCACCAAGAGGAAGAGATTGAAGTTGAGGAAAGTTGTAGAGAGGTAGAGATAGTCAAGGAAGAGCACAAGGGAGTGGAGCTTGCAATATCATTGGGACCACCCCTTCCTAATTGACCATCCTACATAACATTCAAGTGGGTAAAATTCTTATCCCTAAGCTTTATTATCCCACTTGAATATGGTTTGATTGAAAATGATGGTCAACTTAGAGCTCTTTATGGCGTTAAGAGTAAGAGAGAGTTGTGTAGTGGTTGGACACATCACTCTAAGTTCATGATGGTTGCATGCTCGAAGTTGAATAGCAATGGTTGGTGTAGAACCAAATTGCATGGGTCTAGGAGAATGTTTAGGTTCTTAATTGAGAATTCTAAGGTCATGCCACCCAATTGGAATCATGATGATCATTTCGAAGATGGGTGTCTGGTGCACAAAATTATGATCATTAACAATGGCGCCAAAGGACTTGGAGCTCTCAAACGTGAATCACACTTTGTCACAATTCCGCACAACTAACCAGCAAGTGCACTGGGTCGTCCAAGTAATACCTTACGTGAGTAAGGGTCGATCCCACAGAGACTGTCGGCTTAAAGCAAGCTATGGTCACCTTGTAAATATCAGTCAGGCAAATTCAGATGGTGATGGAGAATTGATAATTAAAAGATAAATAAAATATAAACTAAAGATAGAGATACTTATGTAATTCTTTGGTTGGAATTTCAGATAAGCGTATGAAGATGCTTTGTTCCTCCTGAACCTCTGCTTTCCTATTGCCTTCTTCCAATCATTCATACTCCTTTCCATGGCAAGCTTTATGTTGGGTATCACCATTGTCAATGGCTACTTCCCGTCCTCTCAGTGAAAATGTTCTAAATGCGCTGTCACCGCATGGCTAATCATCTGTCAGTTCTCGATCATGTTGGAATAGGATCCATTGATCCTTTTGCGTCTGTCACACGCCCAACAATTGCGAGTTTGAAGCTCGTCACAGTCATCCCTTCTGAGATCCTACTCAGAATATCACAGACAAAGTTTAGACGTTCCGGATCTCAGGAATGGCCGCCAATAATTCTAGCCTATACCACGAAGGTTCTAATCTTAGATTAGAAACCCAAGAGATACACATTCAAGCTTGTTTGCATGCAGAATGGAAGTGGTTGTCAGTCACGCGTTCATAGGTGAGAATGGTGATGAGTGTCACATAATCATCACATTCATCATGTTCTTAGGTGCGAATTAATACAATAGTACTTTGTATTAATTCATGAAGAACAGCAGAGCTCCACACCTTAATCTATGGTGTGTAGAAACTCCACTGTTGAAAATACATAAGAACAAGGTCTAGGCATGGCCGAATGGCCAGCCTCCCAAAGTCTAGGGACTAAACGTCCAAAGATTGTTGAAAATACAATAGCAAAAGGTCCTATTTATAGAGAACTAGTAGCCTAGGGTTTACAGAAATCAGTAATTAATGCAGAAATCTTCTTCCGAGCCCACTTGGTGTGTGCTTGGGCTGAGCATTGAAGCTTCCATGTGTAGAGACTTTTCTTGGAGTTAAACGCCAGCTTTTGTGCCAGTTTGGGCGTTTAACTCCAGCTTTTGTGCCAGTTCCGGCGTTAAACGCCTGAATTCTTGAGCTGACTTGGAACGCCTGTTTGGGCCATCAAATCTCAGGAAAAGTATGGACTATTATATATTACTGTAAAGCCCAGGATGTCTACTTTCCAAAGCAATTGAGATCGCGCCAATTGGGCTTTTGTAGCTCCAGAAAATCCACTTTGAGTGCTGGGAGGTCAGAATCCAACAACATCTGCAGTCCTTTTTCAGCCTCTGAATCAAATTTTTGCTCAGGTCCCTCAATTTCAGCCAGAAAATACCTGAAATGACAGAAAAATACACAAACTCATAGTAAAGTCTAGAAAAGTGATTTTTAAATAAAAACTAATAAAAATATAATAAAAAGTGACTAAAATATACTAAAAACATACTAAAAATAATGCCAAAAAGCGTATAAATTATCCGCTCATCAGTGTCAAAACAAAGTGTTGGATCCCGAATCGCACAAGAAGAATCAAATTTGGGAGCCCATGGCTTGTGTGGAACTCCATCAAAGCTTGGAGTTATCATCTTTGAAGACTAAAGCTTATTGGAGATTCAAGCATTGGTGGATGTTCAAGGACAGCTTCAAGCACAAGCCACCTTAAGAGGAGCTCCCCATAAGTCCAACTTAAGGACAATAAACAAAAGTGCTAGGTAGGAGACACCCCACCATGGTAAACTCTTTTCATTTTTCTCTCTTTTGTACATATTAATAGAATTAGTTTAATTCCATGTTTTGTTTTGTTTGTTGAGTTTATTTGGTAGTTTGATATGTTAAATAAGGTTTTATGGTGTTTTGGTAGCTGTTTGGAGGTTTAGAGTACTTGGTTTGGTGCAAGAACTTGAAAAAAAAATTTGAAAAACAGAGCAACAACCCGCCCGTGCGCGTACCTGGCGCGTACGCGCGCCTCAAGCAATTTCGACCATCCACGCGGACGCGCCATGTGCGCGTACGCGTGGATTGAAAGATCTCACCCCTCCATACATTGACCTGAGAGTTGCGCCTACACTGCGCCAGCACCATGCTTGAGGCACAAACCACCCGCGCGTGTGCGCACCTGGCGTGTACGCGCCGTTGACACTAATTGTGCAATGCGTGCGCACGCACGCTGTGCGCGTGCGCGCCGATTGTGCTACTTGCCCTCCCAGGCAAAAACCAGAGAGTTATGCCCAGTTTGTGGCAATTCTGTGCCTGCAACCCACGCGTGCACGCACCTGGCGCGTGCGCGTCCTTTGGCCAAACTGTGCATCGGCGCGGAAGGGTACATGACGCGTCCGTGCCCGTAAAAAAAATAAAATAAAATAAAAAATTAAAAAAAAAATTCTTTTCTTCCATTTTCTTTTATTGCATTTGTCTATTTTCATTCATTGCATTTTAATTTTGTGTGTATAGCTTATTCTTATTTTCTTTTCTAAGTTTCTTATTTTAATAATGGTGTTGAATGCTCTTACTCAATTGTTGAGAATTTCTTGACTACTCTTAGTGCTTTGTGACTTGTTTGGCATTAATTGTAATATTTACTCTACATACAAGATTAGTGCTTTAGTCCTTCGTGACTCATGATCCCTTGTTTTTGTACCTCATCATCATTGAGTTAGGATGAGACCAAATGCTCTCATGCTTATCACTAATCTTGTTTGTGTCAATAGTTGATTAAGCTTGATGGAACATACTCTTCATGTCATGTACCCATGCTTTGCCTTTTCTCTTGCATCAAGTATTAATTGGTATGCCCTTTGCCTATATTGCTCTCTCACTTACATGCGTAGCTAACATGTAGTGAGAACCTTACTCTTATTTGGCATTAGCCCCCGCCTATGTTCTATTTGCTTTGATATCTTTGTTATAGGCTTAATTATCCTTCTTTTTCTTTCCTTTTAGGTTAGCCACCAAGAAGGAAAGGAATGAGGAAGCTTCTAAATGGGGCAATAAACAAGTTCACCCACACAACCCTTTGAAGGAGCTCATCAATTGTAGCAACCCGTCCACCTTGCTCTTCTTTGCATGCACCGAGGATGGTGCAAATTTCTAAGTGTAGGGAGGTCGTCCGACCGACCTCCATGGGTAACAACTTCCTTTTTCAACACCAATTTTTAATTTTTGTCTTTGTTAGATTAGTTGTTGCATTGCATCATAGATTGGATGTTAGTTAGAATTTGTACATATTTTTACCACTTTCTTTTTATGTTAGGACTACTTGGTTAGGGTGATGATTTTTTTTCCAAGAAAAAAATTGTTTTAGGGCACCCTATCAATTTGAAAAAAAAGAATTTTATTTGTGTTGAACTTGCTTGAAGAATTTATTTTGGAACATGTTTTTGAGCTAAGAACACAAGCATGTGAGTTTTGAGCTCAATGGTGTGCTTACATCTTATAACCACTTATTTTCATTCTTGTGTGTATTATTCTCTTTCTATGATTGTAATCTTTGGTTTGTTTGATTCTTTATGTCCATTATTCCATGTATACATGCATTTATATGACTGAGGCCATCATTTTATTTAGCTCACTTACCCAAATAGCCTACCTTTCATCAACCATTGTTAGCCAATTTTGAGCCTATTTAATCCCTTTTGTTCTTAATGTTAGCACATCACTACCCATAAGCGAAAAACAATAAATGTCCTTAATTTGGATCTTTGATTAGCTTAGGCTAGTGAGGGTGTGTATCATTTGGGTATGGGAAACTTGAGACATTGGTTGAGGTAAAAGTGTAATTTTTATTTTTAAGAATATTGGAAATTAGGTACATGTTTGGGTACATATTCATACACTATATATAAAAACCATATGCATTGATACATTTGTATATACAAAAAAAAATGAAATGATGAAATAAAAAAAAAAATATATATATATATAAAGAGAAAAAGAAATAAAAAAGGGGACAAAAATGCCCCAAAGTAAAGTTCAATAAAAATCAATGCATATGGAATGTTAATTAAAAAGAATGCATGAGTATGTGAAAAAGTGGGAATCATGGATAGCTAGGCAATGTATTAGAATTGTATAGGTTGTTATATGTGTTTGGTAAGAGCTTAGGCTAATCAAAGATACAAATTTCAAGCTCACTTAGCCATATATGCATCCTTACCTTTACCCAAACCCCATTACAACCTATGAATAAGTCCTCATGATGAATGTATGCATGCATTGAATAATTATTGATTGTTAGATAAAAAACAAATCATGGAAAGCCTGATTAGAAGAGAATTAAGTGATCGACCCTATACACTAGAGTGACTAGAGCGGATACACTTCCAGTGAGGGTTCGGTGCTCAATTCCTTGTTCCCAGCTTTCATGAGCTTTCTTCTTGCAAGTCTATTTGAACTTCATTTTGATATTTGAATTGGTAGGATTCATGAATCATCATATGATCTTAGCCCAACTTATTCATACATGCTCTTGGAGATTGATTTGCTATTAACCAAGTAGATAGAGTCATATTGCATTTAGTTGCATGCATGTAGATAGGTTTATATAGCTTATTCGCATTGTATAAATGTTCATACCCCTTTTTCTTGTCCTTATTTATTCTTAGCATGAGGACATGCTTGGTTTATGTGTGAGGAGATTTGATAAACCCTGATTTTGTGGTTTATCTTGTGCTTATTTTGGGGAATTTTATCACCTTTTCCCACATTTATTCAATGAAATAGCATGGTTTTGCAATTCTCCCTTGATTTGTGCTTAAATGTGAAAACATGCTTTTTAGGCCCTAAAATTGGTGATTTTAATTCACTTTAATTCCATTCGATGCCTTGATGTGTTTGTTGAGTGATTTCAGGTTCATAAGGCAAGTATTGGACGGAAGAAGTGAGGAGAGAAGCATGCAAAGTGGGAGAACTCATGAAGAAAATGAAGGAACCGTAAAATTGTCAAGCCTGACCTCTTCGCACTCAAACGACCATAACTTGAGCTACAGAGGTCTAAATGAGGCAGTTTTAGTTGCGTTGGAAATCTAACATCCAGGGCTTCGAAATGATATAAAATTTGCTATATGTTGCTTCATGTATAGGGGCGCGCACGTGCCATCTACGTGTGCGTGTCGATGCTGCTCGTGGCCCATTAAAGTGAAATCGCCCCCAGCGATTTCTGAAGCACTTTGGGCCCAACCCAACTCATTTCTGATGCTATTTTATGTAGAATTCAAGCTTGGGCCAGGGGGGAGCAATTGTTTAGTAGTATAGCATCATGTAGGTTAATTTCTAGAGAGAGAAGCTCTCTCTTCTCTCTAAAATTAGGTTAGGTTAATCCATCTTAGATCAAGGCTTAATTCCATATTCTCATATTATTTCCTTTACAATTTCTTGTTCTACTACTCTATTCTTCTTAGTTCTCTTGTTAATTTTGCTTTTATGTCTCTTTTATGTTTATGAATGCTCATGTTGAATTTGTTTACATTTAATGAAATTTATGTTTGATGTTCTTTTAATTGTTGATTTGAGTTGTGGATTTACTTTTCTTGCAATTGGTAGTTGGTAGTTTTATTATTCTTGCACTTTTACCTTGCTTTCCATTTGTACCCACCAAGTGTTTGACAGAATGCTTGGTTGGTCTTTAGAGTAGATTTTGAGCATCCTTGGCTTGGAAAGAGTAATTAGGCAATCTTGAGTCATGAAAACCCAACTGATGTTGGTGATCTAGAGTTGTTAGTTAATATTATCTCAATTGACTCTAATCTTCGCTAATCCAATTAGTGAGTTGATTAGGACATTTGGATTGAGATTAACTAGTCTTGTTTGACTTTCTCTCATGGAAGATAACTTATACCTTCTTCCAATGTTGGAGATGACGAAATAAGATAAATTCTTGTTAATTATTGTGATATAATTGATTAATCTTGTTTGACATTTTTCCTATGTGAAGATAACATGATACTTTCTTCCATTTGTTGGAGTTGACTAAATAAGATGAATTAATCATTATATGACTAGGATAGAAAGACTATGATCTCAATTCTTGCCATGAATGTCTCTCCTTATTACTTGCTTTCTTTAGTTATTTGCTTGATTTATTCTCTTGTCATTTAATTTTTCCTGCCATTTAGTTCCTTGCCCTCTTATCAATCAAAACCCCCCTTACATCCTTCATAGCCAATAATCATACACCTCATTGTAATTCCTTGTAAGACGACCCAGAGCCTAAATACTTCGGTTATTTTTGATGTGGGAATTGTTTGTTAGTTTTTAGCTATGCTTACAACGAAGTTCTTATTCTTTCTATAAGAAGAAAATCTAGACCATCACAACAATTCGCTCATCACTACATCCAAATCTAATTAGTTCAAATACTTATTGATGACAAGTCATCTTATGCTAGTTTCACAAGCATTTTTCATTTGTTTCATTAGGTTTTATGCACTTTCTTGCACAATAAGTAAGTGATTGGAGTAGAATTTTATGTTTATTTTGATTCAATCAAACATCATTTATTTTATACAAAATCATGAGATTTATGCAAGAATTAGGTGGTTAATATGCTTGATGCAAATTCTTATGATTTTGGTGAGACTTTGATGGCATGTTTGATTGATGATAGGAGAAAAGATGATGAAAAGAAAAAGAAAAAAATGAGGTGCAGGTGAACGCTACGTTCACCAGTGACGGTTGGCGCAAACACGTACATGATGCTGAGGCATAGAAGTGGTGATTTACCATCCACGCACACGCGCAAAGGACGCGCACGCGTGAGGAGTGTTCATGGCGCGAACGTAGCATTCAGTTAATGAATGCTGCCAAGGGATGCGCACGCGTGAGGATGGTGTGCAGGCATGGCTGAGTCTGAAGACAACGACAACACGCACGCGTATATGACGCACACGTGTCGATGTGAAAAAAATACAAGGGGTCGCACGGGCGCGAAGCGCGCGTACGCATTGGTGAATGAACGCTGGGCTCAGTTTGAAAACGCTCCGTTCTCCTGGAAGCTGCAACTATCTTGACCCACTGCAACATAGGCCAAAAAGACCACTCCAAGTACTTGATGACTGAATTAGAAAGTGTATAAATAGGAGAAAATTTGATTTTATTAGTACTTTACTTTTTACCTTTGGACTCTTTTCATATTTTTCCTTTAAATAGGATTTTCCTTTTAGGATGTTTCGGGGAGCTTTTCTTTTAGGAATTGGGTAGAATTGGAGATCTCAGTTAGTTTGCTTTCTATTTTCCTTTTGTCCTTCATTTTCTACACTTTCTTTTCTGTTTCGTTGGTACTGGAGCTTTCTTTAATTTTTCTTCCTGTTTTTAGAATTTTAGAATTGGAGATCGGATCTGAGTTTTCTTTTCTGTCTTGCTTGCTCTGCAACTTTTCTTTCTATTTTTTTTCTTATTCTGCAATTTCACTTTCCTGTTTTAGAATTCTAAATTGGATCTGAGGTTTATTTCTAGTTTTCATCTTCTACATTTTCTTTTCTATTTTGGTACTTGAGTATTGATGAATCACTTTCTTTAAATTTTCTTCATCACAGATCTCTCTGATTCACTACAGTTACATTGTTACATTCTCTTTTGACATCCCAGCACCCAATTCCCTCTATTATTCATGCAATTTAAGTTTCTTAGCAATTTAGATTCTGCAATTTAAATTTCTTGCACTTTAAGTTTCAGTTATTTACCTTTCTTGAATTTAAGTTTCAGCTCTTTTAATTTCTTGCATTTTAAGTTTCTTCAATTTACTTCTTCTCCACTTTAAGATTCTGCAAATTTTCATTCTGCACTCTAGTTTACTTGCAATTTATTTTCTGTTGATCAAATTTCACCCCTAATCAAATATTCACTTAACTAAATTCATCACCATACTAAAGTTGCTCAATCTATCAATCTCTGTTGGATCGACCTCACTCTCGTGAGTTATTACTACTTGATGCGACCCGGTATACTTGCCGGTGAGTTTGTGTGGAATTGATTTTCCCTCATCAAGTTTTTGGCGCCGTTGCTGGGGATTGATTTAGATTGACAATGATTAAGTAGGTGATAATCTAGATTAAGCATATTTCTTTATTTTTGTTAAGTATACTAACTGTTTGAGATTTTTTTTAAGCTAACCTTAACCTCACTTTAGTAGTAGAGTGCTTTGTTTTTGGTTTCTGGTTTTGTTTGTGTTGTATGCCAGGAGGAAGAAGAGGTGAATATACCTCCTTTGATTTTGAGCCAGAGAAAACATTTTTGAGATTGAGGAGAGAAGCAAGAGGGAAAGGTGTTATTGGAGAAGAAGAATCAGAAGATGAAGACCAAGAGATGGAGGGAAATATCCCTAATCCACCAGAGGAAGTGGCCAACAACAATGGCCTACCTCAAAGGAGAGTTCTAGCCTCTTACACCTTCCCCAATCCAAGACACTGTGGGAGCAGTGCACTCACTCCCAATGTTCATGGAAATAACTTTGAGTTGAAGCCTCAACTTATTACTCTGGTGCAAAACAATTGTTCCTATGGAGGAGATCCACTTGAAGATCTAAACCAACACTTATCCATCTTCTTGAGGATTTGTGAAATTGTCAAAACAAACGGTGTGCATCCAAACATCTACAAGCTACTGCTGTTTCCATTCTCCTTGAGGGATAAAGCTTCTCAATGGCTAGAGACATTCCCCAAATAAAGCATCAACAATTGGGAAGATCTAGTGAACAAATTCCTAGCCAAATTCTACCCACCTCAGAAGATTATTAGATGGAAGATAGAAGTGCAACCTTTTACTCAAATGGATAGAGAATCACTCCACGATGCTTGGGAAAGATACAAGGCCCTGATCAGGGAGTGTCCACCAGAGAAAATCTCATAGACACTGTGACCAACAACCAATACTTCTATGGTCATTAAAGGCAATGCTAACCAGCTCAAAGGAAGGGTGTGTTGGAGCTGAAAGGTGTGGATACTATCTTGGCATAGAACAAAGTGATGCACCAACAAATCCAGCAGCAAATGGAGATGATGGCTAAGAGGATTGATGGTCTTCAAATAGCAGCAGTGAGCACTACAAATCAATCATCAGCTGGATGGGGGCAGAACGAATAAATCTATGAAGAGCAGCAGCCAGAACAAGTTAACTATATGCAAAACCAAGGTGCTGGACATAATGAATTTCATGGAGAAACCTACAACTCCTCTTGGAGGAACCATCCCAATCTAAGGTGGGGAGACAACTAGAACCAAAATTCATGGCAAAGGAACTCCAACCAAAACAACTCCCACAACATAAACCACCAGAATCATCAGCAAACTAACCAAAATCCATAAAGAAAACCACAAAATAAATACCCCAGTTCTAACTTCTATCCACCCCACAACCCATCAACTAACCAAAACAATTTTCACCAACCATTTTCATCCCACACTCAGCCACAACCACCCCAAGAATCCCAGAGAATCTCCAATTTCGAGATGATGATGGAGAAGATGATGAAGCATCAAGAGTTAAATAACAAGAACCATGAAGCTTCACTGAGAAACCTGAAAAGCAAAATAGGCCAATTGTCCAAACAGCCAGAAAGACCAACTAACACTTTCCCAAGTGATACCATTCTGAATCCCAAAGAAGAATGTAAAGCAATTCAACTCAGGAGTGGAAGAACATTGGAGGATGACCAGGTTGGCAGTAAGAAAGAAGTGGCAATTGAAGAGAAGAACCAAGAAAAACTCAAGAAAGAAGGATGAAGAGCCACAAGCTTCAAAGAAGGGAAAGCAAGTCATGGAGGAGTATTCACAAGAATAGAGGAAGGAAATGAAGCCTTACACTCCTCATCTGCCATACCCTCAGAAATTGTAAAGAGAGCTCAAGGATCAACAATTTCCCAAGTTTCTATAGGTTTTCGAGAAGCTAGAAATCAACATTCCCTCTTGCTGAAGCATTGGAACAAATGCCCTTGTATGCTAAGTTCCTCAAGGAACTCATTACAAGAAGAGAAGCTGGAATGAAAAGGAGATAGTGGTCTTAACCCAAGAGTGCAGTGTAGTAATCCAGAAAGGCCTCCCACCAAAACTCAAAGATCCTGGGAGTTTTTTTCTGCCTTGCACTATTGGAAATATGTCCATTGATAAGGCATTGTGTGATTTAGGATCAAGTATTAATCTAATGCCTTTATCTATGATGAGAAAATTGTCTATAGAAGAGGTGAAGCCTATAAGGATGACCTTGCAACTTGCTGATAGATCAATGGTAGTCCCTAATGGAGTGGTTGAGAATTTCTTAGTCAAGGTGGGTAAGTTCATATTTCCAACGGACTTTGTGATCTTAGATTTAGATGAAGAGGGAGGCGATTCTATCATATTAGGAAGGCTTTTTCTAGCCACAGCAAGGGCTATCATTGATGTGGAGAAAGGAAAACTGACTTTGAGAGAACATGATGAGCAGATCACTCTAAATGTCTTTAAGAAAATGTACCATACTACTGAAGAGAGAGGCTACATGAGAGTTGAAGAGGAAGACTTGAACTGGAAGGAAAAACCCAAGGAAGCACTCATCAGCTCACCTTTGAAGCAAAAGACAAACAGTGGAGAAGAACAAAAGGGTAATGAAGGTGAGAAGGCTGAAAAAGGGTTGCAACCAGAGGCTATAAGATTAATCATTGAGAAGAAAACTCCCAACATAAACCTGCTGCCAAAAGGAAGGGTCATCGAAAGAAGGAAAGAAGAGCAAGAAGAAGGTTCTAAAAGGGTAGAAAAACAAGAATATACCAACTGACGGATTCTCAGAAGGAGTGATGCGTGGCAGAAGTTAACCAATTTAGAGATTTCAATTAAGAGGACAGCGTTACACGTATAGCTCTTAACCGGCTAAGATCTGCCTCACCAATTTAAAAAGGGTTGTCACAAATTTTAGAAATAAAATATTGGGAGTATTGATGCACGAAATTGTGATCTCCAGGCTCGAACAAATCCTGGTAATGGCTCCAAAGCTTGGTGCTCTGATCTTAATTCATGATTGTCACAACTTCGATACAACTAACCAGCAAGTGCACTGGGTCGTCAAAGTAATACCTTACGTGAGTGCACGTGCAGAGGCCATTTGTGGAGTTGAACGCCAGTTTTTGTGCCAGTTTGGGCGTTCAACTCTGGTTTTGGATCCTTTTCTGGCGCTGGACGCTAGATTTGGGTAGAAAGCTGGCGTTGAACGCCAGTTTACGTCGTCAATTCTTAGCCAAAGTATGGACTATTATATATTGCTGGAAAGCCCTGGATGTGTACTTTCCAACGCAATTGGAAGAGCTCCATTTCGAGTTCTGTAGCTCCAGAAAATCCACTTTGAGTGCAGGGAGGTCAGAATCCAACAGCATCAGCAGTCCTTTTTCAACCTCTGAATCTGATTTCTGCTCAAGTCCCTCAATTTCAGCCAGAAAATACCTGAAATCATAGAAAAACACAAAAACTCATAGTAAAGTCTAAAAATGTGAATTTAACACAAAATCACGTTTGAGTGTAGTTTAATGGATCATTATCCTTTTTGGATCAATTATGTCACTCTACTCTTCAAGCAAGCAAGGCCCATCAACAATACCAAATCAAGGCCACAAGAATCATCTAGAATAGTTTATTTTCATTTGATTGTAATTTGCTTTGAATTTCATTTTCATTTTGTAATTTAGGGAGCCTATTTAAAAGGCCTTAGTTTCTGCATTTGAAACAGAGGGGGGATTGAAGGGGAATCCAGCCCCTGAGGGGGAGAACTTTGGATCATTTTCTTTTAGTTTTGTAATTGAATTCAGAGCTATGACTCACTAAACCCCTTTCATTGGGTTAGGGAGCTCTATTGTAATTCAATGAATCAATAATAGTTTATCTTCTTCTTCAATCTTTTCTCTTGAATTTTGTTAGAAAGCTTCTCGTTCTAATTCCATTGGGTAGTTGTCTTGGGAAAGAAACTACCCATAATTGGAATCCTTCGGAACCTTGGGAAAGGAATGGAGGATTCATGCTAGAGAAGCTTTCTCACAGTGAATTGGATTGGGGTTTGGATGGATATTGTGACATGTAATCCTACCAAATTGTGGTTCATGAAACTGTGTGGTATAATCAGTCATCGAGCATCATCTCTTCTTATGAACATTTAAACCAAGGGATTGGGAATTTGTTTGTTTTTAGAGAGAATTGGTGAGCCAAGGGATTGGGATCCAATCATATAAGATTGCCAAGCAAAATTTAATGAACGCATTGGTTGAGGAAGAGATATACATGTTTTGATTCGGAGATCTCAATATCTCCTATAACCCAATGAATTCCCCATTCCTGATTTCCACTTTCTCTTTACATTCCGCAACTCAATTCTTGCAATCACCCCCATTCCCTTTTAATTTCAGCAATTTACATTCTGCTCTTTAATTCATGCAATTTAAGATTCCGCCATTTCAATTTCTTGTCATTTACTTTTCCCGCCAATTTTACATTCCGCAATTCTCATCTAAATCTTGATTCCGCTCAACTAGAACACACTTCTAATCTGAATTGCTCACTCAACCAATCCTTGTGGGATTCGACCTCACTCTATTGTGAGTTTTTACTTGACGATAACCGGTGCACTTGCCGGAAGGAATTTTGCCGATCGTGCAATTTCCTAAATCGAAGCATAACAAGTTTATGCGCATCAAACACAACTGTGAGGATGGCAGAGATGTGAAATAAGATGTTAGGATATGAATGAATAAATAGAATGAGATGGGGGAGGGATAATTTTCGAAAATTATTTTGAAAAAGAGTTAGTGATTTTTGAAAAATGGTTTTTGAAAAATGTGTTAGTAATTTTCGAAAATTAAGATTTAAAAATTAAAATAATTAATAAATTAAAAAGAAATTTTGAAAAAGAGGGGAGATATTTCCGAAAAATGAGAGAGAGAGAGTTAGTTAGGTGGTTTTGAAAAAGATAAGAAACAAACAAAAAGTTAGTTAGTTAGTTGAAACAAATTTTTAAGAAGATAAGAAGTTAGGAAGTTAGAAAAGATATTTTGAAAAGATA
>NC_029792.2:59096063-59097382 GCF_000816755.2 Arachis ipaensis | reverse complement strand
GTGTTGTTCTCACTCGGTTATCCCTTACTAAATAAGGAAAAGTATGGTGATTAAACTAACTCTTACCCTCAAATCCTAGTCCTCTCCCTTGGTGAGGTCTAGTGCTAGTAGGTATGGAATTAACTAACAATGTCCAATTCAACCAAGCACTTGAGCATTCCAACTCAAGTATCTCCTCTTAATCAACCCCATGTCAAGTAGAAATTCTACTCCATTGACATGAAATTAATAATCATAAAAATATGAGAAGACATAATTAAATAAAATAAATTAGAGAATTAAAATTAATTAAAATAAAAATAACTCTATATATTAATAAATCCAAAACGCAACATAATTATCTGAACAGAGTCAATGAGTAACTAATTAAAAATAAGGGAGTAAGGAAACAAACTAAAGTAATGTCTTCAACAGAGGTAATGACTTTCAACATCCAAAAATCCAAGCAAAAGTATAAACTATCAATGTAATGCAAATCTAAAAATTCATATCTAAAACTGAAATAATCCTAATGTGATGAATCTGAATGTGTGTGGATGCGTGTTGAGTCTCAGCATGTTCCCTAGGTTTAGTCTGTGTTCCTGGGCCGGAAACTGGGTCAAAATGTGGCCCGAAATTGCCCCAGCGTATTCTGTTATTTTTGCAGATCACGCAGGTCACGCGTATGCGTCGTCCACGCGTTCGCGTCATTTAGCGATTTTCCTTGTCACGCGTTCACGTGGTTCACGCATTCGCGTCATTCATGCAGACTCCAATCCACGCATTTGCGTCAGGCACGCGTTCTTGTCGCTGCGAATTCTCCAATTTGCGCGTTCGCGTGAGTCATGCGCTCGCGTCATTTCTCGCTGGTCATCTCCTTAGTTTCTTGTGTTTGTTCCATTTTTGCAAGCCTCCTCTCCAATTTCCAAGTCATTCATGCCCTATGAAGCCTGAAACACTTAACACATGGATCACGGCATTGAATGGGATAAAGGAGAATTAAAATACGTAATTAAAAATCTCTAGGAAGCAAGTTTTCAACCATGGAGTGATTTTGGGAAGGAATTGTAAATACGTGCTAATCATATAAATAAATGGGTAAAGATTTGATAAAACCACACAATTAAACACAATATAAATTATAAAATAATGGTTTATCAACCTCCCCACACTTAAACATTAGCATGTCCTCATGCTTAGTTGAAGGAGATAAAGTAAATGAGTAGGGAAATGTAAAACTCATAAAATGCAATGCAACCTATATATATATATGCAACTATATGATTTTTGTCCACTTGATCAAAAGTAAGTAAGCTCTTCAAAACAATTACAAATCAAAT
>NC_029792.2:59080692-59095795 GCF_000816755.2 Arachis ipaensis | reverse complement strand
AACTATATATATATATATATATATATATATATATATATATATATATATATATATGAATGCAACTATATGATCCTTGTCTACTTGGTTAAAAGTAAATAAACTCTTCAAGACAAACATAAATCAAATTCCACTAATTCAGTTTATACAGTAAGAATAGATAAAAATGCAAGAAGATAGCTCATGAAAGCAGGAAACATAGAATCAAGCATTGAACCCTCACTGATGGTGTATGTGCACTCTATTCTCTCAAGTGTATAAGGTAATCACTCTACTCTTCTCTAATCATGCTTTCTAAATTTTGTTCTTCACCTAACCAATCAACAATATTTAACATACTAATGCAAACATCATAAGGTCTTTTTAAGGTTGTAATGGGGCTACGGTAAGGGTGAGGGTATATATATATGGCTAAGTGAGCTTATAAATTGAATCTTTAATTAACCTAAGCTTTCACCTAACATACATATACTCTATATAACTTTAGAATTATGCCTAACTACCCTTAATTTTCACTTTTGCATTACATACTCATGCATCAACTTTCTTTTAATTTTTTTATTACACATGCATTGATCTTTGAACTTAACTTAACTTAGAATCGGGGTAATTTTGTCCCCTTATTATTATATATATATAAAAAAAAATTTTAAAACTTAAATAGAAAAATAAACATAACTTATCAATGCACATGGATTTTTAATTTTTCTGGTCTCACATGAGTAGGTAAACCAAATTCCTGTTATTTTATCATGACACATCCCCTTATTAACCCTTGTTCCCACAATCTTCCCATACTCAATTAACACACAATTTCTATCTTAAGCTAACCAAAGATTCAATTAGGATATTTTATTGTTTTTCCTCTTAAGGCTAGTAATGTGGTAAAATATAGAACAAATAGGATTAAAAGGCTCAAAGTGGCTGACAAAGGTATTTTAAAGGGTAGGCTTATTTGGGATAAGTGAGCTAAACAATTAATGGCCTCAATCATATGCAAGCATGTAAATACACTAAATATTGCACATATAGGATGAAACAAAATAAAGATTACAATCATAGAGAAGAAAACACACAAGAATAAAACTTTATGGTTAAATAATGTAACCATATAAATAAGCTCAAAATCTCACAGGTTGTGTGTTCTTAGCTTTTTAAACTATGTTCCAAATACAACTTCAAGCAAATTTAACACAAAAGTTTTTATTTAAATTGGTGAAAATTTTCAAAAATAGGGTCTTAGAAGAAACTTATTATTTTCTAACCAAATGGAATATGCATGCAATTAACCTATTACTACGCAATATATTCTATCCTAAACAAAAAAAAATTAACTAAATATCCTATTTTATTGGTGTTTTAAGGAAAAAAAATTACCTCCGAAAGTCAGGTACTGACCGACCTCCCCACACTTAAGGCTTTGCACCATCCTCGGTGCCATCTGTCAGGAACAAAGGGGGTTGGTAGCAGCATCTCCACCATCGAGACCGTCATGGCTCCCTGTGCTGGTAAACGAAGTGGAGTCCGGGGTGTCTGGGTCTTTGTAGTTTCCCATAAGTAGCTCCTTGAGGTTTGTGAATCGGCGCTTGTTACAGCACTCTCTTAACTTTGCTTTGTGTTCCTGCCAATCCAACTTTTCAAGTATCTGATGGAGCAGTTGGTTTGTTGTAGGTGCTTGTGGTGTTGAAGGAGGAATGTCTTCAGCTGGTTCTGTAGGCTGGCTTGTAGTGGCTGCTGGCGGTCTGATATATTTCCTGTTAGGGACGTACTAATCATCCCGTGGAAGTAAGGCTTTGGTGTCCCCAGCTCTGTAGGAGACTCCGGCTGCCGAGACGAGATCTGAAACCAAGGCGGGAAAAGGTAAGTTGCCCGCAATTTGTACGTGTCCCATTGCATTCCGAATGTGTCTTGGTAAGTTTAGGTGCTGGTCTGTAAGGATACACCAGAGTAAACCAGCCATGTCTGCAGTGAAGGAGGACTCGTGAGTGCTTGAAAAGATGTAATGAGACATAATCTGTGCCCACACTCGAGCCTCCAAGGTAAGTGCTAAAGCCGATATGCCCTTAGGTCGGGAACAATGGTATCCGTAGATCCATCTGCTGCCAGGTCGTGCTATAACTCTGAGAACGGCATCCCAGTCAAATTGGTATGTCTGGCTCTTGTGTGAGGCTTCTTGAAATGCGTCCAATCCTTCTGAAGCAGGGGGAAGATCTAAAGCTTGTTGAATGGCCTCTTCAGTTATGGGGACTTACTTCTAACGAACATAGACAGACTGCATGGTTGGCATGTGAAAGTTGGAGTAGAATTCTACTACCCAAGAGAGATTAACCTACCGTGGGTGTCTCCGTAGGAATCCCCATTGTCTTCGTTTAATTTGTGGCTCAACAAATTTAGCAATGCGGGTCAGGAGGATGAGAAGGTATTCATTGTTGTAATTCCTCTCTGCCAGGATGGGGAACATCTGCTCACAGTAGCGGTTAGGAAACCGCGCAGTGTCCTTTGCTGGGAAGGCTTTTTCTTTTTCATCGACCTTGATGATCCTCTTGATTCTTTTTGTTGAGGGCTTTAATGCTGTTGAAGATGACTCTACCACTAATGCTCTTTTTGTTCCTCTCCTTGCTGGTGGTTTGGGAGTAGCTTTCTCCTTGCCTTTATTGATGGCCATTCTGAAAAAGGAAACAGTATGTAAAGCGAAGGGTTCGAGCAAGGGAGCGAATATTATGAGTGGTAATCAATGCACGGTAAGGAAGGATGTCGTTAACACATGGTCTAGACTATATGTGAAAAGTTCATCAAAGGAAACATAGCAAGTGCATGTGATGGCAATTAAATGCAAGATGTTTATTGGCATGCTGGCAAAGGCATGAGTAGCATAGATCAAGCATTCAATGTCCAAGTTAGATTATCAAGTCTTTCAAACTAATAACCTGTTTGTATTGACAATTAAATTAAATTAATAAAATATAAAAGGGGTTTTATGAAAAACAGGCATTAAAGTAGTAGAATAACATAAAGGTAGTGCATGATGCCATACGGGCTTTTTCACAAACACATAGCATGCATGGTAAATATGTTTTTGAAAATATAAAATAGAACATGCAAGTAACCCTTTAAAGAGTAATATTAATTGTCAAACAAATCCATGATAATCCACAAGAAAAATATAGAAAATAAAGACCGAAATAAATTTTCAACACCAATTAAAAGGAATAAAAAGAAAAGAAAATAAGAGATAATATAGATAATGAAGGTAAAAAGAAAAAAAAAGAAAACATAATATAAATAAGAATAATAATGGAAAAGTAAAGAAGGAAGAACAATAAACCTTGACAATGGGTGTAAAAAGAAAACAAAAGGGGGAGAGTAAAAAGTGAGAATGGGTAGAGAAAGAAGAAGGGGAAGAAAGAAATATTAAAGGAAAAGAAAAATTAGGATTTGGGGAAGAAAAGATAAGATATTTTGGCTGATCTGGATATTCTGTGCGCCGCACGTGACGCGGTCGCGTGGGTCACGCGGTCGCATGTTGTGTGATGTTTTTCTAGTAATGTGAACGCGTGGGTCACGCGGTCGCGTGACTTGATTTGTGCGAATAGCGTGAGGGCAGCGACGCGTTCGCGCAACTCTCTGTCTCAAACTCATTTTGCCAAAATATTTGGGTGACGCGATCGCGTGGTTGATGCGATCGCGTGGATGGCCATGTTTGGAGGACGACGCGGATGCGTGGGGCACGCGGTCGCGTGACAGGGCTGGTGCTTCTAGCATCACTCTAGCCTCACTCCATCATAACTTGCTGCCATACACCTCTTTTACGTCAATTTTTAAGGGTATGCGTTCGCGTGGGTGACGCGGACGCCTGGGAAAGTTTGTGCCTAAGGCACGCCTCCAGCCACGCTTTTTCGTGACTCTCTGTCCAATTCTCCTTTTTTCAAAATGCATTAGTGACGCGGACGCGTCAGCGACGCTGCCGCATCCCGTGTGTGCTTTTTTTTTTTAACATATGCTGAATGCTCGTGTAAACTATATGCAGCTATATGTAGGGATGATGAGAAGGGTCATTAACATCATAAAAATAAAGTAAAAATAAAACTAAGATTGAAACGAAACGATCATACCATGGTAGGTTACCTCCCACCTAGCACTTTACTTTTACGTCCTTAAGTTGGACGCTCGTTAGGCTCATTCTGCTTCTCTTGGTGGGTCTTCCAAGAGGATAATCTCTAGGTGATGTCCGTTGACCTTTAGAAATTTGGAGTTAATAGGATGACGCAGGTGGAAAACTCTGTATGACTCTACCTTTTCTACTCTGTATGAACCTTCCCATCTTGATCTCAGTTTACCCGGCATCAGCCTCAGTCTGGAGTTATATAGTTGAACTAACTCCCCTGGTCTGAATTCTCTTCTTTTAATGTGCTTGTCATGGACAACCTTCATTTTCTCCTTGTAATTCCAGGAGTTGTCATATGCTTCTAGGCGGAGCTTCTCTAGTTCTGCTAGTTGCAGCTTTCTTTCAGCACCAGCTTTTGTAAGATTCATGTTGCACTCTCTTACAGCCCAGAAAGCCTTGTGTTCCACCTCTACGGGGAGGTGGCAAGCCTTTCCATATACCAAGCGGAAGGGGCTCATCCCAATGGGTGTTTTGTGCGCTGTTCTAAATGCCCAGAGTGCATCTTGTAGCCTGGCACTCCAGTCCTTCCTATGAGGTTTTACTATCTTCTCTAGAATACGTTTAATCTCTCTGTTAGAGACTTCTGCTTGCCCATTAGTCTGGGGATGATAAGCTGTTGCTACTTTGTGAATTATCCCATGCTTTTTCAGTGATCCTGTTAGTCTCCTATTACAAAAAAAGGTGCCTTGATCGCTCACGATTGCTCGTGGTGATCCAAAGCGACAGATAATATGTTTTCTAATAAAGAAAACAATAGTATTAGCATCATCAGTGCCGGTAGGAATTGCTTCCACCCATTTAGAAACATAATCTACGGCTAACAGTATATAAGAGTAACCGTTAGAATTTGGAAATGGACCCATGAAGTCAATGCCCCAAACATCGAAAATTTCACAGAAAAGCATAATCTGTTGAGGCATCTCATCCCTCTTGGATATATTACCAAACCTTTGGCATGGGGAACAAGATTTACAAAATTCAGCAGCATCTTTAAAAAGAGTAGGCCACCAGAATCCACAGTCTAGAATTTTTCTAGCTGTTCTTTGAGGGCCAAAATGTCCTCCACTCTTAGATGAGTGACAGGCCTCTAAAATGGACTGGAATTCTTATTGAGGCATACACCGTCTAATTACCTGGTCAGCACCACACCTCCATAAATATGGATCATCCCATATATAATATTTGGACTCGCTTTTCAGCTTGTCTCTCTGGTGCTTAGTAAAATTTGGAGGAAAAGTGTAGTTAATTAGATAATTAGCTACAGGTGCATACCAATGAACTACTTCAGATACTGCTTGTAAGCTAACAAATGGGAAATTATCATTTATAGGAGTGGAGTCATCCTTAATGTGCTCAAGGCGACTCAAGTGGTCTACCACTAAATTCTGGTTACCACTCCTGTCCTTAATTTCTAAATCAAATTCTTGTAGCAGCAGTATCCAACATATTAGCCTTGGTTTGGACTCCTTTTTAGCTAATAAATATTTTAGAACTGCATGGTCTGAGTACACTACTACCTTAGTACCAAGTAAATAGGCTCGAAATTTATCTAGAGCAAAAACAATATCAAGAAGCTCTTTTTAAGTAGTAGTATAATTAGACTGAGTAGCATCTAAAGTCTTAGATGCATAAACAATTACAAAAGGGTCCTTACCTTCGCGCTGAGCCAGCGCTGCTCCTACTGCATGGTTGGAAGCATCACACATAATTTCAAATGGTTGGCTCCAGTCTGGTTCTCTCACAATTGGAGCTTGAGTCAAGGCGATCTTCAGCTTATCAAACGCTTGCATACAGCTCTCACTAAACTCGAACTCAATATCTTTCTGCAGCAATCTGGATAAAGGCAGTGCTACCTTACTGAAGTCCTTAATAAATCTCTTGTAAAAACCTGCGTGGCCAAGGAACGAATGGACTTCCCTCACGGAGGAGGGGTAAGGTAAACTAGAAATAACATCCAACTTTGCTGGATCTACTGAAATGCCAGTATTAGACACAACATGTCCTAGTACAATTCCTTGTTTGACTATAAAGTGACATTTTTCAAAATTTAATACAAGGTTTGTATTAACACATCTGTCTAACACTCTAGATAAACTATCCAAGCAAAGGCTAAATGAATCACCATATATGCTGAAATCATCCATAAAAATCTCCATACAGTTCTCAATAAGATCAGAGAAAAGACTCATCATGCATCTTTGGAAAGTAGCTGGTGCAATGCATAAGCCAAAGGGCATTCTCTTATAAGCATAAGTTCCAAAAGGACATGTAAAAGTGGTCTTTTCTTGATCATCAGGACCTATATGAATCTGGAAATAGCCTGTATAACCATCTAAAAAGCAGTAATGGGATTTACCTGACAAGCGATCAAGCATTTGATCAATGAATGGCAAGGGGTAATGATCCTTGCGAGTGGCTTGGTTGAGACGCCTATAGTCAACGCAAACTCTCCATGAATTCTGCACTCTAGTTGTCAGGAGCTCTCCATGCTCATTTCTTACTGTTGTGACTCCAGACTTCTTGGGCACCACTTGTACTGGACTGACCCATTCACTGTTTGAGATGGGGTAAATGATATCTGCTTCAAGTAGCCTGGTTACTTCTTTCTTGACAACTTCTAAGATGGTGGGATTCAATCTTCTTTGAGGTTGACGGACAGGCTTTGCTCCCTCTTCTAGGAATATTCTGTGTTCACAAACTTGAGGACTGATTCCTACTATATCCGCCAAGCTCCATCCAATTGCTTTCTTATGTTTTCTCAGCACATTGAGTAGCTGTTCTTCCTATTGAGAAGTGAGTTCCTTTGCAATGATGACTGGGAACTTCTTCTTGTCCTCAAGGTAAGCATACTTGAGCTGTGGAGGAAGGGGCTTTAACTCTAATTTCTGCTCATAGCTAGGCTCTGGATCATCCGGGGCTGGTGATAATGGTAAAGTCTTCTCATTGTTTTCAGAAAGTATCCCCACACTTGGACCTTGCTCCATGTACTTCTCTTCTAATTCTTCCTGGTGAACTTCATCTATAGTTTCATCAATAATTTCGCATTGGAAGATAGAATGATCTTCCAGAGGATGCTTCATAGCTTCATTTAAACTGAAACTCACTGTTCTGCCATCTATCTCAAAAGAGTAAGTTCCTGAGAATGCATCCAGCTTGAACTTTGATGTCTTCAGGAATGGTCTTCCAAGCAGGATTGATGACGGTCTTCCTGAGTCATTAGGGGGCATTTCCAGGATGTAGAAATCAATGGGAAATGTGAGCCCCTTAATGCTCACTAATACATCTTCAGCAATTCCCACTACTGTAATAATGCTTTTATCTGCTAACACAAAATAGGTTGTCGACCTTTTTAAGGGAGGGAGCCTCAAAGTATCATATATAGACAAAGGCATTATACTAACACATGCTCCTAAATCACACATGCAGTCAGAAAAATTTATACCTCCAATGGTATAGCTAACCATACATGGACCTGGATCACTACATTTTTCAGGTATATTTCCTATTAAATCAGATATAGAACTACCTAAAGGAATAGTTTCTAATTCATTAATTTTATCTTTATGTATGCACAAATCCTTTAGAAACTTTGCGTATTTAGGTACATATTGAATAACATAAAAAAGGGGAATAGTTACCTCGACCTTTTTGAATATTTCTACCATTTTGGGATCAAGTTCCATATGCTTTCTGGGCTTCCTTGCAATTTGTGGAAATGGAATAGGAGGGACGCGATTTGTAGCTTCAGCATCCCTTGGGGCTTAATTATGTGGTTGAGCTTCTTCTTCTTCAACTATGTCTTGTACGTCCTCTTCTTCTTCAGCATCTTCCACTTCAACCACATCCTCTGCTGGCACGTTTTCTGGTGGGTTTGGCTCCTCATGGTTCCTCTCCTGTAATGTGGTTCCAGACCTCAAAGTGATGGCGTTGATGCCACCTTTGGGATTAGGCAGTGGTTGAGAGGGAATTCCATTAGAGCTTGAAGGTTGATGTGTGGAATTAAGTGAGGAATCCATCCAGGAGACGAGAGCTTGTAAAGTGGCAATCAAGCCATTCAGACTAGAGTTCAGCTGTGCCTGCATGTCTTGTTGTCCTTGCGCAAGAGAAAAGAGCATCTCATCATTTGATGAGGAATTAGAATAAGCAGTCTGAGAAACCTGTTGTTGGGTTTGCTGGGGTCCTTGTGATTGTCTTAGGTAAGGTGCCCTGTAAGGTTGGTTCTGATTCTGCGGTCTGTTGTTGTTAGTATTATTATTCCACTTCTGGTTTCCATTATTGTCTCTGCCTTCCTCTGTTAAAGTTATCCCTCCAGCTTTGGTTAGAATTATCTCTCCAGCCTTGGTTGAAGTTGTCCTGCCATCCATGGTTATTGTTGCCATCTTGGTTGTAGTTGCCACCTTGTTGATTGTATCCTTGATTCGGGCGGTCATAGAAGTTGTGAGTGGCTGCCACAGTGTTGTCTTCCTGGAGCTGCGGACATTCATCAGTATAATGACTATAATCAGCACAGATCCTGCATACTCTTTGTGCAACTAACTGTTGGCTTTGTTATAGTGAAGGCTGAGCTTGTTGTGCCTGTTGTTGATTTAACTGCATCTGCTTCAGTAGGTTGGTCATTTCACATATACTCTGGGTGAGAGCAGTAGTCTCTTTGCTAGAGGAAATCTCTGTAACAGCTTTGAAATGGTTGCGCCTCTGTCTGTAATTCCTAGTGGACTCAGCAAAGTCGCTGATTAGTTGCCATGCTTCATCTGCAGTTTTGTACTTTTTCAGAGAACCATTACTGGCACCTTGCAGTGCAGTCTTATCCTGGGGGTTCATGCCTTGAGTGAAGTAGCTGATCAATACTAGTTTACCAATCATGTGATGGGGACATACGTCCAGGAGATTATTGAAGCGCTCCCAATATTCATAGAGAGTCTCTGATTCACCTTGAACAATGCAGGAGATCTCTTTTCTCAATCTATCTGTGACTTCAGCTGGGAAGTATTTTTCCAGAAATTCTCTCCTGAGTGTATCCCAATTGGTAACAGTTGCTTCAGGTTGGGAGTAGTACCACTCCCTTGCCTTTCCCTCAAGAGAAAAAGGGAAAGTGGTTAACAGAATAGAAGTTTTATCTGCACCATAACACCTTACAGTAGAACAGGCTGTCTAGAAATCCCTAAGGTGCTTTATAGGCTCTTGAGCAGGTAAGCCATGAAACTTGGGCATCAAGTTGATCAGTGCGGTTTTTAGTTCAAAATCTGCAGCTACAGTCGGGTGATGCACTTGATACGGCTGCAGTGTAAAATCTGAGGCTCCAGCTTCCTGGAGGGTAATTCTCCTAGGTGCTGCCATGGTATCTGCACGTGAATCAACTAAATCAGTAGTTCGCTCTCAGATGGCGGTTCAGATTCGTCCTCAGATGAGACTGGTGAACCGATAATAATCACTTCACCACCCTCAAAGGCTAACTGACATTGAGTTCATCTAATATGTGAAAGAGTTCTTTCAATTTCATGATCAAATGGGACTAAACTCGGATCAAGCAATGAACGCATCATTCAATGAGAAAAACAAATAGCTCATGGTAACAGAAATAAAAATAAAATATGCAAATAAAAAAAAATATATACACTAATTAATAATTTAGCACACTAATGCAATTCCCCGGCAACGGCGCCAAAAATTGATGCGTAGCAGAAGTTAACCAATTTAGAGATTTCAATTTAGAGGACAGCGTTGCACGTATAGCTCTTAACCGGCTAAGATCTGCCTCGCCAATTTAAAAAGGGTTGTCACAAATTTTAGAAATAAAATACTGGGAGTATGAGTCCCAGGTCGTCTCCCAACGAGTTGCAGAAAAGAGTGCTATTTTATTAACTAGGGGTTTTTAGAAAAATTGAGTTTTGGTAATGAGTAATTAAAATGATTAAAAATTAAAACAATAAAAATAAACTAAGACTAATTATTGATACTCTGAATAAAAGGCCTTGACTGGGGGAATAATTAAATAGAATTTCTATCCTTGTTGGGATCTTCTTAAGTGTAGGATAACAAGGGTGTTGTTCTCACTCGGTTATCCCTTACTAAATAAGGAAAAGTATGGTGATTAAACTAACTCTTACCCTCAAATCCTAGTCCTCTCCCTTGGGGAGGTCTAGTGCTAGTAGGTATGGAATTAGCTAACAACGTCCAAGTCAACCAAGCACTTGAGCATTCCAACTCAAGTATCTCCTCTCAATCAACCCCCATGTCAAGTAGAAATTCTACTCCATTGACATGAAATTAATAATCATAAAAATATGAGAAGACATAATTAAATAAAATAAAATAGAGAATTAAAATTAATTAAAATAAAAATAACTCTGTATATTAATAAATTCAAAACGCAACATAATTATCTGAACAGAGTCAATGAGTAACTAATTAAAAATAAGGGAGTAAGGAAACAAACTAAAGTAATGTCTTCAACGGAGGTAATGACTCTCAGCATCCAAAAATCCAAGCAAAAGCATAAACTATCAATGTAATGCAAATCTAAAATTCAGATCTAAAACTGAAATAATCCTAATGTGATGAATCTGAATATGTGTGAATGCATGTTAAGTCTCAGCATGTTCCCTAGGTTTAGTCTTTGTTTCTGGGCTAAAAAAAGGGTCAAAATGTGGCCCGAAATTGCCCCCAGCGTATTCTGTTATTTTTGCAGATCGCGTAGGTCACGCGTACGCGTCGTCCACGCGTTCGTGTCATTCAGCGATTTTCCTTGTCACGCATTCACGTCATTGGTGCAAACTCCAATCCACGCATTTGCGTCAGGCACGCATTCGCGTCACTGCGAATTCTCCATTTCGCGCGTTCGCGTGGGCCATGCACTTGTGTCATTGCTCGCTGGTCATCTCCTTGGTTTCTTATGTTCCTTCCATTTTTGCAAGCCTCCTCTCCAATTTCCAAGTCATTCATGCCCTATGAAGCCTGAAACACTTAAGACACGGATCACGGCATCGAATGGGATAAAGGAGAATTAAAATACGTAATTAAAAGTTTCTAGGAAGCAAGTTTTCAACCATGGAGTTATTTTGGGAAGGAATTGTAAATACGTGCTAATCATATGAATAAGTGGGTAAATATTTGATAAAACTACACAATTAAACACAATATAAATCATAAAATAATGGTTTATCAAGGAGACAAAGTTAAACTGATCTACCAACAGTTGGAGACATCCCCACAATCTGATGATTATTATACTGTCAATAAGATACTCTCTCTTGAGCATATAGAGATTGTTCATCAAGGCACAGGAAGAAGGCTCACAGTGAGACGGGACAAGCTGAGGCACCGTAATCATCAGCCACCCTAACAAGGAACCAATGTCAAGCTAGTGACAGTAAAAGAGCGCTCCATGGGAGGAAGCCCATGAATTAATATTCTTGCTTTTATTTTAATTTCAATAATTAATGATCCTTCTAGAATAAATTTAAGCTCTCATGAATAGGTTTAAGAACTGCATACATTGTTTTAAAGCATATGTCTGATTCTTAAGTTTGGTGTGCCTAAAGGCACTTTAAAATGGCCTTCTAAGTATGATGATCATACAACCATCTTAGGATATATACTCATGCATTCTTTTGAAGTATATAGCCAAACATTAAGTTTGGTGTTCTACATATGCTATGAAGTTCAAAGAAGGTCAAATATATTCAAAGGCTAAAATCTTCTAAGAATGGATCATGTCTTGCACTATTTTGAATTTATGTTGTTCAATATATATATATATAATTTATGCCCCTTATTAATTAACCGGTGACAGAAATTTTATTGGATTTTATATGAACTAATTGAGTTTTTGAAGTTCATACAAGGCCCATGGTTAACTATAAGGAACATTTAGTCCAAAAGCTTTCAATTCCTGTAGCTATATCTTAATTTTTTTGAATTTCCGCCACATATACCACTTTAATTTTTTTTGTTGTGTTAACGTGGAAGGATATGAGGAAAAGAAGGGTGAAGGAAAGGACAGAACAATGAAAATGGGACAGCATAGGGAATCACAGGGTTTGGAGCTTTGTGCATTGGGCAGAGCACTTTAACATGCATTGGCAAGAATAATGGTGCCCCTCATGCAAGGACCGAACCTTCACAAAAATGCCACCACTACCAACCTCAATCCTTATCTTCATTCCACCTCATAATATGAGCCGTCTATTTCTACTAACACTGGTTCAATCTTCACCCTCCATTTTTATAAAGTTGAACCGCACTTTTGTCTTGCTGCACCAACTCAGTTCCATGCTTTAAATTAACAAGTGACTTCTCTTTTTGATATCATACTTCTACTTAACTCTCTCATCTTTTCACAATAAGAAATCGTGCTCATAATTGTTCCATGATTTTCTTCTTAAATCAAGTCGGTCCTAAAAGTTCCTCTCAATCCCTACTTCCTAAGTTCCAACCGTACTCATAATTCTCCTGTGATTGAAGCTGCGAATTCAACCCCCTCTTTCCACACTTGATGGCTTCATCAAGCTCTAGAAGAAGAAAAGAGAAATAACCAGTTGAAGCTGAACCACCCACCTATGATGCCAAAAGATTTAAATCTCAATTTCATGAATCATAATATCATGGTTTGATAGAGGAGAAGAAAATAATCCCAGAGGTCAGATTTAGAATGAAGGTTGGTGAGTATCCTATTATGCCGGAAATCATTGAAAAAAGAATATGGGAACTCCTCTGTGAACCCCTCACAGACATAAGTGCAACCATGATAAGGGAGTTCTATGCAAATGCAGCGAGACAAAGCAAAACTGAAGCCCCCTACAAAAGTTATGTGAGGGGAGTAGAAGTGAACTTCAATCCAGCCACAATCATGCGGGTTCTGCAAATAAGAACAATACCTTTTAGAGAGCCCAGTTTTGATGAAAGAACAAATAGTGAGAATGACCCTGATGAGCTCATAAATGATATATGTCTGGATGGCAAAGATTGGGTGAGGGATTCAAACGGGGATCCATGCCACTTAAAGAGGATGGATCTCTCACCTGAGGCCAAAGGTTGGTACGAAATAGTGAGGAGATCAATCCTCCCACTGGAAACCCTTCGGAACTCACCATAAGAAGAGCAATTGGCACTCGAAATTGGAAATCACAGTTCTTCACAAATTCGCACAACTAACCAGCAAGTGCACTGGGTCGTCCAAGTAATACCTTACGTGAGTAAGGGTCGATCCCACGGAGATTGTTGGCTTGAAGGAATCTATGGTTATCTTGTAACTCTTAGTCAGGAAAACAATAAAATAATTCACTTATCAAATTTGATTGCAAGGAATAAAAGGGCAGAAAACAAATTATACTTGTATGCAATGATGGAGAATATGTTGGAGTTTTGGAGATGCTTTGTCTTCTGAAATTATGCTTTCCTCTGTTTCTGATTCACGCATGCATGTCCTCCTATGGCAAGCTATGTGTTGGTGGTTCACCGTTGTCAATGGCTACCATCCATCATTCCAGTGAAAAGGGTCCAGGTGTGCTGTCACCGCACGGCTAATCATCTGCAGGTTCTCAATCGTACCAGAATAGGATTTACTATCCTTTTGCGTCTGTCACTACGCCCAGCACTCGCGAGTTTGAAGCTCGTCACAGTCATTCAATCCCTGAATCCTACTCGGAATACCACAGACAAGGTTTAGACTTTCCGGATTCTCTTGAATGCTGCCATCAATCTAGCTTATAGCACGAAGATTCTCTTGGTGTGTGCTGGGGCTGAGACTTAAGCTTCTCACGTGCATGGGCTGTTTTGGGTGTTCAACGCCAGGTTGTAACCTGTTTCTGGCGTTGAACTCCAACTTGTAACTTGTTTCTGGCGCTGGACGCCAGACTGCAACATGGAACTGGCGTTGAACGCCAGTTTACGTTGTCTATCCTTGGGCAAAGTATGGACTATTATATATTTCTGAAAAGCTCTGGATGTCTACTTTCCAACGCAATTGGGAGCGCCCCATTTGGACTCCTGTAGCTCTAGAAATTCTATTCCGAGTGCAGAGAGGTCAGAATCCAACAGCATCAGCAGTCCTTTTTCAGCCGAATCAGATTTTTGCTCAGCTCCCTCAATTTCAGCCAGAAAATACCTGAAATTACAGAAAAATACACAAACTCATAGTAAAGTCCAGAAATATGAATTTTGCCTAGAAACTAATGAAAATAAACTAAAAACTAACTAAAACATACTAAAAACTATATGAAATTAACCCCAAAAAGCGTATAAAATATCCGCTCATCACAACACCAAACTTAAACTGTTGCTTGTCCCCAAGCAACTAGATAAATAAAATAGACTACTAATAAGTCAAGAAGCAATAATATCTCAAAGTTTTTGAGTGAAGCTTAGATTCTAATTAGATGAGCGGGACTAGTAGCTTTTTGCTTCCGAATAGTTTTGGCATCTCACTTTATCCATTGAAGCTCAGAGTGATTGACATCTATAGGAACTTAGAATGCAGATAGTGTTATTGATTCTCCTATTTCAGTATGATGATTCTTGAACACATCTACTTTATGAGTCTTGGCCGTGGCCCTAAGCACTTTATTTTCCAGTATTACCACCGGATACATAAATGCCACAGACACATAATTGGGTGAACCTTTTCAGATTGTGACTCAGCTTTGCTAAAGTCCCCAATTAGAGGTGTCCAGAGTTCTTAAGCACACTCTTCTTTTTTCTTTGGACCTTGACTTTAACCGCTCAGTCTCAAGTTTTCACTTGACACCTTCACGCCACAAGCACATGGTTAGGGACAGCTTGGTTTAGCCGCTTAGGCCAGGATTTTATTCCTTTAGGCCCTCCTATCCACTGATGCTCAAAGCCTTGGATCCTTCTTACCGTTGCCTTTTGGTTTTAAGGGCTATTGGCTTTTTGCTCTTGCCTTTTGGTTTTAAGAGTTTTGGCTTTTTCTGCTTGCTTTTT
>NC_029792.2:59075830-59080637 GCF_000816755.2 Arachis ipaensis | reverse complement strand
AACTAAAATAAAAACAGTTATCACAGAGTTAAGGCTAAGATTGGAATTTAACAACCTGTGTTTTGGGAAGTGGATGTTCCTTTAATCTGCGGGGTGCTTGGTCCTTCAAGAGATAATTTATGGCGCTTCAATTCTCTTAAATCACGCCCTTGCTCCTCCTGTTCTTTAAGCAAATAGCAAAGAATGCTACTTTGTTCCTTCTGTTCTTTCTTTATTTGTTCCATAGCTTCTTGCATCTTGGTAATAGATGTTTCAAGATACTCCCAGTATTCAGATTGTGGGATTTCTGGGAGAATTTCCTGTGTTCTCTTCTTGATGGGGTCATCCTGTGCTTGTTGTTTTTCCATTGATGCTTTGGTGATTGGCCGCTCAACTGAGATATACTCAGTTATTCCCATCCTTACTCCAGCGTCCTTGCAGAGCATAGAAATCAAGCTTGGAAAAGCCAACCTGGCATCTTTGGAATTTTTGTTTGCAATTTTGTAAAATTCAGTTGAAATCAGTTGATGAACTTCCACTTCTTTTCCCATCATGACGCAATGGATCATCACTGCTCTTCTAATAGTGACTTCAGAACGGTTGCTAGTGGGCAGCAGAGAATGCCCAATGAAGTCCAGCCATCCTCTGGCGATTGGTTTAAGATCTTCTCTTTTGAGTTGATTTGGGACACCCTTCGTGCTGGTGGTCCACCTGGCTCCAGGGATACATATATCCTCTAGAACCTTATCCAGGCCCTTGTCTGTTCTCATTATTCTCCTATTGAAGGAGTCTGGATCATCTTTTAGCTGAGGTAGCTTTAAGATCTCCCTGATCTTGTCAGGGTGGGTATGAACAATCTTTCCTCTGACCAAGGTCCGATAGTCATAGAGAGCAGATCCAGATAGTCTTTACTTGTCTGTTTGCCACATATTAGCATAGAACTCCTGGACCATATTCTTTCCCACTTTCGTTTCAGGATTAGCTAGGATCTCCCAGTTCCTGATTCGAATTTGCTCCTGGATCTCCGGATATTTATCTTCTTTCAGATCAAATCTAACTTCTGGGATCACTGATCTTAGACCCATTATTTTGTATTTTTGAATGAAAAGAGATAGATTTGTTTTGAAAATTTTGAAAAAGAGTTGAATTGGATTGAAAAAAAGGATTTGTGCTTATGGATTAAGATACATTTAATATTTTTAAAGAAGGGTTTTTAGAAATTAGGGATTTTAGAAATCAGGGTTTGTAACATGTTTATGCAGGAAATCATGAATTGAAACATGAAAATTAAGATTAAAATGAAAAATATGAAGAAAAAACGAATTTACCTCTTTCCCACCATCCTGGCATTTGAACGCCCAAACGCTGCATGTTTTGGGCGTTCAATGCCCAACTGCTGCTTCTCCTGGGCGTTCAACGCCCAACTGTTGCTTCTTTCTGGCATTGAATGCCAGGAACTCCTTTGTCACTGGGCATTTTTCTGAACGCCCAGGACACTGTAAATCTGGCGTTAAACGCCCAGATGGCTATCCTTACTGGCGTTCAACGCCCAGTGGATGCTTCTTTTGGGCGTTGAACGCCCAAAACAGACTTTTACTGGCGTTTTCTTGCCAGTGAGCTCTTTTTCTCTGTTTTGTGTGCATAATCCTTCTATAACCCTATAAACTTATACAATTGACTCTTTACCTTAGTATCAATGAACTTTATATAAATAAATAAAATCAAGAATAGGGCAAAATGCTTAGAGGAAGTGATGCCCCATGGCTGGGTTGCCTCCCAGCAAGCGCTTCTTTATTGTCTTTAGCTGGACCTTGCTGAGCTTTTAATTTAGCTTCAGTCTTGAGCACTTGGTGCACGAAATTGTGATGTCCAGGCTCGAACAATCCCTGGCAACGTGAGCAACTTGGTACGCATCATCGTGATTACACTTTAATTATGTAAAATTCATGGCTCTTTCTTTCCCTGGCAATGGCGCCAAGAACATGGTGCCAATACCATGGTTCACAACTTCGATACAACTAACCAGCAAGTGCACTGGGTCGTCCAAGTAATACCTTACGTGAGTAAGGGTCGAATCCCACGGAGATTGTTGGTATGAAGCAAGCTATGGTCACCTTGCAAATCTCAGTTAGGCAGATATAAAACAGTTATGGAGTTTTCGAATAATAATTAATAGAATAGGGATAGAAGTACTTATGTAAATCACTGGTGAGAATTTCAGATAAGCGTATGGAGATGCAATCGTTCCTCTGAACCTCTGCTTTCCTGCTATTTTCATCAAATCAGTCTTACCCCTTTCCATGGCTGGCTTTATGCAAGGGCATCACTGTTGTTAGTGGCTACATCCCCTCCTCTCAGTGAAAAATATGCTCACATGCTCTGTCACAGCACGGCTAATCATCTGTCGGTTCTCGATCATGCTGGAATAGGATTCACCCTCCTTTTGCGTCTGTCACTAACGCCCAACACTCGCGAGTTTGAAGCTCGTCACAGTCATTCAATCATTGAATCCTACTCGGAATACCACAGACAAGGTTTAGACTTTCCGGATTCTCTTGAATGCCGCCATCATTCTAGCTTACGCCACAAATATTCCGATTAAGAGATCTAAGAGATACTCATTCAATCTAATGTAGAACGGAGGTGGTTGTCAGGCACGCGTCCATAGGGAATGATGATGATTGTCACATTCATCACATTCAGGTTGAGGTGCGAATGAATATCTTAGAAGCGAAATAAGATTAATTGAATAGAAAACAGTAGTACTTGCATTAATCTTTGAGGAATAGTAGAGCTCCACACCGTAATCTATAGAGTGTAGAAACTCTACCGTTGAAAATACATAAGTGAAAGGTCCAGGCATGGCCGAGATGGCCAGCCCCCAAAACGTGATAACAGGATCAAAATACAATCCCTGATCCAGGATGGTCGAAAGGACGTCTAATACAATAGTGAAAGGTCCTATTTATAATAAACTAGCTACTAGGGTTTACATGAGTAAGTAATTGATGTATAAATCCACTTCCGGGGCCCTCTTGGTGTGTGTTTGGGCTGAGCTTGAGTTTCGTATGTGTAGAGGTCCTTCTTGGAGTTGAACGCCAGCTTTTGTGCCAGTTTGGGCGTTCAACTCTGGTTTTGGCTCCTTTTCTGGCGCTGGACGCCAGATTTGGGCAGAAAGCTGGCGTTGAACGCCAGTTTACGTCATCTATTCTTGGCCAAAGTATGGACTATTATCTATTGCTGGAAAGTCCTGGATGTCTACTTTCCAACGCAATTGGAATCGCGCCATTTCGAGTTCTGTAGCTCCAGAAAATCCATTTTGAGTGCAGGGAGGTCAGAATCCAACAGCATCAGCAGTCCTTCTTCAACCTCTGAATCTGATTTTTGCTCAGTCCCTCAATTTCAGCCAGAAAATACCTGAAATCACAGAAAAACACACAAACTCATAGTAAAGTCCAGAAATGTGAATTTAACATAAAAACTAATGAAAAAATCCCTAAAAGTAACTAGATTCTACTAAAAACATACTAAAAACAATGTCAAAAAGCGTATAAATTATCCGCTCATCAGCACTCTTGCTCAATATTGCCTTCAAGATAGTGCTTGATTCTCTGTCCATTAACAATAAACTTCTTATCAGAATCAATATCTTGAAGTTCCACATAACCATATGGTGATACACTTGTAATCACATATGGTCCCCTCCACTGGGATTTCAGTTTCCCGGGGAATAGCCTGAGTCTAGAGTTAAACAACAGAACCTTCTGTCCTGGTTCAAAGATTCTAGATGACAGCTTTCTGTCATGCCACTTTTTTTATTTCTCTTTATAAAGCTTGGCATTTTCGAAAGCAGTGGGCTCATTTAGCTGAAGCAATCTTTTTTCTCCAGCTAATTTGGCATCAATGTTCAGGAATCTGGTTGCCCAGTAGGCTTTATGTTCCAGTTCCACAGGCAGGTTACATGCCTTACCATATACAAGTTGGTATGGAGAGGTCCCTATAGGAGTCTTGAATGCTGTTCTGTATGCCCACAGAGCATCATCCAAGCTTCTTGCCCAATTCTTTCTACGGGTATTTACAGTCCGTTCTAGGATTCTTTTTAGCTCTCTGTTAGAGACTTCAGCTTGCCCATTAGTTTGTAGATGATATGGAGTTGCCACCTTGTGGCGAATCCCATACCGGACCATGGCAGAGTAAAGCTGTTTGTTGCAGAAGAGATGCCCCCATCACTGATTAGTACTCTAGGGACTCCAAACCTACTGAAGATATATTTCTGGAGGAACTTCAGTACTGTTTTAGTATCATTGGTGGGTGTGGCAACAGCCTCTACCCATTTTGATACGTAGTCAACTGCCACCAGAATATAAGTGTTTGAGTATGATGGTGGGAAAGGTCCCATGAAGTCAATTCCCCATACGTCAAACAACTCAATCTCCAAGATTCCTTGTTGAGGCATGGCGTAACCATGAGGCAGATTACCAGCTCTTTGGCAACTGTCACAGTTACGTACAAACTCTCGGGAATCTCTATAGAGTGTGGGCCAATAGAAGCCACATTGGAGGACCTTGGTGGCTGTTCGCTCACCTCCGAAATGGCCTCCATATTGTGATCCATGGCAATGCCATAGGATCCTCTGTGCTTCTTCTCTAGGCACACACCTACAGATTATTCCATCTGCACATCTCTTGAAGAGATAGGGTTCATCCCACAAGTAGTACTTTGCATCAGTGATTAATTTTTTCTTTTGTTGCCTGTTGTACTCTTTGGGTATGAACCTTGCAGCTTTATAGTTTGCAATGTCTGCAAACCATGGTGTTTCCTGAATGGT
>NC_029792.2:59064629-59075742 GCF_000816755.2 Arachis ipaensis | reverse complement strand
GATTTTTGAAAAATCCTTTATAAACCTCCTATAGAATCCTACATGCCCCAGAAAGCTTCTGATTGCCTTAACATTGGCAGGTGGTGGTAATTTTTCAATTACCTCTATTTTTGCTTGATCCACCTCTATTCCCTGGTTTGAAATTTTATGCCCAAGGACAATCCCTTCAGTCACCATAAAGTGACATTTTTCCCAGTTTAAAACCAGGTTGGTCTCTTGGCATCTTTTCAGAACTAGTTTCAGGTGATCAAGACAGGAGCTGAATGAGTCTCCATATTCTGAGAAGTCATCCATGAAGACTTCCAGAAATATTTCCACCATATCAGAGAAAATAGAGAGCATGCATCTCTGGAAGGTTGCAGGTGCATTACACAGCCCAAACGGCATCCTTCTATAAGCAAACACTCCAGATGGACATGTGAATGCTGTTTTTTCTTGATCCTGGGGATCTACTGCAATCTGGTTATAGCCTGAGTAGCCATCCAAAAAGCAGTAATAATCATGATCTGCCAGTCTTTCTAGCATCTGATCTATGAATGGTAAAGGAAAATGATCCTTTCTGGTGGCTGTATTGAGCCTTCTGTAGTCAATACACATGCGCCACCCTGTAAATGTTCTTGTAGGAACCAGTTCATTCTTTTCATTATGAACCACTGTCATGCCTCCCTTTTTGGGGACAACTTGAACAGGGCTCACCCAGGGGCTATCAGAAATAGGATAAATAATCCCAGCCTCCAGTAATTTGGTGACCTCTTTCTGCACCACTTCCTTCATGGCTGGATTTAGCCGCCTCTGTGGTTGAACCACTGGTTTAGCATTATCCTCCAATAAGATTTTGTGCATGCATCTAGCTGGGCTTATGCCCTTACGGTCACCTATGGACCACCCAAGAGCTGTCTTGTGTGTCCTTAGCACTTGAATCAGTGCTTCCTCTTCCTGTGGATTTAAAGCAGAGCTTATAATCACTGGAAAAGTGTCACCTTCTCCCAGAAATGTATATTTCAGGGATGGTGGTAATGGTTTGAGCTCGGGTTTAGGAGGTTTTTCCTCTTCCAGAGGAAATTTCATAGGCTCTTTCATTTCCTCTGAATCCTCCAAATCAGGCTGAACATCTTTAAAGATGTCTACCAAAGAGTCAATAAGATCAACTTTCATGCAGTCTTTTGATGTGTCTGGATGCTGCATGGCTTTGACAGCATTCAACTTAAACTCATCCTTATTGACTCTCAGGGTTATTTCCCCCTGTTGGACATCAATGAGAGTTCGTCCAGTTGCTAGGAAGGGTCTTCCTAGAATGAGAGTAGCACTCTTGTGCTCCTCCATTTTCAGCACTACAAAGTCAGTGGGAAAGGCGAATGGCCCAACTCTGACAATCTAATCTTTATTTCAAGAGTCCTGAGATAATCTGCAAAGCGAGCAAATTGCTTATCCTGCTCCTCTTGGCGGAGTTTTTGAGGATAAGGTATCTTGGCTTTATATTCCTCAACCTTAGTTGCTGTAGGTTTATTTCCTACAGAAGTGGTTGAAGAAGCCTTTTTAGATGCGTTGTCATCAGCACTTGTGTGTGTCTGATCCCTCACTGGCAATTGAGTGCCAGAGTTAGAAGCCGGAGTGACATTAGATGCCAGCTCCTCATCTGTTCCTGGTGTCTGAATGCCAGAACTGTGCTTCTTTTGGGCGTTCAACGCCAGATCCTTGCTTGTTTCTGGCGTTGAACGCTAGTCCTGAGCATGGTCTGGGCGTTCAGCGCCAGCCTTCCACCCAATTTCTGGCGTTTTAGTGCCAGAATTATTTTTCCCTGGGCTCTTACTGTCCTTAGGTGGATTTTGGGTGGTTTGCTCATTTCTTGGCTTCTTGCTGCCTTGAGGTGGGATATTTAATGTCTTCCCACTTCTTAATTGAACTGCTTGGCATTCTTCTATTATTTGTTTTGACAGCTGCTGCTTTGTTTGCTTCAATTGTTCTTCCATATTTATATTAGCCATCCTTGTCTCTTGTAGTCTATCCTTGAATTTGGCTAACTGCTTTGTTAGAAAGTCCAATTGCTGATTGAATTCAGCAGCTTATTTTACAGGACTGAGTTCAGCAGTTACTGTTTTAACCTCTTCTTTCATGGAAGGGTCACTGCTTAGGTACATATGCTGATTTCTGGCAACTGTATTAATGAGCTCTTGAGCTTCTTCAATTGTCTTTCTCATGTGGATAGATCCACCAGCTGAGTAATCTAGAGACATCTGAGCTCTTTCTGCAAGCCCATAGTAGAAGATGTCTAACTGAACCCACTCTGAAAACATTTCAGAGGGGAATTTTCGTAGCATCTCTCTGTATCTCTCCCAGGCATCATAAAGAGATTCATTATCTCCTTATTTAAAGCCTTGGATCTCCAGCCTTAGCTGTGTCATCCATTTTGGAGGAAAGTATTGATTCAGGAATTTTTCTGTCAGCTGTTTCCATGTCCTTATGCTAGCCTTAGGTTGGTTATTTAACCACCTCTTAGCTTGGTCTTTTACAGCAAATGGAAACAGTAATAATCTGTAGGCATCCTGATCTACTTCCTTATCATGTACTGTGTCAGCAATCTGTAAAAACTGTGCCAGAAACTCTGTAGGTTCTTCTTGTGGAGGACCGGAATACTGGCAACTTTGCTGCACCATGATAATAAGCTGAGGATTCAACTCAAAGCTACTGACTCCAATGGAGGGTATGCAGATACTGCTCCCATATGAAGCAGTAGAGGGGTTAGCATATGACCCCAGAGTCCTCATAGACTGTTCATTTCCGCTTAGGTCCATGATGGAGAAAGGGAGATGATGTAAAATAGAAGAAAAATATTTTTATTTATTTAATTATTTATTTATTTCGAAAACAAAATAAATTAAAATAAATAAAAATGGGTGAAGATTTTCGAAAAAAATGAGGAGAGAGAGAGTGGTTAGGAAATTTTGAAAAGGATATGATGATTTTTGAAAATGTTTTAAATTTTGAAATAAAAATCTGAATTTTAAAGGTAAATTTCGAAAATTTGCTTTAAAATAGAGAGAGAAGATATTTTTGAATTTAAAGAGGAGAGAGAAAAATAATAAGATAGCACAAGATTTAAAATTTTTTTAGATCTAATGCTCCTTGTTTTTGAAAATTTTGGAGGGAAAACACCAAGGAACACCAAACTTAAAAATTTTAAGATCAAGACACAAGGAAAACTCAAGAACACTTTGAAGACTCACAAGAGCACAAGAACATGAAGAAAGAACACCAAACTTAAAATTTTTAGAAAACCAAACTAAAATTTTCAAAAAACAAAGAAAAGTCAACAAGAAAACACCAAACTTAAAGTTTGGCACAAGATTTATTCAAAGAAAAATTATTTTTGAAAAGGATTTTAAAAATAGGATAGCCAATTACTAAGAACATAAGCACCACGCTCTAGCTAATTGAGCTATAAATTTAAAGTGTTTTAACAAGGTATAAATATTAAAAGACTCTAAACCAAAAAGAAAAATTTTTCCTAATCTAAGCAACAAGTATGTTGGAGTTTTGGAGATGCTTTGTCTTCTGAAATTCTGCTTTCCTCTGTTTCTGATTCACGCATGCATGTCCTCCTATGGCAAGCTATGTGTTGGTGGATCACCGTTGTCAATGGCTACCATCCATCCTTCCAGTGAAAAGGGTCCAGGTGCACTGTCACCGCACGGCTAATCATCTGCAGGTTCTCAATCGTACCAGAATAGGATTTAAAGCTCAGCACTACGCCCAGCACTCGCGAGTTTAAAGCTCATCACAGTCATTCAATCCCTGAATCCTACTCGGAATACCACAAACAAGGTTTAGACTTTCCGGATTCTCTTGAATGCTGCCATCAATCTAGCTTATACCACGAAGATTCCGATTAAGAGATCTAAGAGACATTCATTCATTCTACAGTGGAACGTAAGTGGTTGTCAGGCACGCGTTCGTGGAGGAATGATGATGATTGTCACGTTTATCATATTCATATTGAAGTGCGAATGGATATCTTAGATAGGAACACGCATGTTTGAATGGAAAACAGAAATACCTGCATTAGTTCATCGAGACATAGCAGAGCTCCTCACCCCCAACAATGGAGTTTAGAGACTCATGCCGTCAAAAGGTACAAAGTTTAGATCTAAAATATCATGAGATACAAAATAAATCTCTAAAAGTTGTTTAAATACTAAACTAGTAACCTAGGTTTATAGAAAATGAGTAAACTATGATAGATGGTGCAGAAATCCACTTCTGGGGCCCACTTGGTGTGTGCTGGGGCTGAGACATAAGCTTCTCACGTGCATGAGCTGTTTTGGGCGTTCAACGCCAGGTTGTAACCTGTTTCTGGCGTTGAACTCCAACTTGTAACTTGTTTCTGGCGCTGGATGCCAGACTGCAACATAGAACTGGCGTTGAACGCCAGTTTACGTCATCTATCCTTGAGCAAAGTATGGACTATTATATATTGCTGGAAAGCCCTGGATGTCTACTTTCCAACGCAATTGGGAGCGCGCCATTTGGACTCCTGTAGCTCCAGAAATTTTATTTCGAGTGCAGAGAGGTCAGAATCTAACAGCATCAATAGTCCTTTTTCAGCCGAATCAGATTTTTGCTCAGCTCCCTCAATTTTAGCCAGAAAATACCTGAAATTACAGAAAAATACACAAACTCATAGTAAAGTCCAGAAATATGAATTTTGCCTAGAAACTAATGAAAATAAACTAAAAACTAACTAAAACATACTAAAAACTATATGAAATTAACCCCAAAAAACGTATAAAATATCCGCTCATTAGCAATCATGGTATACTACATACTTAAAGGAGGAGAAATAAATGTCCCTTAACTAATTGTAGATAGCATCCAAGAGATGGCTGAAAGTAACAGCAACTCGGCCACCCAAGTACCATATTGCGTTTGTGCAATAGAGCAGGAGTACTTTTTGATGATTCAGACACAGATTGGGTACAGGATGGAAGGGCACTCACCAGGAAGAGAATAGAAGGTGCCACCAATGATCAGAGTGAGAGAAAATCTCAGAGAAGAAGGAGAAAGCCACAGATGGAAGAAGGACAAGCCTCTACCACCATGGATTTAAGCCAAATGCAAGTTGCCATTGAAGAATTGTCTCATCAATTCATGAGAGCTCAGGAGCAGCAAGCAAGCTGGTAGTTGCAAATGATGGAGCAACAAGAGAACTTCCAATTAAAGATGATGGATCAATAAAGGGAATTTCAAGCAAGATCCCTGGATAGGCAGAGGGAACAAGATGCACAAAATCAAGAGGCATTCAACAAATTGTTCCAACAACAAGCAAGGCAAGAAAGGTACATCCAAGATCTTCATCAATGGAAGAATATATATCACACAGCTGGAGAGGCTAGGCAGGTAGACAGGATGGAGTATGACATAGATACTCAAGCAAAGCTAAACTACCTAGTCTGTGGCATACTAGTGATGAACCAAGAGATCAAGCCATATCAACAGTAGCCTGAGCTAGGAGAAGCACAAAAATAAGGGCCAAAAGAAATATAGAGAGAATGGAGAAGGCATTGAAGGACGCTGGTCTTTGGGATCAAATGGACCATTCCCGGGCTCCGATAGAGACTTTTAAAGAACAAGTAGAACTAAGAAAGAAGAAGAAGCAGGAGCCAAAGAAGAAAGGAGAATCCAGCAAAGGAAAAGAACACAAAAATTAGAGGTGGTGGAGTTCTTTCATAATCCTAGTCAATAAGGAAGATGCACATCTGAAAAATAATATGCCTTCCAAGTTTCCTTCTTATGCACTTTTATGCTTAAGCTTATATGTCTGCACCTTTATGTTTTTGAATAAGTCTTCATGTTCTGCATTATAATGATAGTTTACTTGTGCATCACTCATCCTCACTTAAATGTATGTCTTGTTCCCCTCTGCATAAATAAAAGAAAATGTTAAAACAGAAGTGAAATTGTCCAATTTGATAGGGATGATAATAAAGTTCAGTGGTGGTATGTATATTTGATTGTTAAAGTAAGCTCACTAATAAAGGATAAAGATTAGGATGTTCCTTTATAGTATGAACTAGACTGCTATTTGTGAACTCCTAATGAATAAATATCCTTGGGAAAAGAGAAAAAGTAAGAAGGAAAGGAAAGAAAAGCCAAGAATTGGCAACAAAAATGAAAGAAACAAATAATAAGGCTAGACACCAATAACTTGGACCTTAGGACATATGCCTGTGGTTCTTTTTGTACTAGGATCTGCTTGGATAATTAGGTTCCAAGGAGTATTTTAAAACATGGTAACTTGGGTTAAATCCGGGATTATCAACCGAAAGTCCATTATCAAGAGCAACCTAGTAATAAGGCATTTAGTAACCCAAAGAGGTGCTGTGCATCAATGTCTTAGGATGAATTGTGAGCCAAGTGTCTATGGTGAAGATGTGTTGACTGAAAAATAAAGCTAAAAAGTTGCTGCAACATATAACACTTAGCTGTGAATAAAAGTGTAAGCTTCTCAGCAGAAAAACAAAAGAATAGCTTCAATTACATATGCATAAAAGAAGATGGCTGGATAACAAGGTTCATGGTGCACGGAATTGTGATAAAACTTTTCACAACTCCAGTACAACTAACCAGCAAGTGCACTGGGTCGTCCAAGTAATAAAACCTTATGCGAGTAAGGGTCGATCCCACAGAGGTTGTCGGCTTGAAGCAAGCTATGGTTCTCCTGTAAATCATGGTAAGGGGGATTCAAATAGTTATGAGGTTTTGATAATTAAAAGATAAATACAACATGAAATAAAATAAGATACTTATGTAATTCATTGGTGGAAATTTCAGATAAGCATTTGGAGATGCTTTGTTGCTTCTGAACCTCTGCTTTGCTATTGTCTTCATCCAATCATGCGTGCTCCCTTCCATGGCAAGCTGTATGATCCTCTCAATGAAAATGGTCCAAGTACGGTTTCTGGACAGCTAATCAACTGTCGGATTTCTCGTCTCGGATGAAAAATACCAGGTACAGCTACCGCACGGCTAATCATCTGTTAGTTCTCACTTGTGTAGGAATAGGATCTCTCTATCCTTTTGCACACTGTCACTGTTCCAAACATTCGCGAGTTTGAAGCTCGTCACAGTCATCCCATCCCAGATCCTAGTCGGAATACCACAGATAAGGTTTAGTCTTTCCGGATCTCAAGAATGCTGCCAATTAGTTCTAGCCTCTACCACGAAGGTTCTAATCTCACGGACTCGGTCCGTGGATCAGAGACCCAAGAGACTATACTCCGGCTGTCGTCCAATGACTACGTTGAACATCATGTAGGCCGCTTGTGGTTCTCAAGCACGCGGATCTTGGCTAAGCGAGTAACGAAGATAGTGGGTGATTGTCACAGGTCACCCCTTCATTCTGACTTAACTGAATTAAGTATGAGAGTATATCTTGGAGAAGAAGTAAGCGTGAATTGAAAGAGAAATAATAGTACTTGCATTAACTCATGAAGAACAGCAGAGCTCCGCACCTCAATCTATGAGGTGTAGAAACTCCACCGTAGAAAATACATAAGAGAAAAAGGTCTAGGCATGGCCGAATGGGTAGCCTCCTTAAAATGATCTAAAAGTCCAAAGATGATAAGATCCTTATAGTAAAAAGTGCGATTTATACTAAACTACTTACTAAGGATTACAGAAAACAAGTAACTAATTGCAGATAGTGCAGAAATCGACTTCTGGGGCCTACTTGGTATGTCTTTGGCTGAGCATTGAGCTTTACACGTGCATAGGCCTTTTCTAGAGTTAAACGCCAGCTTGGATGCCAGTTCGGGTGTTTAACTCTAGCTCTGGTGCTAGTTCCGGCGTTTTATGCTAGAAAAGGGTCTTTGGCTGGCGTTTAGACGCCAGTTTGGGCAATCAAATCTCGGGCAAAGTATAGACTATTAAACATTGCTGGAAAGACCAAGATGTCGAATTTCCAACGCAATTAAGAGCGTGCCAATTGGACTTCTGTAGCTCTAGAAAATCTACTTCGAGTGCAGGAGGGTCAGAATCCAACAGCATCTGCAGTCCTTTCTCAGCCTCTGAATTAGACTTTTGCTCAGGTCCCTCAAATTCAGATAGTGTTATTGATTCTCCTAGTTCAGTATGTTGATTCTTGAACACAGCTACTTTATAAGTCTTGGCCGTGACCCTAAGCATCTTGTTTTCCAGTATTACCACCGGATACATAAATGCCACAGACACATAACTGGGTGAACCTTTCCAGATTGTGACTCAGCTTTGCTAGAGTCCCCAGTTAGAGGTGCCCAGAGTTCTTAAGCACACTCTTTTCGCTTTGGACCACGACTTTAACCACTCAGTCTCAAGCTTTTCACTTGACACCTTCACGTCACAAGCACATGGTTAGGGACAGCTTGATTTAGCTGCTTAGGCCAAGATTTTATTCCTTTGGGCCCTCCTTTCTATGAATGCTCAAAGCCTTGGATCCTTTTTACCCTTGGCTTTTAGTTTAATGGGTTATTGGCTTTTTCTGCTTGCTTTTTCTTTTTCTTTCTTTTTCTTTGTTTTTCGCCCATTTTTTTTGCAAGCTTTGTGTTTTTCACTGCTTTTTCTTGCTTCAAAAATCAATTTTATGATTTTTCAGATTATCAATAACATTTCTCTTTTTTCATTATTCTTTCAAGAGCCAACAATTTTAACATTCATAAACTTCACTATCAAAATATGCACTGTTCAAGCATTCATTCAGAAAACAAAAAGTATTGCCACCACATCAAAATAATTAAACTATTTTCAAGATAGAATTCAAAAATCATGTACTTATTTTTCTTTTTCAGAAAATATTTTTCATTGAAGAAAGGTGAAAGATTCATGGAACATTCATAGCTTTAAGACATAGACACTAAACACTAATGATCATGTAATAAAGACAAGAACATAGACACAACATAAAGCATAAAAACCGAAAACAGAAAAAAATAAGAACAAGGAAATTAAAGAACGGGTCCACCTTAGTGACGGCGGCTAGCTCTTCCTCTTGAAGATCCTATGGAGTGCTTTAGCTCCTCAATATCTCTTCCTTACCTTTGTTGCTCCTCCCTCATGGCTCTTTGGTAATCTCTGATTTCATGGAGGATAACGAAGTGCTCTTGGTGCTCCATCCTTAGTTGCTCCATGTTGGAACTCAAATCTCCTAAAGAGGTTTTGAGTTGCTTCCAATAGCTTTGTGGAGGAAAGTATATCACTTGAGGCATCTCGGGGATTTCTTGATGAGGAATTTCCTCATGCTCTTGTTGAGGTCTGATGAGGGGCAGAAGTTGGTGAATTAAAAATTATTAAAATAGTTACGTTGCAAGTATAGTTCTTAACTCACCAAAAATCTGCCTATCAATTTAGAAATATGTCACAGAGAGTTTAAATTAAAAATTACTGGGAGTTGGAGTCCCAGGTCGTCTCCCAACGAGTTGCAGAAAAGTGTGCTATTTTATTAATCAGATGTTTCAAGAAGTTGAGTTAAGTAGAGGGAAAATTAAAAAGAAGAAATTTAAATAATATGAATAAAATCCTTGACTGGGAGTTGATTAGTTGGAATCTCTATTATTGATGGGATGATTTCAAGATTAATTTATAATTAATGGTTGTTCCGTTTAGTTATCCTTTACTAGGTAAAGGAAAGTCAAACAAGTTGGAATGCTAGATCTGTTCACGAGTTGCAACCCACTTAGTTCAAAGGGATTGGTGTTAGTGATTAGATAACAATCCAATAGTTAACCCAATTACAATTTTTCTTTCAATCCTTCCAACTCAAGAGTTCCTTTCAATCAACTCCCCATCAAGTGAGGGAACTACTCACTCATTGTAAATAACAAATCCATAACACATGAAAGGGAATTAAAAGAAGACATGATTATTGGAATGGAAAAATAAATTAAAATGGAAGAAATAATCCTTGTATCAAATAATCATGAAAGTATTCAAATGACAAAATTAAACAAAGCAAAGAACATGAAAGAATAAAACCAAGTTAAGAGAACGAACTAGAATGACGAGGTCTTGATGAGGAAAAATAACTCTTCTCAATGTTCCAATGCTAAGATCAATTCCAAAATTAAAATTCTAAAACCTAGAGAGAAAAACCTAGAGGAGGAAAAACTAGATCTAAAGCTGTAAACTGTGTAGAATGAATGTTCTCTTTTGTTTCTGCATATTCTCTGGCTCTAGTCTGCTGTTCTGGGCCGAAAACTGGGTCGAAATAAGGTCCAAAATCGCCCCCAGCGAAGTCTGCAGATTATGCAGATCGCACATGTCACGCGATCGCGTCATCCATGCGGACGCGTCATTCGCGCTTTTCCTGGCCACGCGTTCGCGTCGTCCACGCTACCGCGTAGCCTGAGCTTTTCCAATCCGCGTGGCCGCGTGAGCCATGCGGCCGCGTCACTGCGATTTGCTCTCCTTCGCGCGGTCGCGTGAGCCATGCGACCGCATCACTTCTCGCTGGTTATCTCCTCAAATTCTTGTGTTCCTTCCATTTTTGCTAGCTTCCTTTCCAATCTCCAACTCATTCATGCCCTATAAAGTCTGAAACACTCAACACATAGACGAGGTCTTTTCAAGGTTGTAATGGGGCTAAGGTACAGGTAGGGGTATACATATGGTTAAGTGAGCTAATAAATTGAATCTTTAATTAACCAAAGCTTCAACCCAACCTATATATTTTTAATGTAATCTTTAAAGTTCATACCTAGCTACCCAGAATTCCCTTTTTCTATTCATACTCATGTATCAACTTTATATTTGATTCTATCATATGTGCATTGATCTTTGAATTCTGAATTTAACATTGGGGTAATTTTTTTGTCCCTTTATTTATATATAGATATTTTTTTTATTTTTTATTTTATATTTTTTTTGACATTAAAATAAATATAGCTTATCAATGCACATAGATTTTTAATTCTTATAGTTTCACATGAGTAGGTATCCAAATTTCCATTAAATTCTCATGACACATTCCCTTAACAACTTTTGTTCCCATAATTTCCCATACTTAACTAGCACACACAATTCTATCTTAAGTTAACCAAAGATTCAATTTGGGATATACAATTATTTTTCAGCTTGAGGTTAGTAG
>NC_029792.2:59042967-59064614 GCF_000816755.2 Arachis ipaensis | reverse complement strand
TTGTCTTTTCAATCAAGTAGAACATGCATGCAACTATCCTAACCTATACAATTTATTCTATTCTATAAAAGAAAGAAAATCTAACTAAAGTATCCTAATTATTGGTGCTAGGGAAAAGAAATTACCTCCGGAAGTCAGGTACTGACCGACCTCCCCATGCTTAAGGCTTTGCACCGTCCTCGGTGTCATCTGTCAGGAACAGGGGTGGGATGGTAGTAGTATCTCCACAATCGGGACCATCATGGCTCCCTGTGCTGGTAAAAGAAGTGGAGTCCGGGGTATCCGAGTCCCTGAAGTGTCCCTTAAGTAGCTCCTTGAGGTGTTTGAATCGGCGCTCGTTACGGCGCTCTCTCAACTTAGCTTTGTGTTCTTGCCGATCCAACCTTTTCAGCTCTGTAGGAGACTCCGGCTGCTGAGACAAGATTTGAGACCAAGGCGGGGAAAGGTAAGTTGCCCGCAATTTGTACATGTCCCATAGCATTCCGGATATGTCTTGAGAGATTCAGAGGTTGGTCTGTAAGGATGCACCATAGTAGAACGGCCATGTCCGCAGTGAAGGAGGACTCATGAATGCTCAGAAAGACGTAATGGGACATGATCTGTGCCCATACGCGAGCCTCCAAGGTAAGTGCTGAAGCCAAGAATCTCTTAGGGCGGGTACGGTGGTATCCGTAGATCCAATGGCTGCTAGGTAATGCGATAACTCCGAGAACGGAGTCCCAGTTAAATTGGTACCTCTGGCACTTAAGTGTGGCTTCTTGGAAGGCGTCTATTCCTTCTAGAATAGGGGGAAGACTCAGAGCTTGCTGAATGGCCTCTTCTGTGATAGGGACTTGCTTCTGCCAGACATAAACAGACGGCAGGGATGGCATGTAGAAGTTAGAGTAGAACTCAACTACCCAAGAAAGATTGACCTGCCTTGGCTGTCTCCGTAGGAAACCCCATTGTCTTCGTTCAATTTGCGGCTCAACAAAGGTAGTAATGTTAGACGGGAGGATAAGAAGGTATTCATTGTTATAGTTTTTTTCTGCCAGGATAGGGAACATCTGCTCACAGTAGCGATTGGGAAATCGCACAGTGTCCTTTGCTGGAAAGGCTTTCTCCTTTTTTTCAACCTTTATTATCCTCTTAACTCTTTTTGTTAAGGGCTTGACTGCGGTTGAAGAAGGCTCTGCCACTAATGCTCTTTTAGTTCCTCTTCTTGCTGGTGGTTTGGAAGTAGCTTTCTCTTTTCCTTTCTTGGTGGCCATCCTGAAAGAAGGGAAGAGAAAGTAAATTAAATTCAAAGAGATATACAGCAAGGAAGGAATTGGAAAAGAGGGTGATGGATGCACATTAAGATATACTGAAATTGTCACATGCTCGCGAGTACATGTGAAAAGCCAACAATGGAAAATAGCTAGTGCATATAAAGACAAGTGACTGCAAGGTGTTTATTGGCATGCCAGCAAAGGGCATGAGTAGCATAGACCAAGCAATACTTTGTAACAAACCATCACGTTTGTATTGACAATTAAATTTAATTAATACAATAGTAAAGGGAAGTTGTGAAAAGCAAGCATTGAATAGTATAACAACATAGAGAAGTGCATAATGCCATTTGAGCTTTTTCACAAACACATAGCATGCATGGTGAAAAAGGTATAGAAAATATGAAGGTGAACATGCAAGCAATCCCTTAAATAGAATAAAAATAATTGTCAAACAATTTGCAACAATCCACAAGCATATAATGAGGGATAATGACTCAAAAAAAATTTTCTAACACCATGTAAAAAGGAAAATAAAAAGAAAGTAAAATATGAAGAATGAAAAGAAAAAGAAAAGAAGAAGAAAATAACAAATAAAATAATAATAACGATAGAAAAAGAAAGAGGGAAGAAGAAAATAAAACCTTGTTAATGGAGGTGAGAGAGATAGAGAGTGAAAGGTGAGATAGAAGGGGGAAGGGGGAAGGAAGAAATAAGGAGGGAAAAGAAAAACTGGGATTTGGAGGGGAGAAAGATAAGATAATTTGGCAATTTAGGTTGAGCTGTGCTGCGCACGCGACACGGCCGCATGGGGCACGCGTTCGCGTGAATGCGCTTCAAGTAAGGTGACACGATCGCGTCAGTCACGCGGTCGCGTGACCCATATTATGCTTCTGGCACGAGGGCAGCCTCGCTCCAGCACAACTCTCTGTTCAAATTAATTTAAATGCCAAAATTGGGGTGGCGCGATCGCGTAAGTCACGCGATCGCGTGAGTGTGCGTCAGCAAATGGATGACGTGGCCGCGTCGGCGACGCGATCGCGTGATAAGGATTGTGCTTCCAGCACCAATCCAGCATCACTCTTGCACAATATTTCATTGTGCACCCTTTTACGTCGAAAACTCAGGACACGCGATCGCGTGGGAGGCCATGATTCCCATGCGACGCGAACGTGTCAGCGACGCGGTCGCGTGGGTTGATTTGTGCCATTGGCACGCCTCCAGCCACACTCCAGCATGACTTTCTGTTCATTTTTATTTTTCTTTACTCCCCCTGTGACGCGGACGCGTCGCTGATGCGATCGCGTCGCGTAGCAAAAAAAATTTTTTTAAATTAAAGTAAAAACATGTAAATGCAGATGCATGGAAGTACTAAGAAAGAGAAGAGTTATTGAATAGGAAAAAACTAAAAATAAAGAAAAGAACGATCATACCATGGTGGGTTGTCTCCCACCTAGCACTTTGCTTTAACATCCGTAAGTTGGACGCTCCACTAGCTCAATCCTCTGCTATGTGAGGATCTTCCAAGAGGAAGATCTCAAGCTCCTTGTTTCTCTGTATCTTCTCGCCATGGTATAGCTTCAGGCGTTGTCCATTAACCTTAATAAGTTCCGAGCTTGAAGGATGGCTTAGGTGATAAACTCTGTACGGTTCGGCCTTCTCTACTCTGTATGGACCTTCCCATCTTGATCTCAACTTACCTGGCATGAGCCTTAGTAGAGATTTGTAAAGGAGGACTAAATCCCCAGGTTGGAACTCTTTCTTCTTGATGTTTTGATCATGTACAGCCTTCATCTTTTCCTTGTATATTCTGGAGTTTTCATAAGCTTCTAGGCGAAGGTTCTCCAGTTCCTGCAGTTACAACTTCCTTTCAGCTCCGGCTTTCTCAACTCCCATGTTGCACTCCTTAACTGCCCAAAAGGCTCTGTGTTTTACTTCAACTGGGAGATGACAAGCTTTTCCATAAACCAAGCAGAAAGGACTCATCCCAATGGGTGTCTTGTATGCTGTTCTGTATGCCCATAGTGCATCTTGTAGCCTGGTGCTCCAGTCTTTTCTATGAGGCTTTACTATCTTTTGCAAGATATGCTTAATTTCTCTGTTTGACACCTCGGCTTGCCCATTAGTTTGGGGATGGTAAGCTGTTGCAACTTTATGAATTATCCAATGCTTCTTCATTAATCCCGTCAGTCTCCTGTTACAAAAATGGGTGCCTTGATCGCTCACGATTGCTCGTGGTGATCCGAAGCAACATATAATATGGTTTCTCACAAAGGAAACAACAGTCTTAGCATCATCAGTACGGGTAGGAATTGCTTCCACCCATTTGGAAACATAATCTACATCTAACAATATATAAAAATATCCATTAAAATTTGGAAATGGACCCATGAAGTCAATGCCCCAAACATCAAAAATTTCACAGAAAAGCATAATTTGTTGAGGCATCTCATCCCTTCTGGATATATTACCAAATTCTGGCATGGGAGACAAGATTTACAAAACTCAGCAGCGTCTCTAAAAAGGGTAGGCCACCAGAATCCACAGACTAAGATCTTTCTAGCTGTCCTTTGAGGACCAAAATGTCCTCCACTCTCAGATGAGTGACAGGCCTCTAAAATGGACTAGAATTCTGATTGAGGCACACAACGTCTAATTACTTGATCAGCGCCACATCTCCATAAATATGGGTCATCCCATATATAATATTTAGACTCACTTTTCAGCTTGTCTCTTTGATGCTTAGAAAAATTTGGAGGAAATGTGCGGCTAACTAAATAATTAGCAACAGGTGCATACCAAGGGACTACCTCAGATACTGCTTGCAGGTTATCAAAAGGAAAATTATCATTTACAGGAGTAGAATCATCCTTAATATGCTCAAGGCAACACAAGTGGTCTGCCACTAAATTCTGCTTACCACTCCTATCCTTTATTTCTAAATCAAATTCTTGTAACAGCAGTATCCAACGTATAAGTCTTGGTTTGGACTCCTTTTTAGCTAATAGATACTTTAAAGCTGCATGGTCCGAATACACTACTACTCTAGTACCAAGTAAATAAGCTCGGAATTTATCCAGAGCAAAAACAATAGCAAGAAGCTCTTTCTCAGTAGTAGTATAATTGGACTGGGCAGTGTCTAAAGTCTTAAACGCATAAGCAATAACGAAAGGAGAGCCAGCGCTGCTCCTACTGCATGGTTGGAAGCATCGCACATGATTTCAAATGGCTGGCTCCAGTCTGGTCCTCTCACAATTGGGGCTTGAGTCAGAGCAGTCTTCAGCTTATCAAACGCTTGTTTGCAATCCTCACTGAACTCGAACTCAATATCCTTCTGCAGTAATCTGGATAAGGAAAGTGCGACCTTACTAAAGTCCCTAATAAATCTCCTGTAAAAACCTGCATGGCCAAGGAACGAACGGACTTCCCTCACAGAATAGGGGTAAGGTAGACTAGAAATAACATTCACCATAGCTGGGTCTATAGAAATGCCATTATTAGATACCACATGTCCTAATACAATCTCTTGTTTTACCATAAAGTGACATTTTTCGAAGTTTAATACAAGGTTTGTATTAACACATCTATCTAATACTCTAGATAATCCATCTAAGCAAAGGTTAAAAGAATCACCATAAATGCTAAAATCGTCCATAAAAACTTCCATACAGTCCTCAATAAGATCAGAGAAAAGACTCATCATGCACCTTTGGAAAGTAGCTGGTGCATTGCACAAGCCAAAAGGCATTCTCTTGTAAGCATAAGTCCCAAAAGGACATGTAAAAGTAGTCTTTTCCTGATCCTCAGGAGCTATATGAATCTGGAAATAACCTGTGTAACCATCTAAAAAGCAATAATGTGATTTACCTGACAGGCGGTCCAGCATTTGATCAATGAATGGAAGTGGGTAGTGATCCTTACGGGTAGCTTAGTTGAGACACCTGTAATCAGTGCAGACTATCCAAGCATTCTGAACTCTAGTTGCTATGAGCTCTCCATGCTCATTCTTCACTGTAGTGACTCCAGACTTCTTGGGCACCACTTGTACTGGGCTTACCCATTCACTGTCTGAAATGGGATATATGATACCGGCTTCCAATAGTCTGGTCACTTCCTTTTTGACAACTTCCAAGCTAGTGGGATTCAATCTTCTTTGGGGTTGACGGACAGGTCTTGCTCCCTCTTCTAAAAATATTCTGTGCTCACATACTTGAGGGTTGATGCCTACTATGTCTGCCAAGCTCCACCCAATTGCCTTCTTATGCTTTCTCAGCACATCAAGTTACTGCTCTTCTTGTTGAGAAGTAAGTTCCCTTGCAATGATAACTGGAAACCTCTGCTCATCTTCGAGATAAGCATATTTGAGATGTGGAGGGAGGTGTTTCAATTCTAACTTTTGATCATGGGAGGATACATAAGTCTTTTAGAAACTTTGCATATTTAGGTACCTGCTGAATAACATCAAAAAGAGGAACAGTTACCTCAACCTTTTTGAATATTTCTACCATTTTGGGGGTCAGGTTCTAGCTGCTTCCTGGGCTTCCTTGCAAGTTGTGGAAATGGAATAGGAGTGGTGTCTTCTGTGGTGTCTGCGCCTTTTGGTGCTTCCTCCTGTGGTTGAGCTATTTCTTCTTCAGCTATGTCCTGTATGTCCTCTTCCTCTTCAACATCTTCTATTTCTACTACCTCTTCAGCTGAGGTATGTTTTGGTGGGCTTGGTTCCTCCTGACTCCTCTCCTGCAGTGTGGTTCCAGACCTTAGGGTGATGGCATTAATGCCTCCCTTTGGATTGGGTAATGGTTGAGAGGGGATTCCAGTGGAGCTTGAAGGTTGGTTACCAGAATTTTACGTTGATCCAAGCTGTGACATAAGAGCTTGCAAAGTAGAGGTGAGACCATTCAGACTGGCGTTAATACTATTCATGTTATTTTCCATGGTCTGTTGTCTTCGCTCAAAAGATTGTAGTAGCCCTTCATTAGGAGATAAAGAAGAATGAGTAAATTGAGATGTCTGCTGTTGATTGTTCTGTGGTCCTTGGTTTTGCCTCAGGTGAGGTGCTCTGTAAGGTTGATTCTGCTGCATGTTGTTGTTATTATTCCACCTCTGATTTCCCTGATTATCTCTGCCTCCTCTGTTATTGTTGTCCCTCCAATTCTGGTTAGAATTGTCCTGCCATCCGTGGTTATTATTTCCACTTTGATTGTACCCTTGGTCGGGGCGGTCATAAAAGTTATGAGTGGATGCCACCATGTTGTCTTCTTGTTGGAGCTGCGGGCATTCATCAGTGTAATGGCTATAATCAGCACAGATTCCGCAAATTCTTTATGGGACTAGTTGTTGGTTTTGTTGTGGTGGAGGATCTTTCTGAGCTTGTTGTTGATTCAATTGCATCTGCTTCAGCAAGTTGGTTGATGAGCGGATATTTTATACGCTTTTTGGGGTTAATTTCATATAGTTTTGAGTATGATCTAGTTAGTTTTTAGTTTATTTCCATTAGTTTTTAGGAAAAATTCATATTTCTGGACTTTACTATGAGTTGTGTGTTTTTCTGTAATTTCAGGTATTTTTCTGGCTGAAATTGAAGGAGCTGAGCAAAAATCTGATTCAGGCTAAAAAAGGACTTCTGATGCTGTTGGATTCTGACCTCCCTGCACTCAAAGTGGATTTTCTGGAGGTACAGAACTTGAAATGGCATGCTTCCAATTGCGTTGGAAAGTAGACATCTAGGGCTTTCCAGAAATATATAATAGTCCATACTTTGCACAAGGATAGATGACATAAACTGGCGTTAAACGCCAGTTCTCTGCCCAATTCTGGCATCCAGCGCCAGAAAAGGATCCAAAGCTGGAGTTGAACGCCCAAACTGGCACAAAAACTGGCGTTCAACTCCACAAATGGCCTCTGCACGTGAATTGCTTAAATCTCAGCCCAGCACACACCAAATGGGCCCCAGAAGTGGATCTCTGCATCATCCATCATAGTTTACTCATTTTTTGTAAACCTAGGCTACTAGTTTAGTATTTAAACAACTTTTAGGGACTTATTTTGTATCTCATGACATTTTAGATCTGAACTTTGTACTCTTTGACGGCATGAGTCTCTAAACTCCATTGTTGGGGGTGAGGAGCTCTGCTGTGTCTCGATGAATTAATGCAAGTATTTCTGTTTTCTATTCAAACACGCCTGTTCCTATCTAAGATGTTCATTCGCGCTTAACTGTGATGAAGGTGATGATCTGTGACACTCATCACCATTCTCAACCCATGAACGTGTGCCTGACAACCACCTCTGTTCTATATTAGATTGAATGAGTATCTCTTAGATCTCTTAATCAGAATCTTCGTGGTATAAGCTACAATAGATGGTGGCATTCATGAGAATCCAGAAAGTCTAAACCTTGTCTGTGGTATTCCGAGTAGGATTCAAGGATTGAATGACTGTGACGAGCTTCAAACTCCTGAAGGCTGGGCGTTAGTGACAAACGCAAAGGAATCAAGGGATTCTATTCCAACCGGATCGAGAACCAACCGGTGATTAGCCGTGCTGTGACAGAGCGCGTGAGCGTAGTTTTCACTAGAAGGATGGAAGGTAGCCATTGACAACGGTGATCCACCAACACACAGCTTGCCATAGGAGGACGTGCGTGCGTGAACAAGAAGACAGAGGAAAGCAGAGATTCAGAAGACAAAGCATCTCCAAAACTCCAACATATTCTCCATTTCTGCATAACAAGTAACCTTTAATCCATGCTCTCTCGTTTATTTGCAATTCAACTGATAAACATAATTGACTTTCTGACTAAGATTTACAAGATAACCATAGATTGCTTCAAACCAACAATCTCCGTGGGATTCGACACTTACTCACGTGAGGTATTACTTGGACGACCCAGTGCACTTGCTGGTCAGTGGTACGAGTTGTGAAGAGTGTGATTCACAATTTGTGCACCAAGTTTTTGGCGCCGTTGCCGGGGATTGTTCGACTTTGGACAACTAACGGTTTATTTTGTTGATTAGATTAGGAAAAAAATTCTCTTTTTGTTTAGAGTCTCTTTTTATTGTTGTGTTAGAATCTTAGAATCCTTATTTTCTTTTTAAAAATCTTTTTCAAAAAAAAATGATTTTTCTATTAAATCCTGTGCCAAACTTTAAGTTTGGTGTTTTCTTGTTGATTTTTCTGTGTTTTTCAAAAATTTATTTTGGTTTTCTAAAAATTTTAAGTTTGGTGTTCCTTGGTGTTTTTTCCCCCCAAAATTTTCGAAAATAAGAAACCTCAAATCTAAAAATTTTAAATCCTGTGTGTCTTATTGTTTTTCTCTCTCCTTTAAAAATTCAGATTATAGAAGAAAACAGAGATTATTACTGCTTTTTGGATGGCTACTCAGGCTATAACCAGATTGCAGTAGATCCCCAGGATCAAGAGAAAACATCATTCACATGTCCATCCGGAGTGTTTGCTTATAGAAGGATGCCATTTGGGCTATGTAATGCGCCTGCAACCTTCCAGAGATGCATGTTATCTATTTTCTCTGATATGGTGGAAAAATTTCTGGAAGTCTTCATGGATGACTTCTCAGTATATGGAGACTCATTCAGCTCCTGTCTTGATCACCTGAAACTTGTTCTGAAAAGATGCCAAGAGACCAACCTAGTCTCTGAGACGTTTCCTGATGAGCATTTATTTGCCATTCAGGAAGCACCATGGTTTGCCGATATTGCAAACTATAAAGCTGCACGGTTCATACCCAAGGAGTACAATAGAATACAAAAGAAGAAATTGGTTACTGATGCAAAGTACTACTTGTGGGATGAACCTTATCTCTTTAAGAGATGTGCAGACGGAATAATCCGTAGGTTTGTGCCTAGAGAAGAGGCACAGAGGATCCTATGGCATTGTCATGGATCTCAATATGGAGGCCATTTCGGAGGTGAGCGAACAGCCACCAAGGTCCTCCAATGTGGCTTCTATTGGCCCACACTCTATAAAGATTCCCGAGAGTTTGTACGTAACTGTGACAGTTGCCAAAGAGCTGGTAATCTACCCCATGGTTACGCCATGCCTCAACAAGGAATCTTAGAAATTGAGTTGTTTGACGTATGGGGAATTGACTTCATGGGACCTTTCCCACCATCATACTCAAACACTTATATTCTGGTGGCAGTTGACTATGTATCAAAATGGGTTGAGGCTATTGCCACACCCACCAATGATACTAAAACGATGCTGAAGTTCCTCCAGAAATACATCTTTAGCAGGTTTGGTGTTCCTAGAGTACTAATCAGTGATGGGGGCACTCACTTCTGCAATAAACAGCTTTACCCTGCCATGGTTCGGTATGGAATTCGCCATAAGGTGGCCACTCCATATTATCCACAAACCAATGGGCAAGCTGAAGTCTCTAATAGAGAATTAAAGAGAATCCTTGAACGGACAGTAAATACCCGTAGAAAGGATTGGGCACGGAGCTTGGATGATGCTCTGTAGGCTTACAGGACAGCATTCAAGACCCCTATAGGGACATCTCTATACCAACTCGTGTATGGTAAGGGATGTCTCCTGCCCGTGGAACTGGAACATAAGGCCTACTGGGCAACCAGATTCCTAAACTTTGATGCCAAACTAGCAGGAGAAAAACGATTACTCCAGCTAAATGAGCTAGAGGAATTCAGATTCACAGCTTTCGAAAATGCCAAGCTTTATAAAGAAAAGTCAAAAAAGTGGCATGACAGAAAGCTGTCATCTAGAATCTTTGAATCAGGACAGAAGGTTCTGTTGTTTAACTCTAGACTCAGGCTATTCCCCGGGAAACTGAAATCCCGGTGGAAGGGACCATACGTGATTACAAGTGTATCACCATATGGTTATGTGGAGCTTGAAGATATTGATTCTGATAAGAAGTTCATTGTCAATGGACAGAGAATCAAGCATTATCTTGACAACATTGAGCAAGAATGCTCAAGGCTGAAGCTAGATTAAAAGCTCAGCAAGGTCCAGTTAAAGACAATAAAGAAGCGCTTGCTGGGAGGCAACCCAGCCGTGGGGCAACAATCCTCTAAGCATTTTGCCCTATTTTTTTTTATTTTTATTTTTTATTTGTTTATATAAAGTTCACTGACACTAAGGTGAGGAATTATTTACAGAAGACCTCGGCACACAAAACAGAGAAAAAGAGCTCACTGGCAAGAAAACGCCAGTAAAAGTGCATTCTGGGCGTTCAACGCCCAAAATGGTCATCCACTGGGCGCTGAACGCCAGTAATGGTAGCAATTTGGGCGTTCAACGCCAGAAATGGGCACCCATTGGGCGTTGAATGCCAGTAATGGCAGCAGCTGGGCGTTGAACGCCCAGGAGAGCAGCATTTGGGCACTGAATGCCCAAAACAGGCAGTGTTTGGGCGTTCAAACGCCAGGAAGGCAGGGAGGAGCCAAATTCATTTTTTCCACACGAATTTCCATTTTAATTTCAAATTTTATGTTTCAATGCATGATTTTTACATGAACATGTTAAGAACCCTGATTTCTAAAATCCTTAATTTCTAAAAATCCCTCTTTCCAAATTCAATCCAACTCTTTTCAAATCTTTTCTGAAAACAAATCTATCTTTTTCACTCTAAAATCTTTTCAACTAATCCATATCTTTTTCAAATCTCCATATTATCTTTTTCAAAATTCAGATTTATCTTTTTCAAAAATCTATCATATCTCTTCAAAATTAAACTATATCTTCTATCTTATCTTTTTCAACTCAATCTTTTTATCTTATCTTTTTCCAATTTTTCAAAAACCCACCCCCCCATCCCTATAAATTTGGGGTCAGCCTCCCTCCTCCTCCATCAACAATTGCACCTAGCTCTCCTTCTATCCCTCTCCTTTCTTTTCTTTTGCTTGAAGACAAGCAAACCTCTAAGTTTGGTGTGTTTATCCGAGATCACTAAGATCATGGCTCCTAAAGGAAAACAACCCACTCCAAGAGGCAAGAAAGAGAGCGTTCCAAAACTACTTTGGAATCAAGGGAAGTTCTTATCTACAGAACATTCAGACCATTATCTTAAAATAATGGGTCTGAGATCAGTGATCCCGGAAATTAGATTCGATCTGAAAGAAGATGAATATCCGGAGATCCAGGAGCAAATTCGAATCAGGAACTGGGAAGTCCTAGATAATCCTGAAACGAAAGTAGGAAGGAACATGGTCCAGGAGTTCTATGCTAATATGTGGCAGACTGACAAGCAAAAACTATCTGGAACTGCCTTCTATGAATTTCGGACCATGGTCAGAGGGAAGATTGTTCATACCACTCCTGACAAGATCAGAGAGATCTTAAAGCTACCTCAACTAAAGGATGATCCAGACTCCTTCAACAGGAGGATGATGAGAGCAAATGCCAAATTCACGTGTTTTTGTGCAATTTGGTCGTGTTTGCATCGATGCAAAGCTTGGTTGCATCGATGCAACATGCATCATTTTGCCCAAAATCACCAAATTTTCATCCTTTGGTGGTTCTTTCTTCAATCCTTTGAGTTCTATCATGTATATACTCATTTTAAACTATTATAAACTTCAATTTGTTGATCCTCCATCTTCAAATTCTTCAATCTACCTCAAGATTAATCACTCATTCATCAACTCATAAACCTACAAAACAATGGCTAATTGGATATCTCCAATGCTTAAGTTAGTAAGAGATAAAATAGCAATATAAATACAATGAATTCAAACAAATCATATTAGATTAGAATCCAAGATACCAAGTTCATTTCGGATGTTAAAAAAACTTTCTTTACATAAAGGTTTAGTGAAGATGTCCGCTAGTTGTTTACTAGTTTTGACAAATTCAATAACCACATCACCCTTTTCAACATGGTCTCTTATGAAGTGATGTCTAATCTCAATATGCTTGGTTCTTGAATGTTGAACCGGATTCTTGGTTAAATTTATTGCACTAGTATTATCACATTTGATAGGAATGTGATCAAGCATGAGTCCATAGTCCACAAGTTGTTGTTTCATCCATAAAATTTGGGCGCAACAACTACCGGCGGCTACATACTCGGGTTCGGCGGTAGATAAGGCTACACTTACTTGTTTTTCATTCAAGTTGTTTGTTGGTTTGTCTTTCATGTCGTTTGTTGGTTTGTCATTAATCAAAACCTACGAATACAAACTTCGCATACAAGCAACATGATTTACAACCAAAGCATCAATGGAAAAACAACAAGCACAGGATGATCCCATCAAGAAGAGAGCACAGGAATTCCTCCCAGAGTTCCCTCAATCTGAATACTGGGAGTATCTTGAGACGTCTGTTACCAAGATACGGGAAGCTATGGAGCAAATAATAAAAGAACAGAAGGAATACAGTCAAATGCTGACCTATATGTTTAAAGAACAAGAGGAGCAAGGGCATGACTTAAGGGAATTGAAGCGCCAAAAGTCTTCTCTTGTAGGACTGAGCACCCCAAGGATCAGAGGAACCCCCGTTCCCCCAGAATAAAGGTTGTTAATTTCCAATTTCTGCCTTAACTCTGTGATAGTGTCCTTATAGAAGTTTACCTTAGGAGTCATATAGTAGTAATTAGTATCTATTTTGATTTTATCTCCAATTAAGCTATAGTTTATTTTTCTCATCATCAGCAAACATGAATAAAGTAGTAGATCTTTTGAATAAGAGGCAATAAAATTTAGAGTTTTAATAATAGTTAGTTTTTAGTTTATTTCCATTAGTTTTTAGGAAAAATTCATATTTCTGGACTTTACTATGAGTTGTGTGTTTTTTTGTAATTTCAGGTATTTTTCTAGCTAAAATTGAAGGAGCTGAGCAAAAATCTGATTCAGGCTGAAAAAGGACTGCTGATGCTGTTGGATTCTAACCTCCCTGCACTCAAAGTGGATTTTCTGGAGGTACAGATCTCGAAATGGCATGCTTCCAATTGCGTTGGAAAGTAGACATCCAGGGCTTTCCAGCAATATATAATAGTCCATACTTTGCACAAGGATAGACGATGTAAACTGGCGTTTAACGCCAGTTCTCTGCCCAATTCTGGCGTCCAGCGCCAGAAAAGGATCAAAAGCTGGAGTTGAACGCCCAAACTGGCACAAAAACTGGCGTTCAACTCCACAAATGGCCTCTGCACGTGAATTGCTTAAATCTCAGCCCAGCACACATCAAGTGGGCCCCAGAAGTGGATCTTTGCATCATCCATCATAGTTTACTCATTTTTTGTAAACCTAGGCTACTAGTTTAGTATTTAAACAACTTTTAGGGACTTATTTTGTATCTCATGACATTTTAGATCTGAACTTTGTACTCTTTGATGGCATGTGTCTCTAAACTCCGTTGTTGGGGGTGAGGAGCTCTGCTGTGTCTCGATGAATTAATGCAAGTATTTCTGTTTTCTATTCAAACATGCCTGTTCCTATCTAAGATGTTCATTCGCGCTTAACTGTGATGAAGGTGATGATCTGTGACACTCATCACCATTCTCATCCCATGAACGTGTGCCTGACAACCACCTCCATTCTATATTAGATTGAATGAGTATCTCTTAGATCTCTTAATCAGAATCTTCATGGTATAAGCTAGAATAGATGGCGGCATTCATGAGAATCCGGAAAGTCTAAACCCTGTCTGTGGTATTCTGAGTAGGATTCAAGGATTGAATGACTGTGACGAGCTTCAAACTCCTGAAGGATGGGCGTTAGTGACAAACGCAAAGGAATCAAGGGATTCTATTCCAACCGGATCGAGAACCAACCGGTGATTAGCCGTGCTGTGACAGAGCGCGTGAGCGTAGTTTTCACTGGAAGGATGGAAGGTAGCCATTGACAACGGTGATCCACCAACACACAGCTTGCCATAGGAGGACGTGCGTGCGTGAACAAGAAGACAGAGGAAAGCAGAGATTCAGAAGACAAAGCATCTCCAAAACTCCAACATATTCTCCATTACTGCATAACAAGTAACCTTTAATCCATGCTCTCTCGTTTATTTGCAATTCAACTGATAAACATAATTGACTTTCTGACTAAGATTTACAAGATAACCATAGATTGCTTCAAACCAACAATTTCCGTGGGATTCGACACTTACTCACGTGAGGTATTACTTGGACGACCCAGTGCACTTGCTGGTCAGTGGTACGAGTTGTGAAAAGTGTGATTCACAATTTGTACACCATTGGTCATCTTGCATATACTCTGAGCTAGAGCAGCAGTCTCTCTGTTAGAGGATACTTCTGCAACGGCTTTTGAACGGCCTTGCTTTTGCCTATGGTTCCTAGTAGATTCAGCTAAATCACTGATCAATTGCCAAGCCTCATCAGTGGTCTTGTACTTCTTCATAGACCCATTGCTAGCACTTTCCAATGTGGTCTTATCTTGGGGCCTCATGCCCTGTGTGATATAGCTAAGTAACACTATCTTGTCAATTCTGTGGTGGAGGCATGCTTCCAGAAGATTATTAAAGCGCTCCCAGTATTCAAAGAGAGTCTCATTGTCATCCTGAACAATTGTGGAAATATCCTTCCTCAGTTTATAAGTAACTTTAGATGGAAAGAATTTCTCCAAAAACTCCTTTCTGAGTGTATCCCAGTTGGATACATTTGCTAGAGGTTGAGTGTAGTACCACTTTCTTGCTTTTCACTCAAGAGAAAACAGGAAACCTTTCAGCAAAATTGAAGTTTCATCAGTACCATCACGCCTGACAGCAGAACAGGCTGCCTGGAAATCTCTCAAGTGCTTGATAGGCTCTTGAGCAGGTAGGCCATGAAACTTGGGCATCAAATTTAGCAGTGCGGTCTTTATTTTAAAATCCGTAGCTACTGCTGGATGATGCGCTTGAAACGGTTGCATTGTAAAATCAGGGGCTATTTCCTCCTGGATGGTAACTCTCCTAGCTTCCATGTCTTCTGCATGTAAAACAACCGAATCAGTAGAACGGGGGCTGTTTTTTCCCCAAGTTCACTCTCAGATCCGCCCTCAGAGAGGACTAACCGACGCTGTTCTCGCCTTATTCATGAAATAGTCCTTTCAATTTCAGGATCGAATATTAGCAAGCGCGGATCAGGAAGTGAACGCGTCATTTGACGGAAGAAACATGCAGCTCATAGTAGCAAAATAAAATAAAATGCAAATAAATAAATTCTAATTAATAACTTTAGCATTCTATTGCAACTCCCCGGCAACGGCGCCAAAAATTAATGAGGGGCAGAAGTTGGTGAATTAAAAATTATTAAAATAGTTACGTTGCAAGTATAGTTCTTAACTCACCAAAAATCTGCCTATCAATTTAGAAATATGTCACAGAGAGTTTAAATTAAAAATTACTGGGAGTTGGAGTCCCAGGTCGTCTCCCAACGAGTTGCAGAAAAGTGTGCTATTTTATTAATCAGATGTTTCAAGAAGTTGAGTTAAGTAGAGCGAAAATTAAAAAGAGGAAATTTAAATAATATGAATAAAAGCCTTGACTGGGAGTTGATTAGTTGGAATCTCTATTATTGATGGGATGATTTCAAGATTAATTTATAATTAATGGTTGTTCCGTGTAGTTATCCTTTACTAGGTAAAGGAAAATCAAACAAGTTGGAATGCTAGATCTGTTCACGAGTTGCAACCCACTTAGTTCAAAGGGATTGGTGTTAGTGATTAGATAACAATCCAATAGTTAACCCAATTACAATTTTTCTTTCAATCCTTCTAACTCAAGAGTTCCTTTCAATCAACTCCCCATCAAGTGAGGGAACTACTCACTCATTGTAAATAACAAATCCATAACACATGAAAGGGAATTAAAAGAAGACATGATTATTGGAATGGAAAAATAAATTAAAATGGAAGAAATAATCCTTGTATCAAATAATCATGAAAGTATTCAAATGACAAAATTGAACAAAGCAAAGAACATGGAAGAATAAAACCAAGTTAAGAGAACGAACTAGAATGACGAGGTCTTGATGAGGAAAAATAACTCTTCTCAATGTTCCAATGCTAAGATCAATTCCAAAATTAAAATTCTAAAACCTAGAGAGAAAAACCTAGAGGAGGAAAACCTAGATCTAAAGCTGTAAACTGTGTAGAATGAATGTTCTCTTTTGTTTCTGCATATTCTCTGGCTCTAGTCTGCTGTTCTGGGCCGAAAACTGGGTCGAAATAAGGTCCAAAATCGCCCCCAGCGAAGTCTACAGATTATGCAGATCGCACATGTCACGCGATCGCGTCATCCATGCGGACGCGTCATTCGCGCTTTTCCTGGCCACGCGTTCGCGTCGTCCACGCTACCGCGTCGCCTGAGCTTTTCCAATCCGCGCAGCCGCGTGAGCCATGCGGCCGCGTCACTACGATTTGCTCTCCTTCGCGCGGTCGCGTGAGCCATGCAACCGCGTCACTTCTCGCTAGTTATCTCCTCAAATTCTTGTGTTCCTTCCATTTTTGCTAGCTTCATTTCCAATCTCCAACTCATTCATGCCCTATAAAGTCTGAAACACTCAACACACAGATCACGGAATCGAATGGAATAAAGGAGAATTAAAAATACATAATTAAAGTCTCTAGGAAGCAGTTTTCAAACATGTTATAAGTTCAGGAAGGGATTATAATTTCATGCTAATTTAATGAATAAGTGGGTAAGGATCATGATAAAACCATACAATTAAACACAATATAAACCATAAAATAGTGGTTTATCAAGGTTCATGAGTGGCCTCTCTTGTTTGCTCCATCCTCTTTTTAATGATGGGCTTGTCCTCTTCAGTGAGGATGTCTTCCTCTATGACAATTCCAGCTGAATTGCATAGGTTACAGATGAGATGAGGGAAGGCTAACCTTGCCAAAGTGAAGGGCTTGTCCGCCACCTTTTATAGTTCTAGAGGTATAATCTCATGAACTTCTACTTCCTCTCCATTCATGATACTATGGATCATGATAGCTCAGTCCACTATAACTTCAGACTGGTTGCTAGTAGAAATGATAGAGTGTTGGATGAACTCTAACTATCTTCTAGCCACAGGCTTAAAGTCAAGCCTTCTCAGTTGAACTGGCTTACCTTTGGAGTCTCTTTTCCATTGAGCTCTTTCCACACAGATGTCCATGAGGACTTGGTCCAACCTTTGATCAAAGTTGACCCTTCTAGTGAAAGGATGAGGATCTCCTTGCATCATTGGCAAGTTGAATGCCAACCTCACAGTTTTCGGACTGAAATCCAAGTATTTTCCTCGAACCATTGTGAGCCAATTCTTTGGATTCGGGTTCATACTTTGATCATGGTTCTTAGTGATCCATGCATTAGCATAGAACTCTTGAACTATTAAGATTCCAACTTGTTGGATGCGATTGGTGAGAGCTTCCCAACCTCTTCTCCGAACCTCACATCGGATCTCCGGATATTCACTCTTTTTGAGCATGAAGGGGACTTCGGGGATCACCCATTTCTTGGCTACAACTTCATAGAAGTGGTCTTGATGAACCTTTGAGATGAATCTCTCCATCTCCGATGACTTTGAGGTGGAAGCGACAGCCTTCCCTTTTCTCTTTCTAGAGATTTCTCCGGCCTTAGGTGCCATTAATGGTTATGGAAAAACAAAAAGCAGAGCTTTTTCCCACACCAAACTTAAAAGTTTTGCTCGTCCTTGAGCAAAAAAAAAAGAAAAGAAAGGAGGAGAAGAAGAAGAAGAAATGGAGGAGATAGAGGGGGTGTTTGAATTCGGCCAGGGGGGTTTAAGTGTTTATGATGTGTGAAATTGAAGGTGGTAAGGAGGGGTATTTATAGGGTAATAGAGAGAGGGAATTTGTGTAAGAGTGGGTTGGGTTTGGGAGGGAAATATTTTGAATCTGAATGGTGAGGCAGGTGGGGTTTTATGATGGGTTTTTGGGGAATAGTGGATGGATGTGAGTGGTGAAGAGATTATGCGAAAGAGGGTAAGACTTGATAGGTGAATGGTATTTGGGGAATAGGTATTGATGTGATTGGTCAATGGTATTTGGGAAAGAGTGTTATGGAGAGGTGTGAAGATGAGAGAGAGTGAGTTGGGGTAGGTGGTGATCCTGTGGGGTCCACAAATCCTGAGGTGTCAAGGAATTTTGCTCACTGCACCTTTCTGGCGTTTAAACGCCCTCTGTGTGCCATTTCTGGTATTTAACGCTAGCTCTGCTGCCTTTCCTGGCATTAAACGCTAGGCTGATGCCCCCTTTTTGGCGTTTAATGCCAGCCAGACACCCTTTTCTGGCGTTAAACGCCAGTCTGTCTGCCAATTCTAGCGTTTAACGCCAGCCAGACACCCTTTTCTGGCGTTAAACACCAGTCTGTCTGCCAATTCTGGCGTTTAACACCCAGAATGCTGCTAGACTGGGCGTTAAACGCCCATTCTACTATCTTTACTGGCGTTTAAACGCCAGTAAGCCTGTCCTCCAGGGTGTGCTATTTTTGACGCTGTTTTTGATTCCGCTTTAATTTTGCAGCTATTTTTATGACTTCACATGCTCATCAACCTAAAGAAAACATAAAATAACAGTGGAAAATAAAATGAAAAAGTAATTAACATAGAAAAATAAGATTTGGTTGCCTCCCAATAAGCGCTTCTTTAATGTCAATAGCTTGACAGTGAGCTCTTAGAGAGCTTCACAAAGACTTAGAGCTTAATTGTGGCTTCCCAACACCAAAATTAGAGTTTGAATGTGGGGGTTCTGCTTGACTCTGTATAGAGAGAATAGGATGAAGCTTTTCATGCTTATTCTCCATGTTTTGATGCCAGGGCATTTTGGCCAATTTCACTGACCTTTTCTTTACTGTTTTTATGGTAGTTTCATGCATTTCCTTAGGAAATAACCTAGTTTTGGGTAGATATTCACTTACATCTTGATTCAAGCATACATTGTGCATTTTACATGATTTCATGAGGATTTTGCATGAATTTAAGGACAAATTGGATGTTGCATTTTCCATGACTTGGACTAGAACTTTGATGCACTTTATTGCTTGATGTTAGTGACATTCAACATTATCACTAACGTTGGCCAAGTCACAATAAGCCACGTTAACTTCCACGTTAACCTAGTTACCGTGGAAGCTAACGTGAGGAGACAAAGTGGTCGACAACGTTAGTGACACCAAACATTGTCACTAACGTTGGAAGGAACCCACACAAGCCCCAATAAGCCACGTTAACTTAACTAAGTTAACTTGGGAGTTAACGTGAAGAAGAGAAGTGATCGCCAATGTTAGTGACACCAAACATTGTCACTAACGTTGGAATTAGCCCAGATAAGCCACTATGAGCCACGTTAACTCCCACGTTAACTTAGTTAACATGGAAGCTAACGTGGATAAGGGAATGATGAGCCAACATTAGTGACACTCAACTTTGTCACTAACGTTGGAGATGGCTAGCATGGCCACGTTAGAAGCCACGTTAACCTAGTTAACGTGGACTCTAACGTGAGAAATAGGGGCACATTGGAACGTTTGATGCCAGGGCATTTTGGCCAGTTTCACTGACCTTTTCTTTACTGTTTTTAAGGTAGTTTCATGCATTTTCTTAGGAAATAAGCTAATTTTGGGTAGATATTCACTTACATCTTGATTCAAGCAAACATTGTGAATTTTGAATTGTTTCATGAGAATTTTGCATGAATTATATGATAAATTGGATAATGCATGATTCCATGATTAAAAGCAAGACTTTGATGCTCTTTGTTTCATTGATTTCAGGCCAAAAGAATAAGAGAATAAGCCACGTTAGTGGCTACATTAGTTACACTAACGTGAGCAATAACGTGGAAGGAAGGAAAGCCACAACGTTAGTGAGAAAAGTTAGTGGCATTAACTTTGAAGAAAGGAAATGGAGCCAACGTTAGTGACACTTAACATTATCACTAACGTTGGACCAAGATCATGAGTGGCCACGTTAGAGTCCACGTTAACTTAGTTAACGTGGTCTCTAATGTTAAGAAGAAAAAGGGGAAAGCCAACGTTAGTGACACCCAACATTGTCACTAACGTTGGAAGCACACAAGCCCCCACTAAGCCACGTTAACTCCCACGTTAACCTAGTTAACGTGGAAGTTAACGTGAGGAAGAGAAGTTGTCGACAACGTTAGTGACACCAAACATTGTCACTAACGTTGCCAACACAAGCCACAAAGGGCCACGTTAACTACCACGTTTTAACGTGGGCAAAAGTCCCACCTGGCAGCCTGACCATGCCTTCTTCAAATACGCATAACTTGAGCCACAAAGCTCCAAATGAGGTGATTCCAGTGGCATTGAAAAGTAGGATTCCAGAGCTTTTCAAGCATATATGGCACTACATGTTTGACACTAAATTTGAGGGAGAAAACCTGCCCCAAAAGTGCAAGGATGAACATGGTATCAGCCTGTATTTTGGCCAACTGACCTCTTCACCTTCTAAGAAGTATAACTCGAGTTGTAGAGCTCCAAATGATGCGCTTCCAATGGCATTGAAAAGTAGACATCCAGGAATTTCTAACAATATATAATAGTATGGGGTGGACACTAATTTTGAGCTTCAGAAACAGGAAAATCGCTAGCGTTATTGGCAATCAACATTTCCAGTAACGTTGGCATATATGCCAGCGACCATGTCCACTTCAAAGGAGTATAACTTGAGCTACAGAGGACCAATTGAGGTGATTCCAGTTGCGTTAGAAAGCTGACATTTAAAGCTTTCGAACGATATATAATACTTTATAGTGGGCATGGAATTTGAGTACAAACAAGAGGCATCTTTTTAGCCCTCAATTCATTTCACCATCCACAAAACTCAATCCACTACCCACAAGAGTCATACCACTTTCAGAACACACAACCACAAAACAACCAATTCCATTCACAAACCAACCCCGCCCAACCATTACAACCTACCCAACCACCTTTAGATAGACTTGCTAGGATGGAACTCTTCATGAAAGAACTCAAAAGAAGTAGAGAAGAAGAGAGACTCGTTAGGATAGAGCTCCTCCTTGAAGAAATAATAAAGACAAATGAAGAGGAGAAAATAGCAAGAAGGGACCATGATGAAAAATTGAGACAGAATGCACAACTCTATTCTGAAGAACAATTCATTGAAGAGCTGAGAGCACAAAGAGAGACCACTTCACTCTCTCCAGAAACAGAGGAGTTCATTCAAAGATCAAGAATAAATGAGGAAGTCAATCAAGGGAGCCCACACTCCAATGAAACAGAGAGTTGCATAGAAGGTGAGTTCATTGAACCACCAATTCAAGAAGTTCTTGATGAAGAGGATGCTCCACCTATCATACAATACCCAAATCCTGAAATCAAGGTGGTAAAGGCAATCAACATGAACACTAACAAAAGGATGGTGACCAAGAAAAGAAGGACAATATTCATGAAGAAGAAAAGGTCAACCAAAAGCCATCCCACCCC
>NC_029792.2:59028381-59038675 GCF_000816755.2 Arachis ipaensis | reverse complement strand
GAGTTCATACTATGGAGTAAGTTCCTGAGTTTGTGGTGTGGTCATAAGTTAGCTAAACCAGAAGGACCAGAAGGTGGGAGGACAACTATCTGTCATGAATACTATGCTTGAGAAACACCCCATGAGACTAGCTAAATAAGAAGATAAAAAGGGAAAAAAGGGAAAGAATAAATAAAGGTTGAAAAATAAAAGAAAAAAGAGTAAGCAATAAGGCTAGGCACCAATGGTTTTAATCTTGAGGCATGTGTCTGTGGTGCTCCATGTGTTTGTGGTGCTCCTGTGTGAGGGATCTACTTGGATGAATAAGCTCTTAGGGGTGCCTTATCACTTGGTAACTTGGGTTAACTAACTCGGGATTATCAGCTGAAAGTCCACTATCAAGAGTAACCCTCACTACAGAGCATTTAGTAACCCAAAGAGGTGCTGGAGACCAAGGTCTCAAGAAAAGAAAATAAAAAAATCATATGCCTGTGGTGTGTATGTATGGGGGAGAGACTTGAGCAAGTAAGTCCTTAGGGGTGCTTCAACACCTAGCACCTTGAACCAACTGGTTCGGGAGTGTTGGCTGAAAGCTTATTTTAAAGAGTTGCCCCCTTACAGAGCACTTAGCTTGAAGAACACAAATAAGCCCTGAAATGACAACAAAAAGATCAATGAATAAAAGTCTCATGGGATGCAATCACAGTGAGCATTCTAGGACATGATAAAGGTCTGAAAGCCAGGAATGAACCTAAGTTGCTATGCATGAAAACACCATAAAACCAGGGACATGATTTCCACAAGAATGACTCATTTCTCTTGGCATTCCATTCATCATTCTCTTGTTCCAGTACTTGCTTAGGGACAAGCAAGCTTTAAGTTTGGTGTTGTGATGCCAGGGCATTTTGGCCAGTTTCACTGACCTTTTCTTTACTGTTTTTAAGGTAGTTTCATGCATTTTCTTAGGAAATAAGCTAGTTTTGGGTAGATATTCACTTACATCTTGATTCAAGCAAACATTGTGAATTTTGAATTATTTCATGAGAATTTTGCATGAATTATATGATAAATTGGATGATGCATGATTTCATGATTAAGAGCAAGACTTTGATGCACTTTGTTTGATTGATTTCAAGCCAAAAGAAGAAGAGAAGAAGCCACGTTAGTGGCTACGTTAGTTACACTAACGTGAGCACTAACGTGGAAGGAAGGAAAGCCACAGCCAACACAAGCCACAAAGGGCCACGTTAACTCCCACGTTAACTTAGTTAACGTGGTAGTTAACGTGGGCAAAAGTCCCACCTGGCAGCCTGACCATGCCTTCTTCAAACATGCATAACTTGAGCCAAAAATCTCCAAATGAGGTGATTCCAGTGGCATTGGAAAGTAGGATTCTAGAGCTTTCCAAGAATATATGGCACTACATGGTTGACACTAAATTTGAGGGAGAAAACCTGCCCCGAAAGTGCAATGATGAACATGGTATCAGCCTGTATTTTGGCCAACTGACCTCTTCACCTTCCAAGAAGTATAACTCGAGTTGTAGAGCTCCAAATGATGCGCTTCAAAAAGCATTGGAAAGTAGACATCCAGGGCTTTCCAACAATATATACTAGTATGTGTGGTCACTAAGTTTGAGCTTCAGAAACAGGAAAATCGCTAGCGTTATTGGCAATCAACATTTCCAGTAACGTTGGCATATATGCCAGCGACCATGTCCACTTCAAAGGAGCATAACTTGAGCTAAAGAGGTCCAATTGAGGTGATTCTAGTTGCGTTAGAAAGCTGACATTCAAAGCTTTCCAACGATATATAATACTTTATAGTGGGCATGAAATTTGAGCACAAACAAGAGGCATCTTTTAAGCCCCAAAAACACCAACTGGGCAGCAAGTGCAATACTTGGATCTCTTCTGAACCTTGAAAGAGGAATGAAGAGATCAAGCTAGAAAGGCTTTCTCATGCTGGACCAAATTGGGTTTGGATAGATATGTGACTATAATCCTCTCAATACCTGATTTGGGAAATGCATGTGGTATAATCAGTGACCATACTTCATCTCTTCTCATGAGCTATTGACGAAGAAATTGGCTATTGATCAAGATTTGAGAGATTGAATTACAAGAAATTGTAATTTGATCACTTAAGATTGCCAAGGAGATCAATGAGTGCATTGATTGAGGAAGAGATGAGAATGAACTTGATCCGGAGGATTGCAATATCTCTTGATCCCAATGTTCATTTTATTTTTAGTTCTTACATTTACTTTTCTTGCCATTTTACTTTTCTGCACTTTATTGCTTTCTTTACTTTTCTGTCAATTTACATTTCCTTGTTGCTTATCACTCCAATCTGATTCGTCTAACTAGGATAATCAATTAACCATTGATTGCTTAATCTGTTAATCTCTGTGGGATTCGACCTCACTCTATTGTGAGTTTTACTTGACGACAATACGGTACACTTGCCGAAGGGAGATTTGTTGAGAGACAAGTTTTCCGTGCATCAACGTTAGTGACAATGGTAAGTGTCACTAACGTTCTCGAAGGTTGGCAAGCCTACGTTAAAAGAGCAACGTTAACTAAGTTAACGTGGACTCTAACGTAGGGAAGGGGGAGACTTCTCAACGTTATTGGGAAAGGCAAGTCCCAATAACGTGTGCGAAGGACAAAGAGGCAACGTTAGTGGCAACGTTTGTGCCACTAACATTGAAGATAACGTGGCTCTTACTTGGGTGAGGAACGTTAGTGAAAAAGGTGATTGTCACTAACGTTATTGAACCCATATTTTCACTGAACGTTAACACCACTAACGTCCTGAGCTAAAGTCTCTGCCCACTTCACACTTTCTCTCTGCAAGTAAAGCCAAGCCCAATGAAGAAGAGAACTGCTTCAAACTCAAGATCCAAAGACCCATACCCAAGACTTGAAGAGCCAACTAGAAGAACAGAAGAGTAGTATATATAGGAGTAGCTTTGAATTAAATTGGGAGTTAGAAATTATAGGGAGCCTCTTAGCATAGAACTACTCTCTGTATTTACTTCTTCTGCACTTCTAGTTTTCATTATGTATTCTCCATCTTTGTTTTCATTTTCCAGAGCTATGAACAACTAAACCCCTTTCATTGGGTTAGGGAGCTCTGTTGTAATTTGATGGATCAATACTAGTTTTCATTATTCTTCTTCTATCTTTTCTCTTGATTTTACTTGAAAGCTTTCGATCTTCATCCAACTGGGTAGTTATCTTGGAAAAGAAGCTATTCATACTTGGATTTCTTCTGAACCTTGAAAGAGGAATGAAGAGATCATGCTAGAAATGCTTTCTCATGCTGGACCAAATTGGGTTTAGATGGATATGTGACTATAATCCTCGCAACACTTGATTTGGGAAATGCATGTGGTATAATCAGTGACCATACTTCATCTCTTCTCATGAGCAATTGACCAAGGAATTGGCTATTGATCAAGATTTAAAAGATTGAATTACAAGAAATTGTAATTCAATCACTTAAGATTGCCAAGGAGATCAATGAGTGCATTGATTGAGGAAGAGATGAAAATGAAATTGATCCGGAGAATGCAACATCTCCTAAGCCCAATGAACCCCCCATTTCTGATCTTACCCATTCTCTTTAATTTCTGTTACTTACTTTTATGAGCAATTCCCCCATTCCCATTTACAATTCTGCAATTTACTTTCAGTCATTTACTTTCAGTTCTTTAATTCTAGCATTTACTTTTTCTGCCATTTACCTTCCCGCCATTTTATTTTCTACAATTCTCAACTCAAATTCTGGATTCGCTCAACTAGAACATTCCTCTGATTAAAGTTGCTTGATCAATCAATCCCTGTGGGATTCAACCTCACTCTATTGTGAGTTTTTACTTGACGACAAATTCGGTACACTTGCCGAAGGAAATTTGTTATGAGACAAGTTTTCCGTGCATCAAGTTTATGGCGCTGTTGCTGGGGATTGATTGTGCATCAACAATGATTAAATTGGAGGATAACTAGATTGAGCATTTTATTTTTGTTTGATTTAATTTTCTGTTTGAGTCATTTAATTTTTGTTTTAGTTAATTTTTTTCCTTCCCCCTACTTTTTCTTTGTTATTTACCATTCATTTCACTAATCCACTAACTGTTTGATATATTGCATCACTCACACTAACAGTAATTCTGACAGATATACTTTCTGCACCTATTCTCTTTGCTTGTACTTGTTGGTTGTATGACAGGGAGAAGAAGCGGGGCTTCAACTTCCTTTGATTCTGAACCTGAGAGAACCTTCCTTAGACTAAGAAGGGAGGCAAGAGAAAAATGTGTAGTTGGTGCTGAAGAAGAAGAGGAACACTTTGAGGAATACTTTGAACCAAACATGGAAGAAAACATGGAAAACCATCGTGAAGACGAAGCTCACAACCATGGCGGAAGAGGACGAGCAAATCATGCTGAGGAGGATAGAAGAGTTTTAGGCTCTTACATCAATCCAAACCCAGGAAACTATGGAAGTAGCATTCAAAAGCCAACCATCCATGCCAATAATTTTGAACTAAAACCACAGCTTATCACCCTTGTTCAGAACAACTATTTGTTCGGAGGAAGTGTCCAAGAAGACCCCAATCAACATCTAACCACCTTCCTGAGAATATGTGACACAGTGAAGTCTAATGGTGTTCATCCTGACGCCTATAGACTGCTCTTATTTCCATTCTCACTCAAGGATAAGGCACCCAAGTGGCTGGAGTCTTTCCCAAAGGAGAGCTTGACAACTTGGGAAGATGTGGTGAACAAATTCTTAGCAAGATTTTACCCCCCTCAACGAATCAATAGGCTGAGAGCTGAGGTCCAAACTTTCAGGCAACAAGATGGTGAGACTCTATATGAAGCATGGGAGAGGTTTAAAGACCTAACAAGGAGGTGCCCACCAGATATGTTCAATGAATGGGTGCAGCTGCACATTTTCTATGAAGGGCTCTCTTATGAGTCAAAGAAGGCCGTAGACCATTCATCCGGAGGATCTTTGAACAAGAAGAAGACCATTGAGGAGGCCATAGATGTCATTGAAACTGTAGCAGAGAACGACTACTTCTATGCTTTCGAAAGAGGGAACACAAGAGGAGTAATGGAGCTAAACAATGTAGATGCTCTGCTGGCCCAAAACAAGCTCATTACCCAGCAGCTGGCTGACCTCACCAAGAAGATGGAGAGGAACCAAGTAGCAGCAATCTCCGCTTCATCAACAAACCAAGAAGGAGTGAGTGAAGAAACAGAGGGTAGTCAGGAGCAAGCCAACTACATTGAGAATTCACCTAGGCAAAACCATGATCCATACTCCAAAACCTACAACCCTGGATGGAGGAATCACCCAAACTTTGGGTGGGGAAATCAACAAGACCAAAGCCTTGATCAAAGACGCCAAAATCCCAACAATGTAAGCCACCAACATTTCACATCTAGACCATATCAACACCCCAATAACAATACCTCTCCACATCCATATCAAAACCAAAATAACTTACCTCATCCTTCCACCTCTAATCATGATCTACAATCATTTGATGACAGACTCTCAAGGATTGAGAATCTACTTGAAGGCATAGGCAAGGAGATTCAAGACAACAAGGTGTTCAAGGAGGAAGTGCCAGCCAGTTTCAAGAACCAGGGAGACACAATCAAGAGGTTGGAATCTCAAGTGGGGTATCTCTCTGAGCAAATTCCCAAACCCATAGATGGATTCCCAAGTGACACAGAGAAGAATCTGAGAGGTGAAACAAAGAAAGTAAGATGGGAAGATTGCAAGATGGTCACTATAAGTGATAAGGAGACTGGGGACAAGCCAAGCAAGCTGTCAGAACAACCTGAAGATACCTCAGTAGAGAAGAAGGAAAAAGATCATCAAGAACCAGAAATCTCACAACAAGAGCTGCTGAGACTCTATGCACCTTTTCCCCAACTACTCAATGGTGCTGTGGAGAAGAGAATATACTCAAGGTTTATAGATTTGTTTGCATCTCTGCATGTCAACATACCATTCATCAAGACTATTCAACAAATGCCCGCATACATCAAGTATATGAAGGAGCTGCTTCCCAGGAAAAGCTCACTCAAGGGAGGCCAAACTATAGTGATGAACAAGGAGTGCAGTGCCCTCATTCAACCACAGTTGCCTATGAAAAGAAAAGATCCAGGGAGTTTTCATGTCCCCTGTGCCATAGGAGAAACAATGTTTGATAAAGCACTCTGCGATTTGGGAGCAAGCATCAACTTAATGCCCTTATCCCTGGTGAAGAGGCTGAAGATCAATGAGATAATGCCCACAGATGTAGTCATAAGGCTGGCAGACAAAACTCAAAAACAAGCAATAGGAGTGGTGGAAACGTATTGGTAAAGGTTGGGAAGTATTTTCTTCCCATAGACTTTGTCATCTTAGACATGGAAGAGAGTCACACTCACCCAATCATATTGGGAAGACCATTCCTAGCTACAGCCAGAGCACTCATAGATGTGGAGCGAGGGGAGCTAATATTGAGGATCTATGATGAACGACTCAGCTTTAATGTCTTCAAACTCTCACATAAAGCACAACCAGCCCATCTGGGAAAGCCCTTGGTTGATGAACAAGGAAATAAGCAGTTGTCACAACTCAAGGAAAAGCTGGAGGAACCTAAACCACCAGAGACATGTGAAGACAACAACAAAATTCCCTTAGAAGAAGAAGTCACCAAGAGCAAGGCAACATCAAAAGGGACAAAAAAGAAGGTACCAAGGGGGTGGAGGAACAAGAAGATCCCTACGGAAGACTTCTCTCCAGGAGATCAAGTGATCTCAGCTTACTTCCCAGATATCCCCCCTAATCTCCCCACTGTACCATCTCAGTTACCTAAGGTCTTCACTATCAACAGAGTTCTCTCCTCGGAACATGTAGAGATCATTGATACAACCAATGGATATAAGTCCAAGGCAAGAGGGGAGGACGTTAAGCATTACCAACCACCCTGATGAGGGAGAAACGTCAAGCTAGTGACACTAAAGAATGCCAAGAAAGCATGAATGCAACTGAGAGCATGCTAGTCTTGGAGCTTTGAACAGAACTTTTCATCACAGTGCTCCAAACTAAGTTTGGTGTCACCCCATGGTGCCACCAATGTGCATATAAGGATACACAGTTAGTTAGTTGGAGTTCATGAATAAACAAAATCTTTTCTTCTTTTTATTATTCTAGCCGAAAAGTTTAAATTGTTTTTTTTATGATGGTTAATTCTTCCTTTTCTTCTTTTATCTTTTTAGAAAAAGGAGAGGAACATTGAAGGAGATTGATTGGACAACTAAATGAGAAGGGTTCGGCCACTTCATGAGGAGAAACTACACACTTGTTCTAAAAAGGGAAGGCATTGGAAAATGTTGCCATGCAACATTGAAAAGAATGGGACCCTTGAAGACCGAGCAATCTCCATCATAAAGTGATGATCCTTGTCCTTTCTCCATGCACAACCCCAACCGTCCATCAAACAACCACTCCATCAATCCACACCCTCCATTCACTCACAACCTCTCTATATAAGTGATCCTTATTCCGTACCCCACTCTGCACACCTCTCCATTTCGGATTCCCCTTCACTCCCTTCATTGCACTCAACCCTAAACAACCAAAAGTCTCCACACCATTGCCAACTTCACACATTAACCCTCATTCATGGCATCCTCAAGCTCTAAAAGAAGGAAGGGAAAGGAACCTATGGAGCAACATCTGTATGATGAAAAGAGATTTAGAAGCTTGCACCATGCATTGTAATACGAGTGGATGGTGGATAAGGAGATCATTTATGAGCTGGGATTTCAAGTTAGGAAAACTGAGTGTCCCAAAATCACAGAGAAGGTAGAAAAGAGAAGATGGGAGCTCCTCACTGATCCGGTCATTAAGGTGAATGCAAATCTTATAAGAGAGTTTTATGCAAATGCGGTCCGATATGATAAGGCAGATGAGTCATATACAAGCTTTGTGAGAGGAAAGATTGTGGATTTTGGTCCCATGAGTGTCATAAAGGCATTAAAACTGCGGTCCATACCGTTTGAAGAAGAGAGTTATCATTCAAGAATGGACAACAACCCTAATCATGACCAGATTATGCAAGACATTTGTGTACCAGGAGCTGACTCGGAAAGATATGCAGATAGGAGACCAAGGTTCATCAAGAGAGCAGATCTCAGTCCGGAAGCAAAGGGGTGGTTCGAAATTGTAAGGAGGTCCATCCTCCCAGCAGCGAACAACTCAGAGGTGAATCTCAAGAGAGCCACACTGGTACACTGTATACTCAAAGGAGGAGAGATCATGGTTCATGAACTCATAGCAGAAGGCATTAGAAAAATGGCAGAGAAAAGCGACTCAAGAGGAACGTTAGGTTACCCCAGCACTATTTACCGACTGTGCAAGAAAGCTGGGGTGGTGTTTGAAGATGAGGACCCCGTGTGGATAAAAGAGGGCATTCCAATAACCGTTCGACGAATGCATGCTACCGCATCCCCCCTGCCTCAACGAAAGCAAAGGAAGAGGACAACCCCTCAAGTAGTGGAAGGACAGGTCTTAGAGGGGCAAGCACCAGCCACCTTGGATATGCACGAATTGCAGGAAGCCATTGATGGGCTATCTCGACAATATTTGGAAAGCCAAGAAACACAGAGAGAGCTTCAACTACAGATGATGGGGCAGCAAGAAGAGTCACTCTCAAGATGGATGACTCAACAAGGGGAGTGGCAAAAGCAAATGATGGATCAGCAACTGAGTCAAGGGCAACAATGGAGTGAAACATTCCACAGGATGGAACAAAGGCAAAATGAGCAACAAGAATCCATCTAGAGGCTAATCAACATCCAAGCACATCAAGGTGCACATATACATGAGATGCATCGAAGACAGATAGAACACGGAGAACTATTGGACGAGCAAAGGGCATTCACAGAAGGAGTTTACCTGAGCGAGACTGGGCATCATATAAATACTCAAGCCAGGCTCGGTTACTTGGTAGGACAGCTGCCTATATTGCATCCAGGAATCACAAGGTATGAAGAAATGAGGGATGAATTAGCACGAGAAGAAAGACAAAAGGTGGAAGAGAGTCATGAATCAGTAAGGAAGGCACTTGAGGATTGGAAGCAAGCAAGATTGGCACGGATGCGAGGGAATGCAAGAGGACACAAAGAAGACAAACAAGGAGGAAAGCATGGGCATCCACAAGAGTAAAAGGTGGTGACGTTCCTTCTTTGGTCCATCTTTTTTTTTCTATGCTTTGAATAAGGAAGATCTTGTATGAAATAGAACTTGCTTCCATGTTATGTTTAAACCTTTTTTAAATTCTGTCTTTTAAGTTTTTGTGTTGAAAAGGTCTATGTTTGCTGGACTTTATGTCACTACACCCTTACTTTGCCTACTTGTATGTTTGTCCATTTAAATCAAATAAAAGGAGAATGAGTGTTTTTAAAAGACCAGAGAGGAGTTCATACTATGGAGTGAGTTCGTGAGTTTATGGTGTGATCATAAGTTAGCTAAGTTGGTTCAACCACAAGGTGAGAAGACAACTATCTGTCATGAATACTATGCTTTGAACACACCCCATGAGACTAGCTAAATAAGAAGATCCTAATAAGAAAAAAGGAAAGAACAATAAAGGTTGAAAAATAAAAGAAAAAGAGTAAGCAATAAGGCTAGGCACCAATGGTTTTTAATCTTTAGGCATGTGTCTGTGGTGCTCCTGTGTGAGGGATCTACTTGGATGAATAAGCTCTTAGGGGTGCCTTATCACTTGGTAACTTGGGTTAACTAACTCGGGATTATCAGCTGAAAGTCCACTATCAAGAGTAACCCTCAATACAGAGCATTTAGTAACCCAAAGAGGTGCTGGACACCAAGGTCTCAAGAAAAGAAAATAAATAAACTATGTGCCTGTGGTGTGTATGTATGGGGGAGAGACTTGAGCAAGTAAATCCTTAGGGGTGCTTCAACACCTAGCACCTTGAACCAACTGGTTTGGGAGTGTTGGCTGAAAGCTTATTTTAAAGAGTTACCCCCTTACAGAGCACTTAGCTTAAGAACAAAAATAAGCCCTGAAATAACAACAAAAGGATTAATGAATAAAAGTCTCATGGGATGCAATCACAGTGAGTGTTTTAATTCGTTCATGACCTTGTTCTCTTACTACTTACCTTACGGTTCTCTTTACTCAGTAAGAACACCTTCAGTACAGGGACCAAAATACCACCAAAATACGTATCGTTGAATCCAAGTAAGGACCGAAAGTCTGGAAATAGTACAGGATCTTA
>NC_029792.2:58975343-59027457 GCF_000816755.2 Arachis ipaensis | reverse complement strand
CTACGTTAGTTACACTAACGTTAACACTAACGTGGAATGGGAGTAACTTGCAAAGTTAATGAGAAAAGTAATTGCCAATAACGCTCTCGAAGCCATCATTGCCCACGTTAAGAGTCACTTTAACTAAGTTAACGTGAACTCTAACGTGGAAGAAAGGAAATGGAGCCAACATTAGTGACACTTAACATTATCACTAACGATTGGACCAAGCTCATAAGTGGCCATGTTAGTTGCCACGTTAACTTAGTTAACGTGGCCTCTAACGTTAAGAAGTAAAGGGGAAGCCAACGTTAGTGACATTCAACTTTGTCACTAACGTTGGCCAAGTCACAATAAGCCACGTTAACTTCCACATTAACCTAGTTAACGTGGACTCTAACGTGAGAAATAGGGGCACATTGGAACGTTAGTGACAATGGTAAGTGTCACTAACATTCTCGAAGGTTGGCGAGCCTACGTTAAAAGAGCCACGTTAACTAAGTTAACATGGACTCTAACGTAGGGAAGGGGGAGACTTCTCAACATTATTGGGAAAGGCAAGTCCCAATAACGGGTGCGAAGGACAAAGAGGCAACGTTAGTGGCAACGTTTGTGCCACTAACATTGAAGATAACGTGGCTCTTACTTGGGTGAGGAACGTTAGTGAAAAAGGTGATTGTCACTAACGGTCTCGAACCCATATTTTCACTGAACATTAACACCACTAACGTCCTGAGCTAAAGTCTCTGTCCACTTCACACTTTCTCTCTGCAAGTAAAGCCAAGCCCAATGAAGAAGAGAACTGCTTCAAACTCAAGATCCAAAGGCCTATACCCAAGACTTGAAGAGCCAACTAGAAGAACAGAAGAGTAGTATATATAGGAGTAGCTTTGAATTAAATTGGGAGTTGGAAATTATAGGGAGCCTCTTGGCATAGAACTACTCTCTGTATTTACTTCCTCTACACTTCTAGTTTTCATTATATATTCTCCATCTTTGTTTTCATTTTCCAGAGCTATGAACAACTAAACCCCTTTCATTGGGTTAGGGAGCTCTGTTGTAATTTGATGGATCAATACTAGTTTTCATTATTCTTCTTCTATCTTGTCTCTTGATTTTACTTGAAAGCTTTCGATCTTCATCCAATTGGGTAGTTATCTTGGAAAAATTCATACTTGGATCTCTTCTGAACCTTGAAAGAGGAATGAAGAGATCATGCTAGAAATGCTTTCTCATGCTGGACCAAATTGGGTTTGGATGGATATGTGACTATAATCCTCGCAACACTTGATTTGGGAAATGCATGTGGTATAATCAGTGACCATACTTCATCTCTTCTCATGAGCAATTGACCAAGAAATTGGCTATTGATCAAGATTTGAGAGATTGAATTACAAGAAATTGTAATTCAATCACTTAAGATTGCCATGGAGATCAATGAGTGCATTGATTGAGGAAGAGATGAAAATGAAATTGATCCAGAGAATGCAACATCTCCTAAGCCCAATGAACCCCCCATTTCTGATCTTACCCATTCTCTTTAATTTTTGTTACTTACTTTTATGAGCAATTCCCCCATTCCCATTTACAATTCTGCAATTTACTTTCGGTCATTTACTTTCAGTTCTTTAATTCTATCATTTACTTTTTCTGCCATTTACCTTCCCGCTATTTTATTTTCTGCAATTCTCAACTCAAATTCTGGATTTGCTCAACTAGAACATTCCTCTGATTAAAGTTGCTTGATCAATCATTCGACCTCACTCTATTGTGAGTTTTTACTTGACGACAAATCCGGTACACTTACCGAAGGAAATTTGTTATGAGACAAGTTTTCCCTGCATCATGTTTACCGAAGAAGATCCTTGAGCCTTAAACACAAGGTAGTCCTCATTCAATTGAAGGACTAACTCTCCTCTGTCCACATCAATCACAGCCCTTGCTGTGGCTAGGAAGGGTCCTTCAAGGATGATGGATTCATCCTCATCCTTTGCAGTGTCTATGATTATGAAGTCAGCAGGGATGTAAAAGCCTTCAACCTTCACTAAGACATTCTCTATAAGTCCATAAGCCTGTTTCATTGATTCGTCTGCCATCTCTCGTAAGATTCTTGCAACTTGTACCTCAAAGATCCCTAGTTTCTCCATTACACAGAGTGGCATGAGGTTTATACTTGACCCCAGGTCACATAGAGCCTTCTCAAAGGTCATGGTGCCTATGGTACAAGGTATTAAGAACCTTCCGGGATCTGGTTTCTTCTGAGGTAATTTCTGCTAAACCAAGGCATTCAGTTTCATGATTACTCCTAGATACCGAGCTACTTGTTCTTCAACAATATCTTCATCCTCATCAGAGGAAGAATCTTTATCAGAGCTCATGAACTGTAGCATTAAGTTCCATGGAATCTCTATGGTCCCTATATGAGTCTCAGATTCCTTTGGTTCATCAATGGGGAACTTCTTATTGGTCAGTGAATGTCCAGCAAGGTCTTCCTCACTGGAAATCACTGCCTTTTGGCTCTCTCCAGGTTTGGCCACTTTGGATATAGTTATGGCCTTAATCTCTCTTTTGGGATTCTCTTCTGTATTGCTTGGGAGAGTACTAGGAGGAGTTTCAGTAACTATTTTACTCAGCTGACCCACTTATGTCTCCATATTTCTAATGGAGGATCTTGTTTTAATCATGAAACTGAGAGTGGTTTTAGATAGATCAGAGACTATGGTGGCTGAGTTAGAGAGGCTCTGCTTAGAATTCTCTGTCTGCTGCTGAGAAGGTGATGGAAAAGGCTTGCTATTGCCAAACCTATTTCTTCCACCATTATTATTATTGAAGCCTTGATTAGGCTTCTGCTGATCCTTCCATGAGAAATTAGGATGATTCCTCCATGAAGGATTGTAAGTGTTTTCATAGGATTCTCCCATGTAAATCACTTCTTCCATTGCAGGATTCTCAGGGTTATAAGCTTCTTCTTCAGAGGAAGCTTCTTTAGTACTGCCGGATGCAGCTTGCATTCCAGTCAGATTCTGAGAAATCATATTGACTTGCTGAGTCAATATTTTATTCTGAGCCGCATTCAGAGTATCAATCTCAAGAACTCCTTTCTTCTGAGTCATCCCCTTATTCACAGGATTTCTTTCAGAATTATACATGAAGTGGTTATTTGCAACCATTTCAATGAGTTTTTGGGCTTCTGCAGATGTTTTCTTCAGATGAAGAGATCCACCAGCAGAGTGTTCCAATGACATCTTGGACAATTCAGACAGACCATCATAGAATATACATAAAAGGCTCCATTCTTAAGCATGTCAGAAGGATACCTTCTGATCAATTGCTTGTATCTTTTCCAAGCTTCATAGAGGGATTCACCTTCCTTCTGTCTGAAGGTTTGGACTTCCACTCTAAGCTTGCTCAATTTTTGAGTTGGAAAGAATTTGGCGAAGAAAGCATTGACCAACTTTTCCCAAGAGTTCAGGCTTTCTTTAGGTTGTGAATCCAACCATATCCTAGCTCTGTCTCTTACAGCAAAGGGGAAAGTAGAAGTCTGTAAACCTCAGGATTAACCCCATTGGTCTTAACAGTGTCACAAATTTACAAGAATTCAGCTAAGAACTGATGAGGATCTTCCAATGGAAGTCTATGAAACTTGCAATTCTGCTGCATTAAAGAAACTAATTGAGGCTTAAGCTCAAATTTGTTTGCTCCAATTGCAAGAATTGAGATGCTTCTTCCATAGAAGTCGGAAGTTGGTATAGTAAAGTCACCAAGCACCTTCCTTGCATCTCCACCATTGTTGTTGGGTTCGGCTGCCATGTCTGCTTCTTTTTCAAAATTTTCTATAAGGTCCTCTCCAGAGTGTTGTGCTTTAGCTTCTCTGAGCTTTCTCTTCAGAGTCCTTTCAGGTTCAGGATCAGCTTCAACAAGAATGTCCTTATCCTTGTTCCTGCTCATATGAAAAAGAAGAGAACAAAGAGAATAGTGGAATCCTCTATGTTACCGTATAGAGATTCCTTTATGTGAGTATAAGAGTAGAAGAATAAAATGAAGAAGGAAGAAGAAGAAATTCGAACACACACAGAGAGAGAGGGTTCGAATTATTAGATGAGTAGAAGAGAAGTGTTAGTAAATAAATAAAATAAATAGAAAGAGATGAGAGAGAGAGAGTATTCGAATATTACTTAAAAGAAAAGAAAAATTTTTTTGTTTTTATTTTAATTATAAGTTAGAATTCAAATTTTAAGAAAAGAAATAAAAGCACATTGAAAACTAAATAAATTAATTAATTAAAAGGATTTTTAAAAAATTTGTTAGTTAGTTTTCAAAATGAATGAGATAGAAAAGTAGTTAGGGTGCCAAAAACTTGGTGCACGGAATTGTGATCACACTTTTCACAACTTCGGTACAACTAACCAGCAAGTGCACTGGGTCGTCCATGTAATAAAACCTTACGCGAGTACGGGTCGATCCCACAGAGATTTTCAGCTTGAAGCAAGCTATGGTTCTCCTGTAAATCTTAGTCAGGCAGATTCAAATGGTTATGAGGTTTTGATAAATATAAGAAATAGTAAACTTTTTTTTTAAAATTAAAACAAACAAATCAAGTAATTAGTTGAAAAGGTTTGAAAGTCAAATTTTTGAAAAGATAAGAAGTTAGAAAAAGATTATTAAATTTTGAAAAAGATATGATTGAAATTTATTTTGAAAAAGATTTGAAAAAGAAATTTAAAAAGATTTGATTTTTAAGATTAAAGTTGATGACTTGACTAACAAGAAACTAAAAGATATGATTCTAGAATTTGAAAGTTGAACCTTTGATAAACCCATATTTTATGACATATTTTGTGCGTAGTTTGAGTGATTTATTCAACCCTTTACCCACTTATTCATATTAATTGCATGGTTTTACTTTCCCTTCCTTATTATGTGATGTATGTGAAAAACATATTTCCTATGCTTTTAAATTAATTATTTTAATTACTTTTATTTCCATTCGATGCCGTGATTAGTGTCTTGAGTAGTTTCGATGACTCAAAAATGGAAGGAAAGCGCAAAACGGAGTTTCTGAAGAAACTGGCATCCACGCGATCGCATGGGCGACGCGGACGCATGCCAAGCGCGAATCAACAGCGACGCAGCCGCATGACTGACGCGACCGCGCGCCTTAAGCAGAACACATATGACGCGGCCGCATGACCGACGCGACCGCGTGACAAGAAAAGCTCCAAATGACGCGACCGCATGACCCACGCGGATGCGTGACAGAGGCCACGCACCAGAAATTGCAGAAAATGCTCATAGTGAATTCTGAAGCCCTTTTTGGCCCAAATCCAAGTCCAGAAGGCATAGAACAGAGGTTATGAAGTGAGGGAATGCATCCATTCAAAGAGAGCTCGCCAATTTTTACTTTCTATGATTTAGATTTAGTTTTGAGAGAGGCTCTCTCCTCTCTCTTTAGGATTAGGATTTAGATTTAGGATTTTTATTCGCTTTCAGGATTATTTCTTTTGGTCAGGTTCAATATTCCTTTTATTTACTTTTGCAAGTTACTTTTTGAATCCTTTCATGTTACAGATCACTCTTTTATTAATGTTATTTGAGGTATTTCAGTTTAATATTGATTTCTTTTATTTATGCTATTGTTGCTTTTACTCTGAAGACATTTTTATTCCAGTAGATTTACTTCCCCTTTTGATTTTGGTTAAGAGATCAGTAACTCAGGAGTTGTCAAACTCAAACACGATTGATAATTGTTATCTTGTTAATTGAATTGAACTTCAATAATCCCAATCTTTTCTTAGGAAATAAATAGGATCCGAAGATCAAACCAATTAATCCCTTGACCTTCCTTTATATTAGTAAAGGCTAACAAAGTGGAATTAAGATTCAATTATTATCATCATTGATAAGGATAGCCAGGATAGGACCTCTAATTTCTCATACCTTGCCAAAAGTTTACTTTACAGTATTTATTTATTTTCAATTTCCATTTAAATTATTTGTCATATTTGTTCTTCATTCCTAAAACCCCAAATTTACAATCTCCATAACCAATAATAAGAACATACTTCCCTGCAGTTCCTTGAGAAGACGACCCGAGGTTTGAATACTTCGGTTATCAATTTTTAAGGGGTTTGTTACTTGTGACAACCAAAATGTTTGTAAGAAAGATTGATTGTTTGGTTTAGTAACTATACTTGCAACGAGAGTTTCCTATAACCTCTAAACCATCAATCTTCAGTTCTTCAACCTTTCTTAACAAGAAAGTAGCAAACTTGAAATTTTTGAATCAAAACATTAATTGTTAGTAAAGTTTTCGAAAATGTGAAATAAAATTAAGAAAAAGATTTTAAAAATTTATTTAAGAAATTCAAAAATATTAAGAAGAAAAATGTAAAAGATTTTATTTTTGAAAAAGATTTGAAAAGATAAAATTTTTAAATTGAAATTTTGACTTGACTAACAAGAAACAACTAAATTTTAAAAAATTTTTGACTAAGTTAACCCAAAATTTTGAAATTTATGAGTGAAATAAGGAAAAGATATTATTTTTTATTTTTGAATTTTTAATGATGAGAGAGAGAAATAACAAAATGAAACAAAGCATAAAAATTTAAGATCAAAACAGATAATGCATGCAAGAACACTTTGAATGTCAAGATGAACACTAAGAACACTTTGAAGAACATGATGAACATCAAGAACATATTTTTGAAAATTTTTAAGAAAAGAAAGACATCCAAGACACCAAACTTAGAAATTTTTTTATGTTTAGACACTATGAATTCGAAACTGCATATGAAAAACAACAAAAAACACAAAACCAGAAAATCACAAGATTAAACAAAGAAAATCATCAAGAACAACTTGAAGATCAAGAAAGAACACATTATGAATTTTCAAAAATTTTAAGAAAATTAAAAAAAATACAATTGACACCAAACTTAAAATTTGACATGAGACTCAAACAAGAAACACAAAATTTTTTTGGTTTTTATGATTTTATTAAATTTTTTTGTATATTTTTTGAAAAATTTTTGGAAATATAAAATAAAGAAATTCAAATTTTTTAATAAGAATTCCAAGATTCATGCAATGTTAGTCTAAAGCTTCGGTCCAAAAGAATTAGACATGGCCAAATGGCCAGCCAAGCTTTAGCATAACAAATACAGACATGTCCCTTCTCCAATGGAATGAGGAAACCTCGGTCCAAAAGATTAGACATGGCTTAACAGCCAGCGAGGCTTCAACATATCTCATAAAGATCTAGAATTCATTCTTAAAAATTTTTATGAATTTTTCGAAAACTAAATTCTTTTTTTTGAAAATAAAAATAAAAAGCTTAAACATAAAATAAAATTACCCAATCTAAGCAACAAGATGAACCGTCTGTTGTTCAAACTCGAACAATCCCCGGCAACGGCGCAAAAAACTTGGTACACAGAATTGTGATCACACTTTTCACAACTCCGATACAACTAACCAGCAAGTGCACTGGGTCGTCCAAGTAATAAAACCTTACGTGAATAAGGGTCGATCCCACAGAGATTGTCGGCTTGAAGCAAGCTATGGTTCTCCTGTAAATCTTAGTCAGGTGGATTCAAATGGTTATGAGGTTTTGATAATTAAAAGATAAATAATACATAAAATAAAATAAGATGCTTATGTAATTCATTGGTGGAAATTTCAGATAAGCGTTTGGAGATGCTTTGTTGCTTCTGAACCTCTGCTTTCCTATTGTCTTCATCCAATCATGCGTGCTCCCTTCCATGGCAAGCTGTATGATCGTCTCAGTGAAAATGGTCTAAGTACGATTTCTGCACGGCTAATCAACTGTCGGATTTCTCGTCTCGGATGAAAAATACTAGTTACAGCTACCGTACAGTTAATCATCTGTCGGTTCTCACTTGTGTCGGAATAGGATCTCTCTATCCTTTTACACACTGTCACTGCGCCCAACATTCGCGAGTTTGAAGCTCGTCACAGTCATCCCTTCCCAGATCTAAGTCGGAATACCACAGACAAGGTTTAGATTTTTCAGATCTCAGGAATGCTGCCAATCGGTTCTAGCCTCTACCACGAAAGTTCTAATCTCACGGACTCAGTCCGTGGATCAGAGACCCAGGAGACTATACTCCGGCTGTCGTCTAATGACTACGTTGAACATCATGTAGACCGCTTGTGATTGTTAGGCACGCGGATCTTGGCTAAGCGAGTAACGAAGATAGTGGGTGATTGTCACGGGTCACCCCTTCATTCTGACTTAATTGAATTAAGTACGAGAGTATATCTTGGAGAAGAAGTAAGCGTGAATTGAAAGGGAAACAATAGTACTTGCATTAACTCATGAAGAACAGCAGAGCTCCGCACCTTAATCTATGAGGTGTAGAAACTCCACCGTAGAAAGTATATAAGAGAAAAAGGTCTAGGCATGGCCCAATGGCCAGCCTCCTTAAAATGATCCAAAAGTCCAAAGATGATAAGATCCTTATAGTAAAAAGTGTTATTTATACTAAACTAGTTACTACGGATTACAGAAAACAAGTAACTAAGTGCAGATAGTGCAGAAATCTACTTCCGGGGCCCACTTGGTGTGTGCTTGGGCTGAGCATTGAGCTTTACACATGCATATGCCTTTTCTAGAGTTAAACACCAGCTTGGATGCCAGTTTGGGAGTTTAACTCCAGTTTTGGTGCAAGTTCCGGTGTTTTACGCCAAAAAGTGCTATTTATACTAAACTAGTAACTTAGGTTTACAAAAATGAGTAACTAAGTGTAGATAGTGCAGAAATCCACTTCCGGAGCCCACTTGAGGTGTGCTTGGGCTGAGCATTGAAGCTTTCACGTGCATAGGCCATCCTTGAAGTTAAACGCCAGCTTGGGTGCCAGTTTGGGCGTTTAACTCCAGTTCTGGTGCCAATTCCAGCATTTTACTCCAGAAAAGGGTCATGGGTGGCGTTTGAACGCCAGTTTGGGCCATCAAATCTCGGACAAAGTATGGACTGTTATATATTTATGGAAAGCCCAAGATGTGTACTTTCCAACGCAATTGAGATCGCGCCAATTGGGTTTCTATAGCTCCAGAAAATCTACTTCGAGTGCAGGAGGGTCAGAATCCAACAACATCTGCAGTCCTTTTTCAGCCTCTAAATCAGATTTTTGCTCAGGTCCCTCAATTTCAGCCAGAAAATATCTGAAATTACAGAAAAACACACAAACTCATAGTAAAGTCCAGAAATGTGATTTTTGCATAAAAACTAAGAAAAATATAATAAAAAGTAACTAAAACATACTAAAAACTATGTAAAAACAATGCCAAAAAGGGTACAAATTTTCCGCTCATCAATCAACATTCCCTTTGCAAAAGCACTAGAGCAAATGCCACTATATGCTAAGCTTCTGAAGGAATTACTGACCAAGAAGAGAAGCTGGAGGAATGATGAAACTGTGATCTTAACTGAGGAATGTAGTGCGATCATCCAACACAAGCTGCCTCAAAAATTGAAGGATCCATGAAGCTTCCAAATTCCCTGTATCATAGGGAAAATCACAGTTGAAAAAGATTTATGTGACTTGGGAGCTAGTATAAATTTGATGTCCTGAACAATGATGAAAAGAATGAAGATTGAGGAAGCCAAACCAACAAGAATGGCCCTCCAACTAGCAGATCGATCATTCAAATTCCCTCATGGATTAGTAGAAGATTTGTTAGTGAAAGTTGGAGACTTCATCTTCCCTGCTGATTTTGTGGTGTTAGATATGGAGGAAGAAGCTAAGGCTTCAATAATTTTGGGGAGGCCATTTTTAGCCACTACTGGAGCCATCATTGATGTCCAAAAGGGTGAACTTACCCTTAGGCTACATGATGAGAGAATGGTGTTCAATGTATTCCAGGCCATGTGCTATCCACCAGAGTCACTGGAGAGAGTATGAGGTTGGATGCAGTGGAAATGGTAGTGCAAGAAACCTTTGAAGAAACACTCAAAAGATTGACAGAGGTTGATTCCATGTTAAATGTTGAGGTTGCTGATGTCACTTCAGCTGAAGTGTCTATTCCAAGCCCATTGAAGGAGAAGAAAAAGGGGGAAGAAAGCACCCAAATTTGAGCTAAAAGCACTGCCTCCTACTCTCAAGTATGCATACTTGGGAAGTGATGGAAGTTACCCAGTAATCATCAATTCTGCCCTTAGTCAAGAACAGGAAGAGGAATTAATCAAGGTGCTGCAAAAGCACCAAGATGCCATTGGATGGACCCTTGCTGACTTAAAAGGAATAAGCTCATCCATATGCATGCATAAGATCTTGTTGGAAGATGATGCCAAACCCTCCATTCAAGCCCAAAGAAGATTAAATCCTGTCATGAAGAAAGTGGTCCAAAAAGAGGTTATGAAGCTATTGCAGGCAGGGGTAATCTATCCCATTTCAGAAAGTCCATGGGTGTGCCTGGTCCATGTGGTTCCAAAGAAAAGAGGGATTACAGTTGTACCCAATGAGAAGAACGAACTCATTCCTACAAGAACAATCACAGGATGGAGGAGGTGCATTGATTATAGGAAACTCAATGAGGCAACTAGAAAAGATCATTTTCCATTCCCTTTCATGGATCAGATGCTGGAGAGATTGGCAGGACATGCATATTACTGTTTTCTTGATGGCTACTCGGGATACAATCAAATAGTGGTTGACCCTAGAGATCAAGAGAAAACCTCATTTACCTGTCTATATGGAGTTTTTGCTTATAGGCGCATGCCTTTTGGACTATGCAATGCCCTTGCAACTTTCCAAAGATGCATGTTGTCTATTTTCTCAGACATGATTGAAAAGTTCATTGAAGTCTTCATGGACGATTTCTCGGTTTTTTGGAGATTCCTTCCCCAATTGCCTAAATCATCTTGCCTTAGTTTTAAAAAGGTGCCAAGAGATAAACCTGTTCTAAACTGGGAGAAATGCCACTTTATGGTGACAGAGGGGATTGTCCTTGGCCATAAAATTTCAAAAAAAAGGCATTGAAGTAGAAAAATCTAAGGTGGAATTAATTGAGAAATTACCTCCATCTAGTAATGTCAAGGCAATTAGGAGTTTTTTAGGCCATGCTGGTTTCTATAGAAGGTTTATCAGAGATTTTCCAAAATTGCAAAGCCTTTGAACAACCTACTAGTTTCTGATACACCTTTTGTATTTGATAAAAAATGCACAATAGCATTTGAAACACTGAAAATAGAACTTTCCTCAGCACCTATTATTGCCCCACCTGATTGGAATTTGCCTTTTGAACTGATGTGTAATGCATCAGACCTTGCTGTTGGGGTAGTGCTGGGGCAGAGGAAAGGCAATTTAGTGCATGTTATCTATTACGCCAATAAGGTTTTGAATGAAACTCAAAGGAATTATACCACTACTGAGAAAGAACTACTGGCAATAGTATTTGCATTTGACAAGTTTAGATCATATCTTATTGGATCTAAGGTGTTTGTTTTTACTGATCATGCAGCACTAAAATATTTACTTGCAAAACAAGAATCAAAACCAAGATTGATAAGATGGATTTTCCTATTGTAGGAATTCAACATTGAGATTAAAGACAAGAAGGGAGTGGAGAACAAAGTAGCAGATCATTTGTCCAGAATTCCTTGTGAAGAAGATAGCACCCACAAATCAAGTGTCAATGAATTCTTCCCTGATGAGCAATGAATGCTGGTTCAAAGGTCACCCTGGTTCGCAGACATTGCTAATTTTAAGGCTACAGGGGAAGTGCCTTCAATGATTAACAAGCAGCAAAAGATGAAACTAATCAATGATGCAAAGTATTTCATTTGGGATGAGCCATACTTATTCAAAAAATGCTTGGATGGATTGCTCAAAAGATGTATTTCGGAGGAGGAAGGAAGGGAAGTTTTATGGAATTGCCATGGTTCTTGCTATGGGGGCCATGATGAGTGGATAATTTATACGCTTTTTGGCATTATTTTTAGGTAGTTTTTAGTATGATTTAGTTAGTTTTAAGTATACTTTTATTAGTTTTCAAGCAAAATTCACATTTTTGGACTTTACTATGAGTTTTTGTGTTTTTCTGTGATTTCAGGTATTTTCTGGCTGAAATTGAGGGACTTGAGCAAAAATCTGATTCAGAGGCTGAAAAAGGACTTCAGATGCTGTTGGATTCTGACCTCTCTACACTCGAAGTGAATTTTCTGGAGCTATAGAAACCCAATTAGCGCACTCTCAATTGCGTTAGAAATTAGACATCCAGGGCTTTCCAGACATATATAATAGTTTATACTTTGCCTAAGTTTTGATGACGCAAACTGGCGTTCAAATGCCAACTTCCTGTGCTATTCTGAAGTTAAACGCCAGAAACAAGTTACAAACCAGAGTTAAACGCCACAAACAGGCTGCAACCTGGCGTTTAACTTCAAGAGAAGTCTCTACACGTGTAAAGCTCAGTGCTCAGCCCAAGCACACACCAAGTGGGCCCCGGAAGTGGATTTCTGTATCATTTACTTATCTCTGTAAACCCTAGTAACTAATTTAGTATAAATAGAACTTTTTACTATTGTATTCGAAGTCTTGGTCATTCTGGTTCCCCCTCTGGGGCCAAAGCCAATAAACACCATTAACACTTATGTATTTCTAATGGTGGAGTTTCTACACCCCATAGATTAAGGTGTGGAGCTTTGCTGTTCCTCATGAATTAATGCAAAGTACTATTGTTTTTCTATTTATTAGCCTCCATTCTGAAAGATCGGAGTCTTCGTGGAATAAGCAATAATCAATTGGCAGCCATTCCTGAGATCCAGAAAGTCTAAACCGTGTCTGTGGTATTCCGAGTAGGATCTGGGAAGGGATGACTGTGACGAGCTACAAACTCGCGAGTGTTGGGCGTAGTGACAGACGCAAAAGGATCAATGGATCCTATTCCAACATGATCAAGAACCGACAGATGATTAGCTGTGCAGTGACAGCGCATTTGGACCATTTTCACTGAGAGGATGGACGGTAGCCATTGACAATGATGATCCCCCAACATACAGCTTGCCATGGAAAGGAGTATGAATGATTGAATGAAGATAGTAGGAAAGCAGAGATTCAGAAGGAGCAAAGCATCTCCATATGCTTATCTGAAATCCCACCAATGAATTACATAAGTATTTCTATCTTATTTTATATTTTAATTATCCAAACCTCATAACCATTTGAATCTACCTGACTGAGATTTACAAGGATGACCATAGCTTGCTTCAAGCCGACAGTCTCCGTGGGATCGACCCTTACTCACGTAAGGTTTATTACTTGGACGACCCAGTGCACTTGCTGGTTAGTTGTGCGGAGTTGTGAAAAAGAATTGAGATTATGAACGTGCGAACCAAGTTTTTGGCGCCGTTTTAGACATCACAATTTCATGCACCAAGTTTTTGGCGCCGTTGCTGGGGATTGTTCGAGTTTGAACAACTAACGGTTCATCTTGTTGCTCAGATTAGCTAATTTTATTTTATTTTTAAAGCTTTTTATTTTCGAAAAATCCAAAAAAAATTAATAAAATCATAAAAGCAAAAATAATTTTATGTTTCCTGTTTGAGTCTAGTATCAAATTTTAAGTTTTATGTTAATTGCATCCTTTTTTTTTCTAAAATTTTTTTTCGAAAAATTCATGCATGTGTTCCTCATGATCTTCAAGTTGTTCTTAATGATCTTTTTTGTTTGATCTTTGCATTTTTATGTTTTGTGTCTTTTCTTGTTTCTCATATGTATTTTTGAATTATTAGTGTCTAAAGTTTGAAAATTTCTAAGTTTGGTGTCTTGCATGTTTTTCTTTTCTTAAAAATCTTCAAAAATAAGTCTTGATGTTCATCTTTATCTTCAAAGTGTTCTTGGTGTTCATCTTGACATTCAAAGTGTTCTTGCATGCATTAGTTGTTTTGATTCATAATTTCTATGCTTTGTTTCAATTTGGTATTTTTTCTCTCTCTTTACTAAAAATCCAAAAATCAAAAAAATATATCTTTCCTTGTTTTACTCATAAATTTCAATTTCAAAATTCTATCTTTTGAAATCTTTTTCAAAAATCAAATCTTTTTCATTTATCTTTACATATTTTCGAAATTTTTTTAATTGATTTTCAAAATCTTTTTCTTATTCTTACTTCATATTTTCAAAAATCTCACTAACATTTAATATTTTGATTCAAAAATTTTCAAGTTGTTACTTGCCTATTAAGAAAGGTTCAATCTTTGAATTTTAAAATCATATCTTTTTAGTTTCTTGTTAGTCAAGTAATCAACTTTAATTTCAAAAATCAAATCTTTTTAATTTCCTTTTCAAATCTTTTTCAAAATAAATTTCAATCATATATTTTTCACAATCAATTTGAAAATCTTTTCTAACTTCTTATCTTTTCAAATTTGATTTTCAAATCTTTTTCAATTAACTACTTGACCTTTTGGTTTGATTTTAAAAGTTTTCTACTTCAATCATATCTTTTTCAAAGCCACCTAACTAATTTTCTCTCTCTAATTTTTGAAAACTCCTACACTCACATAAAGGAATCTCTATACTGTGACATAGAGGATTCCTATTCTTTTCTGTTCTCTTCTTTTTCATATGAGCAGGAATAGGGACAAAGACATTCTTATTGAAGCTGATCCTGAACCTGAAAGGACTCTTAAGAGGAAACTAAGAGAAGCTAAAGCACAACCCTCTAGAGAAGACCTGACAAAAATTTTCGAAAAAGAAGGAAACATGGCCCAACCAAATAACAACAATGCCAACAATACAAGGAATATGCTTGGTGACTTCATTGCACCTTCCTCTGACTTTTGTGGAAGAAGCATCTCAATTCCTGCCATTGGAGTAAACAACTTTGAGCTTAAGCCTCAATTAGTTTCTCTAATGCAACAGAATTGCAAGTTTCATGGACTTCCATTGGAAGATCCTCATCAGTTCTTAGCTGAATTCTCGCAAATCTGTGACACTGTCAAGACCAATAGAGTTGATCCTGAGATCTATAGGCTTATGCTTTTCCCTTTTGCTGTAAGAGACAGAGCTAGAACATGGTTGGATTCACATCCTAAGGAAAGCCTGAACTCTTGGGAAAAGCTGGTCATTGCTTTCCTGGCCAAATTCTTTCCACCTCAAAAGATGAGCAAGCTTAGAGTGGAAATCCAAACCTTCAGACAAAAGGAAGGTGAGTCCCTCTATGAAGCTTGGGAAAGATATAAGCAATTGATCAAAAGGTGTCCTACTGACATGCTTCCGGAATGGAGCATCATATGTATATTCTATGATGGTCTGTCTGAGTTGTCAAAAATATCATTGGACCATTCTACAGGAGGATCTCTTCATCTAAAAACCCTTACAGAAGCTCAGGAACTCATTAAAATGGTTGCAAATAACCAGTTCATGTACACCTTTGAGAGGAATCCTGTGAACAATGGGACACCTCAAAAGAAGGGAGTTCTTGAAATTGATACTCTGAATGCCATATTGGCTCAGAACAAAATATTGACTCAACAAGTCAATATGATTTCTCAGAGTCTGAATGGATTGCAAGCTGCATCCAATAGTACTAAAGAAGCATCTTCTGAAGAAGAAGCTTATGATCCTGAGAACCCTGCAATGGCAGAGGTGAATTACATGGGAGAACCCTATGGAAACACCTATAATCCTTCATGGAGAAATCTTCCAAATTTCTTATGGAAGGACCAACAGAAGCCTCAACAAGGCTTCAATAATAATTGTGGAAGAAATAGGTTTAGCAATAGCAAGCCTTTTCTATCATCTTCTCAGCAACAGACAGAGAATTCTGAATAGAGCCATTCTGGCCTGGCAACCATAGTCTCTGATCTATCCAAGACCACACTAAGTTTTATGAATGAAACAAGGTCCTCCATTAGAAATTTGGAGGCACAGGTGGGTCAGCCTAGTAAGAAGATTACTGAAACTCCTCCCAGTACTCTCCCAAGCAATACAGAAGAAAATCCCAAGAGAGAGTGCAAGGCCATAACCATGACCAACATGGCCGAACCTGGAGAGAGTGAGGAGGACGTGAGTCCCAGTGAGAAAAGTCTCATGGGACGTCCTCTGGACAGAAAGGAGTTCCCCTTTAAGGAACCAAAGGAATCTGAGGCTCATATAGAGACCATAGAGATTCCATTGAACTCCCTTCTGCCATTCATGAGCTCTGATGAATATTCTTCCTCTAAAGAGGATGAAGACATCACTGAAGAGCAAGTTGCTAAATATCTAGGAGCAATCATGAAGCTGAATGCCATGTTATTTGATAATGAGACTTGGGAGGATGAACCTCCATTGCTCATCAATGAACAAAATGATCTGGTTCAACTGAAATTATCTCAGAAGAAACAGGATCTTGGAAAGTTCTTCATACCTTGTACCATAGGCACCATGACCTCTAAGAAGGCTCTATGTGACCTGGGGTCAAGGATAAACCTCATGCCACTCTCTGTAATGGAGAAACTAGGAGTCTTTGAGGTAGAAGCTGCAAAAATCTCACTAGAGATGGCAGAAAAATCAATGAAACAGGCTTATGGACTACTAGAGGACGTGCTAGTGAAGGTTGAAGACCTTTACATCCCTGCTGATTTCATAATCCTAGATATTGGGAAGGATGAGGATGAATCCATCATCCTTGGCAAACCCTTCCTAGCCACAGCAAAAGCTGTGATTGATCTTGACAGAGGAGAGTTGGTCCTTCAGTTAAATGAGGACTACCTTGTATTCAAGACTCAAGGTTCTCCTTCTGTAACCATGGAGAAGAAGCATGAAAAGCTTATTTCAATATAGAGTCAAACAAAGCCCCCACATTCAAACTCTAAGTTTGGTGTTGGGAGGCCACAACCAAACTCTAAGTTTGGTGTTGAGAGACCCCAACCTTGCTCTGATTATCTGTGAGGCTCCATGAGAGCTCACTATCAAGCTATTGAGATTAAAGAAGCACTTATTGGGAGGCAACCCAATGTTATTTAATTATATCTATTTATTTTCCATTGTTATTTTATGTTTTCTATAGGTTGATGATCATGTGAAGTCACAAAAACAATTGAAAAATCAAAAACAAAATGAAAAACAGCATTAAAAATAGAACACCCTGGAGGATAAGCTTACTGGTGTCTAAACGCCAGTAAGAAGTATCAGACTGGCGTTTAACACTGGAAAGAAGCATCAAGCTGGCGTTAAATGCCAGAAACAAGCTAAAGTCTGGCGTTTAACGCCAAAAACAAGCACCAACTTGGCGTTAAACGCCAATAAAGGGAGAAAAGCTGGCGTTTAACGCTAGAAACAAGCAGCATTCTGACGTTAAATGCCAGGATTGCACTCTAAGGGCATTTACACGCCTAAATGGAGCAGGGATGCTAAGGCCAGAGAAACCTCAAGAAAGAGGAAAGGGAAGGCAATTGCTTCCACCTCTGAGTAATGGGAGATGGAGAGATTCATCTCAAAGGTCCAATCACGCCCATCACTAAAAAGAGAATGGAGCAAACAAGAGAGCCCACTCATGGACCTCAACAAGAGCATGAGGAAGTTCCTCATCATGAAATCCCTGAGATGTCTCAAGGGATGCACTTTCCTCCACACAACTATTGGAAGCAAATTAACACCTCCCTAGGAGAATTAAGTTCCAACATAGGACAACTAAGGGTGGAGCACCAAGAGCATTCCATCCTCCTCCATGAAATTAGAGAAGATCAAAGAGCTGTGAAGGAGGAGCATCAGAGGCAAGGAAGAGACATTGAGGATCTCAAGAGCACCATTGGTTCTTCAAGAGGAGGAAGACGCCACCCTCACTAAGGTGGACCCGTTCCTTAATCTCCTTGTCTATTTATTTTTTCTGTTTTCGTTCTCTATGCTTTATGTTTTATTCATGTTTGTGTCTTTATTACATGATCATTAGTGTTTAAGTGTCTATGCCTTAAAGCTATGAATGTCCTACGAATCCATCAGCTCTCTTAAATGAAAAATATTTTAATTACAAAAGAACAAGAAGTACATGAATTTCGAATTCATCCTTGAAATTAGTTTAATTATTTTGATGTGGTGACAATACTTTTTGTTTTCTGAATGAATGCTTGAACAGTGCATATGTCTTTTGAATTTGTTGTTTATGAATGTTAAAATTGTTGGATCTTGAAAGAATAATGAAAAAGGAGAAATGTTATTGATAATCTGAAAAATCATAAAATTGATTCTTGAAGCATGAAAAAACAGTGAAAATGCAAAAGGATGTGAAAAAAAAAGAAAAATAAAGAAAAAGAAAAAGCAAGCAGAAAAGGCCAAGAGCTCTTTAAACCAAAAGGCAAGAGCAAAAAGCCAGTACCCTTTAAACTAAAAGGCAAGGGTAAAAACGATCCAAGGCTTTGAGCATTAATGGATAGGAGGGCCCAGGGAATAAAATCCTGGCCTAAGCAGCTAAACCAAGCTGTCCCTAACCATGTGCTTGTGGCGTGAAGGTGTCAAGCCAAAGGCTTGAGACTGAGCAGTTAAAGTCATGATCTAAAGAAAAAAGAGTGTGCTTAAGAACCCTGGACACCTCTAATTGGGGACTCTAGCAAAAATGAGTCACAATCTGAAAAGGTTCACCCAGTTATGTGTCTGTGGCATTTATGTATCCGGTGGTAATACTGGAAAACAAAGTGCTTAGGGCCACGGCCAAGACTCATAAAGTAGCTGTGTTCAAGAATCAACATACTGAACTAGGAGATCAATGACACTATCTAAATTTTGAGTTTCTATAGATGCCAATCATTCTGAACTTCAAAGGATAAAGCGAGATTCCAAAACTGTTCAGAGGCAAAAAGCTACTAGTCCCACTCATCTAATTGGAGCTAAGTTTCATTGATATTTTTGAATTTATAGTATATTCTCTTCTTTTTATCCTATTTGATTTTTAGTTGCTTGGGGACCAGCAACAATTTAAGTTTGGTGTTGTGATGAGCGGATAATTTATACGCTTTTTGCCATTGTTTTTAGGTAGTTTTTAGTATGATTTAGTTAGTTTTTAGTATATTTTTATTAGTTTTCAAGCAAAATTCACATTTCTGGACTTTACTATGAGTTTGTGTGTTTCTCTATGATTTCAGGTATTTTCTGGCTGAAATTGACGGACGTGAGCAAAAATCTGATTCAGAGGCTGAAAAAGGACTTTAGATGCTGTTGGATTCTGACCTCCATGAACTTGAAGTGGATTTTATAGAGCTACAGAAAGCCAATTGGCGCGCTCTCAATTGCGTTGGAAAGTAGACATCCAGGGCTTTCCAGAAATGTATAATAGTTCATACTTTGCTCAAGTTTTGACAACGCAAATTGGCGTTCAAACGCCAATTTCTGCCGTATTATGAAGTTAAACGCTAGAAACAAGTTACAAACCAGAGTTAAACGGCACAAACAGGCTGCAACCTGGCGTTTAACTCCAAGAGAAGTCTCTACACGTGTAAAGCTCAATGCTCAGCCCAAGCACACACCAAGTGGGCCCCGGAAGTGGATTTCTGCATCATATACTTATCTCTGTAAACCCTAGTAACTAATTTAGTATAAATAGGACTTTTTACTATTGTATTCGAAGTCTTGGTCATTCTGGTTCCCCCTCTGGGGCCGAAGCCTATGAACACCATTATCACTTATGTATTTTCAACAGTGGAGTTTCTACACCCCATAGATTAAGGTGTGGAGCTCTGCTGTTCCTCATGAATTAATGCAAAGTATAGTACTATTGTTTTTCTATTCAATTCAAACTTATTCTTATTCTAAGATATTCACTCGCACTTCAACCTGATGAATGTGATGATCCGTGACACTCATTATCATTCTCACCTATGAACACGTGCCTGACAACCACCTCCGTTCTATCTGTACTAGCTTGAGTGTATATCTCTTAGCCTCTATTCCGAAAGATCAGAGACTTCGTGGAATAAGCTAGAATCAATTGGCGGCCATTCCTGAGATCCGAAAAGTCTAAACCTTATCTGTGGTATTTCAATTAGGATCTGGGAAGGGATGACTGTGACGAGCTTCAAACTCGCGAGTGTTGGGCGTAGTGACAGACGCAAAAGGATCAATGGATCCTATTCCAACATGATCGAGAACCGACAGATGATTAGCCGTACGGTGATAGCGCATTTGGACCATTTTCACTAAGAGGACGGATGGTAGCCATTGACAACGGTGATCTCCCAACATACAGCTTGCCATGGAAAGGAGTATGAATGATTGAATGAAGACAGTAGGAAAGCAGAGATTTAGAAGCAACAAAGCATCTCCATACACTTATCTGAAATCCCACCAATGAATTACATAAGTATTTCTATCTTATTTTATATTTTAATTATATTTTAATTATCAAAACCTCATAACCATTTGAATCTGCCTAACTGAGATTTACAAGGATAACCATAGCTTGCTTCAAGCCGACAATCTCCGTGGGATCGACCCTTACTCACGTAAGGTTTATTACTTGGACGACCTAGTACACTTGCTGGTTAGTTGTGTGGAGTTGTGAAAAAGAATTGAGATTATGAACATGCGTACGAAGTTTTTGGCGCCGTTTTAGAGATCACAATTTCGTGCACCAGGCCATTTTGGAGGAGAAAGAACTACAGAAAAAGTCTTGCAGTGCGGGTTCATTTGGCCCACCATCTTCAAAGATGCACGAGAACTAGTGAAAAACTGTAATGAATGTCAGCGGGCTAGAAATCTGCCCAAGAAGAATGAGATGCCACAGCAATTCATCTTGGAACTTGAGCTGTTTGACGTATGGGGGATTGATTTCATGGGACCATTCCCAACTTCATACTCAAACAATTACATTTCGGTGGCAGTGGACTATGTGTCCAAATGGGTGGAGGCCATTGCGACACCTACAAATGATAACAAGGTGGTCCTGAACTTCCTCAAAAATAATATCTTTAGCCAGTTTGGAGTTCCCAGAGCACTCATCAGTGATAGAGGGAGCCATTTTTGCAATAGGCCACTGGAGACCCTCCTCCAGAGATATAGGGTGAAGCACAAGGTTGCCATACCCTATCACCCCCAAACAAGTGGTCAGATAGAGGTATCCAACAGAGAGCTAAAAAAAATTCTGGAAAAGACAGTGGGAGCTTCAGGAAAAGACTGGTCAAAGAAGCTGGATGATGCTCTTTGGGTATACAGGACAGCCTTCAAAACACCAATTGGGAAAATTAGATTACACACAAACTCACCGTCAAGTGTACCGGATCGCATCAAGTAGTAATAACTCACAAGAGTGAGGTCGATCCCACAGGGATTGATGGATTGAGCAATTTTAGTGATTAATTAGTCTAGTTAAGCTAACAGTGTTGAATTGGATGAAATTGAAGCAACAGAAAGTAAATTGCAGGAATTATAAAGTGCAAAAATTAAATTGACTCAAACTTAAAGAGCAAGAAATGTAAAGTACAACAAATGTAAAGGGAATTGGGTGCAGGGAATTTAAAGAAAGCAATAAAGCAAGCAATTGAAGAGATCTTGAGAACAAGTAACTGGAAATTTAAATTTCAGAAAAATTAAATCAAGCTAAATCATGAACAGAATTGTAAAGTGGCAGAAAATAGAATTACAGAGAAGGAAATCGTAGTAGAAAAGGAAATTGTAGTAGAGAAGGAAATTGTAGCAGAGAAGTATAAGCAATGGAAATTTCATAAAGCTGAATTGAATTCTGAAATGTAGAGAGTGCAGAAAATTAAAAGTGTATCAGAGAGAGCTTTCTATTCTATCCTACTACTACTCCTATTGCTCTCTAGCAGAGCCAGCCCTCCTTTTTTAATGAAATGAAATTGATTCCATTTTATAGGCTTTACAAAATAAAAATGAAATTGAAATTGAAAACAAATTACAATTCAAATAAAATTTCTATTCTAATTGTTTCTTGTGCCTTTGAGTCATGTCCAATGGGCTTTTGTTGGTTTGGCCTTGAATAAGTGGGTCAGGGGTGTTGGTGGCTTCTTCCAGTGGAACGCTCAGTCCACTAATTGAGCACTGCGCTCACTCCCTTTGGTGTGTTCAATTCCTTGCCTAGCGCTCCATTACTGAACGCTATGTTCACTCTCCAAGTGCTGCACCATTTGGTGCGTGCCTTCCTTGGTGCGTATATTTCTTCCCTTAGCGCTCTCTTTATGAGCGTTACGTTAGCTATTTGAGCACTCTCCCTTGTTACGGACGGCACAAGGCTTGCCTCCCAACTTGAAATGCCCGAAAACGTTGGAAAAGTGAGCGTGGCGCTCACTTTGAAAGTGAACGCTAGCTTTGTTTCTATTGAGAGTGGTTTTTGGGCCTTAAAGATGCCTATCACTTTTACTTCAATTTCATGCCAAATATAGAATGTTATATATCGTTGAAAATCTCTGAATGTCATCTTTCTAACGCAACTAGAAGCACATCAATTGGACATCTGTAGCTCAAGTTATGGTCCTTTGAAGAAGGCATGGTCATGCTGTTTTGGAGGCCGAAAACGTTCTTTTAGTGAACGCTACGTTCACTTAGTGAGCGCTGCTTTAGAGGCCAAAGTTAGCGCCAGATTCTGAAGCCCAAACTTAATTTTCACCCCATATTATTATATATCTTTGGAAAGCTCTGGATGTCTACTTTTCAATGCATTTAAGAGCGCATCAGTTAAAGCTCTACAGCTCAAGTTATCCTCCTTGGAAGGTGAAGAGGTCAGCTGGCCTTACTGCAGGTTGATACTATGTTCATCTTTGCACTTTCGGGGTAAGTTTTCTCCCTTAGATTTATTGTCCACCATGCAGTGCCATATATGCTTGGAAAGCTTTAGATTTCTACTTTCCAATGCTACTTGAATCACCTCATTTGGAGTTTTGTAGCTTGAGTTATTCTTGTTGGAGTGTAGAGACGTCAGGGTTGCAAATCTTCTTTGCTCCTCCTTGAGTCTGTTTCCAATTCTTTTGCCACCTTGGGAGTATGATTCTTCTTCTAGTGCTTTTATTTCTTCTTCTTCTATTATTTCCTACAAAGTTTATAAAATCAATAGATCAATGAAATATACCATTTAAGCACAAAATTATTCAATATTTAACCACTAATCATTAATTTCTTGTATGAAAAAGTATAGAAAAATATGACATGATGGTATGTCATCATCCCCATATCAACTGGTATATGGTAAGGCTTGTCACCTGCCATTAGAACTTGAGTTTTAATAGTCAAGCTGCTGGCAAAAGGAGGCTCTTGCAACTGCAATAATTGGAAGAATTCAGATCCCAAGCCTATGAAAATGCCAAAATCTACAAGGAAAAAGCAAAGGAAAGACATGACCTCAAGAAGGCACCAAGAAGCTTTGAGGAAGGACAAAGAGTGCTACTTTACAACTCCAGACTGAAACTTTTCCCTTGGAAATTAAGATCAAGGTGGTCAGGTCCTTTTCTTGTCACCAAAGTCTCACCTTATGGACACATAGAAATCATGGAAGAAAGCTCACAACGGACCTTCACTGTGAATGGACAAAGGCTCAAAAACTACACTGGTGACATGCGGGAAGACTCCAAGATAAAATATAGACTCAACTGAGAGAGCTGACCGTCAAGCTAGTGACGATAAAGGAGCGCTTGTTGGGAGGCAACCCAACCAAAGGTGGTCATCTTTCCCTTAGTTAAATTCAATAAAAGAATTAAGTAGATTCTCTGTATTGCTAGGAGCTAAGTTTGGTGTTCCACACCAAAACAATTCAAAAGGTGAATGTATGATGCTAAGTTTGGTGTTCCACCACTGATTCCATTTAAAAACACATTGCAACCCTTCAATGATAAGTAACTGACTCCAAACAATCAGAGAAATTACTTAACATGTGTGTAGTTTTAGTTTATAGTTGTTTGTCTAATCCATAGTTGTTTTCTTAATAAAAGTACATGAGGTTCTCTGCATGTATTCAATCTGCTGCATTAGACAAGGAACTAAGTTTGGTGTTCACACACCAAATTAAGTTCAGAAACTCACAAGCCTGCATGCATACTAATAATTTTTCAAGTGCTTGGGGAACAAGCAACTTCCAATAACTTTGCAGTAAGACAATCAAGCCTTGGGAAGAACTATGTACCATCATTCAAAGAAGCAAATAAAGATACAAAAGCTATAGATGAGGATAAGAAGGTCGAAATAGGAAGACACTAAGAGGTTGTATTGTTACTTAACTATTTTTGGTTTGGAATGCTTAAATTGGAAGTCTGATTGTGTCTTTGTTAAGAGCCAACCTTTAGTTTAAGTTAATTTGCATTATGTTGTGTTTAATTTTGCAATAAGTATGATAGCCTAGGTGTGAGTTTTCACTTTCACTTGTTTAAATACTTGTCTTGTCCCCTGAGTCTTTTCAATTTAAATAAAAGAAATATTTGAACAAGAAGTGGAAGAGTTCCTTTTTAGTAAGAAATAAAATAACAGTAAGTGGTGGTATATATGTCTGATTGTGTAGTAGCTCACTTATAATGAATAAAAGGATAGACTATCTCCCTTTTCAGTATAAACTAGCATGCTGTCTATGAATCTTAGCAAATAAAAGTCTGATGCGCGGGAATTTGCCTCTCGACAAATTTCCTTCCGGCAAGTGCACCGGATTATCGTCAAGTAAAAACTCACTGTAGAGTGAGGTCGAATCCCACAGGGATTGGTAGATCGAGCAATTATAAATGAAGAATTATGCTAGTTGAGCGAAATCAGAATTTTAATTGGAATTACAGAAAGTAAAATTGGCAGGAAACTTAAATTGCGGAAAATTTAAGGAACAGAGAATTAAATTGCAGGGAATTAAAGTACATAAGCTTAAATTGCAAGAAAGTAAATAGGAATGGGGATTTAGCATGAAATTAAAGAAGCAGAATATAAAAGAATGGGTAGATTAGAGAATGGGGAATTCATTGGGTTCAGGAGATGTATAATTCTCTAGATCAAATTCATTTTCATCTCTTCCGCAATCAATGCATTCATTGATCTCCATGGCATTCTTAAGTGATTGGATCCCAATTCCTTGGCTCACCAATATCTCTAAGCATGAACAATTGCCCAATTCCCTAATTTAAGTGCTCATGGGAAGAGATGAAGTTTGGTCACTGATTATACCACAAAAATTCATAGATCAAAGTATTGGTCGGATTACATGTCACTATATCCATCCAAACCCCAACCTAATCCAATGTGAGAAAGCATTTCTAGCATGATCTCCTTATTCCTCTCCCAATGTTCCGAGAAGATCCAATTATGAATAGCTTCTTTTCCAAGATAACTATCCAATTAGATTAAGAACGAACGCTTTCTAGTAAAATCAAGAGAAAAGAAAGAAGAAGAAGAATGAAAACTAGTATTGATCCATTGAATTTACACAAAGCTCTCTAACCCAATGAAAGGGGTTTATTTGTTCATAGCTCTCAAATTGCAAAATGGAATTGACAGATACATTATGAAATTGAAAGTGCAGTAAGTAAGAAAAACTCCCCTAAAATGAAAAAAAAGTCTGTCTAACTTAAATTCTAAGCTATTTATACACTTTCTTCCATTGATCTTCAAGCCTTGAATTGGGCTTTTGGCCTTGATGGAATTGGGTTGAAGATGGCTCCAATTGGTTGTTCTTTTGTGTTAAGAAGAGATCTGTTTGAAATTTGGAACTCTGATGCTTCACGTTTGAGTCAACATTTGAGGGCCAGCGTTGACTCAAATGCCACTTTGTATCAGACCAGCAAAAACCAGAAAGCTTGCTGTCATTGGCGTTTGAGTCAATGTTGGAGGGCCAACGTTTGCTGATCCGCGCGTACGTGTACCGTGCGCTTCCGCACAAAAGGCCAAAAATACTCATCCACACGTACACGTACTGTGCACGTGCGCGTGGATGCAAAATTTTCATTTTCCAGATTTGAAACAAGGTAGGGGACGTTGGAGGCAGCGTTGGACCTCCAACGTTCCCTCCAATGTTGGCCTTTTGGCTCGTACGCGTACTGTGCTCTTAGGCGCCCATTGCTTTTTTTTCCTCCGTGCGTACGCGTCACTGACACATATTGGTGCACAAAATCACAATCACACTTTTGCAATTCCACACAAATAACTAGCAAGTGCACTGGGTCATCCAAGTAATACCTTACGTGAGTAAGGGTTGATCCCACGGAGATTGTCGGCTTGAAGCAAGCTATGGTTATTTTGTAACTCTTAGTCAGGAAATTAGTAATAAAAATGATTGGGTTTATGAAGAGAAAATAACATAAAATAAATAATACTTGTTATGCAGTAATGGAGAACAGGTTGAGGTTTTGGAGATGCTCTGTCTTCTGAATCTCTGCTTTCCTACTGTCTTCTTCTTCACGCACGCAAGGTTCCTTCCATGGCAAGCTATATGTTGGTGGATCACCGTTGTCAATGGCTACCATCCGTCCTCTCAGTGAAAATGGTCCAAATGCGCTGTCACCACAAGGCTAATCATCTGTCGCTTCTCACTCATGTTAGAATAGGATTCATTGATCCTTTTGCGTCTGTCACTACGCCCAACACTCGCAAGTATGAAGCTCGTCACAGTCATTCCATCCCGGATCTTACTCGGAATACCATAGACAAGGTTTAGACTTTTCGGATCTCAAGAATGCTGCCAATTGATTTCAGCTTATACCACGAAGACTCTGATCTCACAGATTTGAATGCTCTGTTGTCAGGAGAGGCAATCAAACTCGTGAATCAGGAACCAAAGAGATACACACTCAATCTAAGGTAGAACAGAAGCGGTTGTCAGGCACACGTTCATAGGTTGAGAATGGTGATGAGTGTCACGGATCATCACATTCATCAGGTTGAAGTGCGAGTGAATATCTTAGAATAGAAACAAGCGTGATTGAATGGAAAATAGTAGTAATTGCATTAATCCATCAAAACACAGCAGAGCTCCTCACCCCCCAACCATGGAGTTTAGAGACTCATGCCGTAGAAGATACAAAATTCAGATGTAAAAATGTCATGAGATCCATAGTAAGTCTCTAAAAGTTGTTTTTATACTAAACTAGTAGCTAGGGTTACAGAAAATAAGTAACTAAGTGCAGATAGTGCAGAAAATCCACTTCCAGGGCCCACTTGGTGTGTGCTTAGGCTGAGCATTGAGCTTTACACGTGTAGAGGCTTCTCTTGGAGTTAAACGCCAGGTTGCAGCCTGTTTGTGGCGTTTAACTCTGGTTTGTAACCTGTTTCTGGCGTTTAACTTCAGAATAGGGCAGGAAGTTGGCGTTTGAACGCCAGTTTGCGTCGTCAAAACTCGGAAAAAGTATGAACTATTATATATTGCTAGAAAACCTTGGAAACAGAATCTTTATTTCAAGAGTCCTGAGATAGTCTGTAAAGTGGGAAAATTGTTTATCCTATTCCGCTTGGCAGAGTTTCTGAGGATAAGGCATTTTGGCTTTATATTCTTCAACCTTAGTTGCTGCAGGTTTATTTCCTACAGAGGCAGTTTGAGAAGCCTTCTTGAGGGAGTTATTATCAGCACTTGCAGGTGTCTGATCCCTCACTGGCGTTTGAACGCCAGAACTGGACATGGATTGGGCGTTTGACGCCAGATTCCTACCCTTTTCTGGCGTTTGAACACCAGAACTGGACATGGATTGGGTGTTTAACGCCATTTTTTCACCCGTTTCTGGCGTTTGAATGCCAGACTTATTCCTCTCTGGGCTCTTACTATCCTCAGAGGGATTTTGGGTAGCAGGTTGCTCATCATCTGTCAGCTGTTCTTTTCTTAGCTTTCTGCTGCTTTGAGTTGAGGTATTTAATGTTTTTCCACTTCTTAATTGAACTGCTTGGCACTCCTCTGTTATCTGTTTTGATAGTTGCTGTTTTGTCTGATTCAATTGTGATTCCATATCCTTGTTAGCATTTTTGGTTTCTTGTAGCATCCCCTTAAATTCTACTAACTGCCGTGTTATAGAAGATAGTTGCTGATTGAATTCAGCAACTTGTTCCTGAGGACTAAAGTCAGTTGATACTGCCTTAGCTTCTTCTTTCATGGTGGACTCATTACTTATGTACAGATGCTAATTTCTAGCAATTATATCGATAAGCTCTTGAGCCTCTTCAATAGTCTTTCTCATGTGTATAGATCCACCAGCTGAGTGGTCTAGAGATATCTGAGCTTTTTCTGTAAGCCCGTAGTAGAAGATGTCTAATTGCACCCACTCTGAAAACATTTCAGAGAGGCATTTCCTTAGCATCCCTCTGTACCTCTCCCAGGCATTATAAAGGGATTCATCATCCTCTTGTTTAAAGCCTCGGATGTCCAGCCTTAGCTGTGTCATCCTTTTTGGAGGGAAATATTGATTCAGGAATTTGTCTGCTAACTGTTTCTATGTTCTTATGCTTGCTGTGGGTTGGTTATTTAACCACCTCTTAGCTTGATCTTTTATAACAAATAGAAACAGTAATAATCTGTAGACATCCTAATCTACTTCCTTGTCACGTACTGTGTCAGCAATGACAATGAGCTGAGGATTTAGCTCAAAACTGCTTGCTCTGATGGGAGGTATACAGATGCTACTCCCATATGCAGCAGTAATGGGGTTAGCATACGACCCCAGAGTCCTTCTGGACTGTTCATTTCCATTTAGGTCCATGATGGATAAAAGGGAATTGATATGAATTACAAATAAAATATATTTTTGTTTTTATTTTATTTAAGTAGAAACAAACCGAATAGTTAAAAATAAATAAAAATAATACGATAAAATAAAATAATTAGAAATTAAAGTATAAATTTTGAAAACTAAGAGAAAAATAAATTTGAAAACTAAAATAATTACTTAATTAGGAAGATTTGAAAAATTTTGGATATGATTTTTGAAAAAGATTTTGAATTTTGAAATTTCAAAACTAAGATAAGATAGAATAAAAAGTTTTAAAATAAAAATCTAAATTTTTAAAGCAAAATTCAAAAATTAATTAAAATAAAAAGAAAAGATATTTTTGAATTTAATGAAGAAAGAGAAAAACAATAAAAAATGACACCAAACTTAAATTTTTAGATCAAAACAAAGGAAACAAATAGGAAAACTTTGAATATCACGATGAACACTAAGAACAACTTTTGAAAAATTTTTAAGAAAACAGAAACACAAATGACACCAAACTAAAAAATTTTTATATTCTGAGCACTAATAATTCGAAAAAAATTGAAAGAAAAATAAAATCATGCAATTGACACTAAACTTAAAATATGAAACTAAACTCAAACAGAGAAACTCAATTATTAGTTTATAAAAATTTTCGAAAAAGTTTGAAAAGGAAAATAAGGATTAAAAAATGTTTCAACCAAAAACAATAATAGAAGACGCAATTTTAGTGACTCTAAACTAAAAAGATAAATTTTTCCTAATCTAAGCAACAAAGTAAACTGTCAGTTGTCCAAACTCGAACAATCCTCGGCAACGGCGCCAAAAACTTGGTGCACGAAATCACAATCACACATTTGCAATTCCGCACAACTAACCAGCAAGTGCACTGGGTCGTCCAAGTAATACCTTACGTGAGTAAGGGTCGATCCCACGGAGATTGTCGGCTTGAAGCAAGCTATGGTTATTTTGTAACTCTTAGTCAGGAAATTAGTAATAAAAATGATTAGGTTTATGAAGAGTAAATAACATCAAATAAATAATACTTGTTATGCAGTAATGGAGAACAGGTTGAGGTTTTGGAGATACTCTGTCTTCTGAATCTCTGCTTTCCTACTGTCTTCTTCTTCACGCACGCAAGGTTCCTTCCATGGCAAGCTATATGTTGGTGGATCACCGTTGTCAATAACTACCATCCGTCCTCTCAGTGAATATGGTCCAAATATGCTCTCACTGCATGGCTAATCATCTATCGGTTCTCACTCATGTTGGAATAGGATCCGTTGATCCTTTTGCGTCTGTCACTACGCCCAACACTCGCGAGTTTGAAGCTCGTTACAGTCATCCCGTCCCGGATCCTACTCAGAATACCACAGACAAGGTTTAGACTTTCCAAATCTCAAGAATGCTGCCAATTGATTTCAGCTTATACCACAAAGACTCTGATCTCACAGATTTGAATGCTCTGTTGTCAGGAGAGGCAATCAAAATCGTGAATCAGAAACCAAAGAGATACACACTCAATCTAAGGAAGAATGGAAGTGGTTGTCAGGCATGCATTCATAGGTTGAGAATGGTGATGAGTGTCATGGATCATCACATTCATCAGGTTGAAGTGCGAGTGAATATCTTAGAATTGAAACAAGCGTGATTGAATGGAAAACAGTAGTAATTGCATTAATCCATCAAAACACAGCAGAGCTCCTCACCCCCCAACCATGGAGTTTAGAGACTCATTCCGTAGAAGATACAAAATTCAGATGTAAAAATGTCATGAGATCCATAGTAAGTCTCTAAAAGTTGTTTTTATACTAAACTAGTAGCTAGGGTTACAGAAAATAAGTAACTAAGTGCAGATAGTGCAGAAATCCACTTCCAGGGCCCACTTGGTGTGTGCTTGGGATGAGCATTGAGCTTTATACGTGTAGAGGTTTCTCTTGGAATTAAACGCCAGGTTGTAGCCTGTTTGTGGCGTTTAACTCTGGTTTGTAGCCTGTTTCTGGCGTTTAACTTCAGAATAGGGCAGGAAGTTGGCATTTGAATGCCAGTTTGCATCGTCAATGCTCGGGCAAAGTATGAACTATTATATATTGCTGGAAAGCCCTATATGTCTACTTTCCAACGCAATTGAGAGCGCGCCAATTGGGTTTCTGTAGCTCCAAAAAATCCATTTCGAGTGTAGGGAGGTCAGAATCCAATAGCATCTACAGTCCTTTTTCAGCCTCTGAATCAGATTTTTGCTCAGGTCCCTCAATTTCGGCCAGAAAATACCTGAAATCACAGAAAAACTCACAAACTCATAGTGAAGTCCAGAAATGTTAATTTTGCATAAAAACTAATAAAAACATAGTAAAAACTAACTAAATCATACTAAAAACTACCTAAAAATAATGCCAAAAAGTGTATAAATTATCCACTCATCACGTATGCGTCGATTCAAAATTTTCCAATCTTAATTCTAGGCTGGGTGTCGCAGAAGTTGGAGGCAGCATTTGATGCAACGTTGGACCTCCAACATTAGGTTATGGCGCATACGCATAAAGTGCGCTTCCGCGCAAATGGGTCAAAATTACTCATTTACGCGTACGCGTGATGCACGCTTCCGCACGGATGTCAAAAATTGCTTTATCACACGTACGCGTCATGGACGCGAACGCGCCACTCAAAAATCTTTCAGCCATAGAATTGATCATTTTCTCACAAAGTTGGGGTTACCGTTGGACCCTCAACTCCACCTCCAACGTGAATGTCACTGTTCTTCATGTTTTTAAAACTGGAAAATGGGATTTTTGCATCCACGCGTACGCGTACAGCACGCGCACGCGTGGATGAGAAAAATGGCAATGCACGCGTAAGCATGGTGTACGCGCACACGTGAAGAAGCAAAATCACAGACTTCACGCGCACGCGTGGATAGCAGAACGTTGGCCCTCCAACGTTGAGTCAAACACCAATGATAGCAGATTTATCTATTTTCTTTTGGAAGGCGTTTGAGTCAACCTTGGCCCTTAAACATTGACTCTAACTTGAAGGACCAGAATCTGTAATTCAAACAGATCTCTTCTCAACAGCAAAGGAAACCAATTGGAAGCCATTTCAACCCAAATCTGTCAAGGCAAAAAGCCCAATTCAGAGATTGAAGATCAATGGAAGAAAGTGTATAAATAGCTTAGATATTAAGTTAGAGAGAACTGGGGGACTTCATTATTTGTACTGCACTTTTACTTTTCGGTTCATTTTACTTTTCTGCAATTCTTTGAATTCTGCAATGTATCTTTTAATTCCATTTTCCATTTTGACAGCTATGAAAAACTAAACCCCTTTCATTGGGTTATGGAGCTCTGTGTAATTCAATGGATCAATATTAGTTTATATTCTTCTTTTTCTTTCTTTTCTCTTGATTTTACTAAAAAACGTTTGTTTATTCATTCAACTGGATAGTTGTCTTAGGAAAGAAGCTATTTATAATTGGATCTCCTCGGAACCTTGGAAAAGGAATGAGGAGATCATGCTAGAATTGCTTTTTCACATTGGATTAGATTGGGGTTTGGATGGATATAGTGACATGTAATCCTACCAATACTTTGATGTATGAATTTGTGTGGTATAATCAGTGACCAAACTTCATCTTTTCCCATGAGCGCTTAAATCAAGGAATTGGGAAATTGTTCATGCTTAGAGAGATTAGATTGCCAAGGAATTGGGAGCTAATCACCTAAGATTGCCAAGGAAATCAATGAATACATTGATTGAGGAAGAGATGAAAATGAACTTGATCCGGAGAATTATCACATCTTCTGACCCTAATGAGCTTCCCCATCTCTGATCTACCATTTCTTTTACATTCTGCTTCTTTAATTTCATGCTTCATCCCCGTTCCCATTTACTTTCTTGCAATTTAAGCTTCTGTCATTTAATTTCCAGCAATTTAATTTTTGTCATCTTGCAATTTAAGTTTCCCGCCAAATTTACTTTCTATAATCCCAATTCAATTCCGATTTCGCTCAACTAGAAAAATTCTCCAATTAACATTGATCAATCTACCAATCCCTGTGGGATTCGACCTCACTCTACAGTGAGTTTTTACTTGACGACAATCCGGTGCACTTGCCGGTAGGAAATTGTAGAGAGACAATTTCCGAGTGAATCAAGTTTATGGCGCCATTGCCGGGGATTGGTTTTGTATTGACAATTACTAATTTGGAGGATAACTAGATTGAGCACTTTTCTTTTCTTTTGATAAATTAAAGTTTAATTCCAGTTGTTCATTTTTGTTCTCTACAATTTTTAGTTGTTTTTCGTTAATTTTACTTTACTTCTTTACTTTCCAGTAAAACTAACCCACTAACTCATTAACTGTTTAATTATTTTCCTCAATTGCTCTAACAACATTTTTTTTACTAATTATGAATCATTCATTTGCTGGTTGCTGCTTGTTGTGCTACTTGTATAACAGGTAGAAGAGAGGTTTCAACCTCCTTTGATAGTAAACTGGAAAGAACCTTCCTGAGATTAAGAAGGGAAACAAGAGGAAAGAGGGCTGTTGGTGCAGAAGAAGAGGAGGAAGATTTGGATATAACCATGGAGGATGATATGGAAAACATTCATGAAGGAGAGGTGAACAATCATGCCAGAAGAGGTGCAGCCAACCCTGTTGGACAAGAGAGGAGAGTTCTAGGTTCCTACATCAATCCAAACCCAGGAAACTGTGGTAGCAGCATTCAAAAGCCAACTACTCATGCTAATAATTTTGAATTGAAGCCTCAGCTCATAACTCTTGTGCAGAACAACTGTTCTTTTGGAGGGAGTGCCCAATAGGATCCTAATCAGCATCTTACTAAATTCCAAAAGATATGTGACACATATTTTATGAAGGGCTGAATTGTGAGTCAAAGAAAGCTGTAGACCACTCATCTGGAGGTTCTCTTAACAAGAAGAAGACCATTGAAGAAGCCATTGATGTTATAGAGATAGTGGCTGACAATGAGTATTTTTATGCCTCTGACAGAAGCAACAAAAGGGGATTCTTGGAATTAAACCATATGGATGCAATCCTGGCTCAGAATAAAATGATCACCAAGCAACTGGCAGAATTGACCAAGCAAATGGAGAAGAATCAGGCTGCAGGCATCCACACTCAACCATCATCTCAAGGAGAGTTGGACACAGAAGAAGGAGTTAACTGGGAGGAAGCTAATTACCTTGGAAATTCACCTAGGTGATGAGCGGATAATTTATACCCTTTTTGGCATTGTTTTTTACATAGTTTTTAGTATGATTTAATTACTTTTTGTTATATTTTTATTAGTTTTTATTCAAAAATCACATTTTTGACTTTACTATGAGTTTGTGTTTTTCTGTAATTTCAGGTATTTTCCGGCTGAAATTGAGGGACTTGAGCAAAAATCTGATTCAGAGGCTGAAAAAGCACTGCAGATGCTGTTGGATTCTGACCCTCCTGCACTCGAAGTGAAATTTCTGGAGCTACAGAAGCCCAGTTGGCGCGTTCTCAATTGTGTTGGAAAGTAGACAACTTGGGCTTTCAAGCAATATATAATAGTCCATACTTTTTCTGAGATTTGATGTACCAAACTGGCGTCTAAAGATAGCCTAAAACATCTTGGCGTAAAACGCCCAAACTGGAACCAGAATTGGAGTTAAAAGCCCAAACTGGCACCAAAGCTGGCGTTTAACTCCAGGAACAGCCTATGCACGTGGAAGCTTCAATGCTCAGCCAAAGCACACACCAAGTGGGCCCCAGAAGTGGATTTCTGCACTATCTGCACTTTGTTATTCATTTTCTGTAAACCTTAGGTTACTAGTTTAGTATAAAAACTACTTTTAGAGATTTATTTCACATCTTTGATCAACTTTGGGATCACATCCTTGGAATATCTTTTGATCACTTTGATCATAGACTGTTGTTCATGTTTGGTGGCTAGCCTCACGGCCATGCCTAGACCTTTCACTTATGTATTTTTTACGTTGGAGTTTCTACACCCCATAGATTAAGGTGTGGAGCTCTGCTGTTCTTCGTGAATTAATGCAATTACTACTGTTTCCTATTCAATTCATGCCTACTTCTTCTCCAAGATATACTCTCATACTTAATTCAGTTAAGTCAGAATGAAGGGGTGACCCGTGACAATCACCCAATCTTCATTACTCGCTTAGCCAGGATCGCGTGCCTGACAACCACAAAGTGGTCTACATGATGTTCAACGTAGTCATTGGACAACAGCTGGAGTATACTCTCTTGGATATCTAATACATGGACTGAGTCTGTGAGATTAGTATCTTTGTGGTATAGGCTAGAACTATTAGCAGCATTCCTGAGATCCGGAAAGTCTAAACCTTGTCTGTGGTATTCCGAGTAGGATCTGGGAAAGGATGGCTGTGACGAGCTTCAAACTTGCGAATGTTGGGTGCAGTGACAGTGTACAAAAGGACAATGGTTCTATTTTGACACTAGCGGGAACCGACAGATGATTAGCCGTGCGGTGACAGCGCATATGGATTTGTTTTCATCTGAGAGGATTATACAGATTGCCATGGAAGGAGGTAACGCATGGTTGGAAGAAGGCAGTAGGAAAGCAGAAGTTCAGAAGCAACAAAGCATCTCCAGATGCTTATCCGAAATTCCCACCTTTGAATTACATAAGTATTTCTATTTTATTTTCTGTTTTATTCATATTTTAATTATTAAAACCTTATAACCATTTGAATCCGCCTGACTGAGATTTACAAGGATGACCATAGCTTGCTTCAAGCCGACAATCTCCGTGGGATCGACCCTTACTCACGTAAGGTTTATTACTTGGACGACCCAGTGCACTTGCTGGTTAGTTACGTGGATTTGTGTAACAGATGAGATCACGTTCTCCCACACTAGGTTTTTGGCACTGTAGCCAGGGAATGAACAATCACGATTCCGCGTACCACTAGGCAAGCCCATGATCCATATTCCAAAACCTATAACTCTGGTTGGAGGAACCACCCAAACTTTGGGTGGGAAAACCAACAAAACTAAGGCCAAGACCACAGATCCCATAATCCAAACTAGTATAACAACTCCACTCACTAAGACTCCAACCAAAAACCATACCAGACCACACAAAACACTTATTCACAGCCACCATACCAAAGCCACAATAACCACTCTCAACACTCCAATTTCAACCAACCATCACCACATGATGAGGACAGAATGGCAAAAATAGAAGCTATGCTTGCAAACCTTTGAAAGGAGTCTAAAGACATGAAAAAATTCAGGGAAGATGTGAGAGGTAATATAAAAAGCCGAGGGGAGGTTCTTAAGAATCTCGAATCTAAGGTAGGACATCTTTCACAGCAAACTCCGAAATCCACTGATAGTTTTCCAAGTGACACTGAGAAAAATCCAAGAGGGAAAATGAAGAAGGTGAGATGGGAAGAGTGTATGGCAATTACTCTTGCAAATGAAGAAATCCTGGAAGTATATACCAGTAAGCCAACAGAGCACAGTGATAAACCCTGTTTTCGTGGTTTATCTTGTGCTTATTTTGGGGGATTTATCCATCTTTTCCCACATTTATTCAATGAATTAGCATGTTTTTGTAATTCTCCCTTAAATTGTGCTTAAATGTAAAAACATGCTTTTTAGGCCTTAAATTGGTGATTTTAATCCACCTTAATTCCATTCGATGCCTTGATGTGTTTGTTAAGTAATTTTAGGTTCATTAGGCAATTATTGGATGGAAGAAATGAGGAGAAAAGCATGCAAGGAGGAGAATGCATGAAGAAACAAAGATTTGGAAGGAACCAATGGACGCGCACGCGTACAAGGCGCGCACGCGCAAAAATGGTCTCTCACAAGGACGCGCACGCGTACATGCCGCTTCCGCGCAGTTGAGGATTTGCCAATCGACGCGCACCCGCACGTGGCGCGCACGCGCCGATATTCTTACTTGGCCCACTTAATGGCAAAACGCTGGGGGCGATTTCTGAGCTGCCCAAGCCCAAATCCAACTTGTTTCTGAGTGTATTTCATGCAGAATTGAAGTTCAAGCAAAAGGGGAGCAATTAGTTTAGCCAATATGAGCCTTTAGTTAGATTTCTAGAGAGAGAAGCTCCCTCTTCTCTTTAGAATTACGTTAGGTTAATTTTCATCTTAGATCTAGGTTTAATTCATGCTTTGATTTACTTTTTCTTTACAATTTCTTGTTCCTCTACTCTTCCTCTCACTAATTTTGCATTTCATTCTTGTAATTGATTACTTTGTTGTTGATACACTTTTGTTCTTCTATTTTCCTTTAATGCAATTTATGATTCATGTTCCTTTATTGTTGATTTGATTTTTTGTTGTTTAATTCCTTGCAATTGAGTAGTTGAGATCTTACTTTCCTTGCTATTTTACTATGCTTTTCTTTTATGCCTACCAAGTGTTTGACAAAATGCTTGGTAAGAGTAGATTTTGAGCATTCTTGGCTTGGAAAGAGTAATTGGGCAATCTTGAGTCATGAAAACCCAACTTATGTTGGTGATCTAGAGTTGTTAGCTAGTATCGTTTCCATTGACGCTAATCTTTTGCTAATTAAATTAGTGAGTTGATTAGGACTTATGGAAGATTATTTCCATTGACGCTAATCTTTTGCTAGTTTAATTAGTAAGTTGGTTAGGACTTTTGGATTGAGATTAGCTAGTCTCGTTAGACTTTTTCCCTCTTTGTTGGAGTTGACGTAATGAGATAAATTTTTGTTTATTATTGTGACATGATTAGTTAATCTTCTTTGACATTCTCCCTATTTGTTGGAGTTAACTAAATAAGATGAACTAATCATGCATGACTAGGATAGAAAGCCTATGATCTCAATCCATTGCCATGAATATCTCTTTTTATTACTTGTCTTCTTTAATTTCTTGTTTGATTTACTTTCTCTTGTCATTTATTTTCTTGCCCAATATCAATCAAAACCCCCCCTTGATCCCCATAGCCAATAATTAAGCACTTCATTGCAACTCCTTGTGAGATGACCCGGAGTCTTAATACTTCGGTTAATTCTTATTGGGGATTGTTAATTGTGACAATCTAAAATTTTAATTTAATGCGAGAGTTATTTGTTGGTTTGGGCTATACTTGCAACATAATTATCTTGTGAAATTCCTTACCCACAACAATTTTTGCTCATCAAATTAATGCCGCCGTTGCCGGGGAGTTGCAATGGTGTTATGTTATTGGTTATTGTATATATGTGAATATTGTGAATATCTTGATTTTTGGATTGCTTGTTAGTTTTGTTAGTTTTAGGACTTTGTTTCATTATTTCTTGTTAGCTTTTGTTTCTTATTTTTACTTTTCACTATGAATTCTCACTTTGGCTATGAGTTTGGTTCTAACTATGTTGTAGGAAATGAGAACCTCAATGAAGATGTGCATCAAGGATGGGATAACCAAAGGTGGGAGGAGCCATATGCATATGATCAATCCTCATGGCAACAACCTCCACCAATGCACTATGAAGAAGAGCCATTCTATGATGCATGTCAATCCAATGGCTATGGTGAATCCCCTTGTGACTTTCAAGAACCATCACCATATGCCTTTGAACCACCTCCTCAACATAATTTTGAACCACCTTACTCACAAGCCCCTCTTCACCAACCGCCTCCATATGACCCCAACCCATATCCACCATACCAATCGCCTTGTGAACCATATGAACCATATGAAGAACCACCCCAATTTCACCACCAATACCCTCAAGAACCACCACCTCACTACCCTTACAAAGATGAATCACCTCCCATGTATGATAACTTTCAACCACATAATGAATTTCCCTTTCCACCACAGTCCACACCAAGTGACATTGTTGATGATTTTGTGGAAGTTGTTGAACCTTCTTCCAATGAGCTTGAATTTGGTGTTGAGGAGGATAATGCGCAACCTCCTAAGCATATAATGAATGATGAAGAATTGGAAGATCTTGAACCCTTTCTCCCAAACAATGAACCTTCTCTTCCACCATCACCTCCCAATGAAGCCCCCATGCAAGAATTGAGAGATCTTGAATCTCGTATCTTAAGGCGACACGAGGAGGATGAAAAGAAGTTTATGGAGCTAGGAGCCAAGATGGCTATCCTAGTGGAAGCCATTAGCAATATGGCCTTATCCCAACTAAGCCTAAGCAACCAAGGCACTCTCGTTGACGAATGTGGAGAAGCAACCAAGGAACATAGTGAGGGAGTGAGTTTAGAGCTTCAAGGTGAAGAAGAGGAGTTAAAGCAAGAATTGCAACAAGAGGAGGAGGTAGGGATTATTGAACAAGAGGAAGGAGTGGTTGAAGACTTAGGAGATGCGGAACCACCTTGGAAGTCTAGGATTGAAGAAAACCCATCCAAGATAATTGAATTTGATGCTAAGGAGGAATGTGTACAACCTCCAAGGCATATCCCTTATGGAGAATTGGATGGGATAGAGCAAGAATTGAGTCCCCTTGGTGATGAAGATCAAGCATTAAGTCTTAGTGGGGAAAAATCCTTTGATCATGAAGAACCTTCTCCCAAGGAGATGGAAAGCAATGTGGAGGTAAATCTCTCTTGTCCTCCCATTTGTGATTTGAGTAAGGGAAAAGGTTTAGATAAAATTGTTGAACAAAGGATTGAAATTAAGAGATCTTGTGGAGAGGTGGAAGTCCTTAGAAAAAGGAGGATGGGAATTGAATACGCCTTGTCAAGACCCTTGGAATCACCTTTGCCTAGGTTACCATCTACACCTTCATTTGAGTGGGTGAAACTTATTTCTATTAGCTTTATTATCCCACTCGAATATGGCTTGCTTGAAACTGATGGTCAACTTAGGATGCTTTGTGGGATGAAGCGTAAAAGAAAGATGTTTCGTGGTTGGCGTTGTAAGGCTAGGCTCATTATGGTTGAAGCTTTAAGGAGTAAAGGTTGGACTAATGATCAAGTGGATAGGTCTAGGAGGATAGTTTGGTGCTCCTATGAGAATTCATCTCTCTTGCCACCCGGAGGAAATCACCATGATCAACTCAAAGACGGGTGTGAAAACAAAGTGTGGGATCCCGGATCGCACAAGGAAGATCAACTTTGGGAGCCTATGGGTTGTGAAGAACTCCATCAAAGCTTGGGGTTATTAACTTTGAATGATGAAGCACAATGGAAGTCCAAGCATTGGTGGATGTTCAAGGATGGATTGAAGCACAAGCCACCTTGATAAGGAGCTCCCCATAAGTCCAACTTAAGGACAATAAACAAAAGTGCTAGGTGGGAGACAACCCACGATGGTAACATCTTTCCCTTTTCCTCTTTGTAAATATTGGTAATTTAGATTTGATATCATGTTTTGTTTGATTAGTTGAGTTTAATTGGGAGTCTAGTAGGTTAAATAAGGTTTTATGATGTTTCGGTAGTTGTTTGGAGGTTTGGAATGCTTGGTTTGGTGCAAAAACATAGAAAACAATTTTTGAAAACAGAGCACCAACCCGTGCGTGCGCGCACCTGGCGCGTAGGCGCGCCTCAAGCATTTTCGACTACCCACGCGGACGCGCCATGTACGCGTACGCGTGGATTGAACTTTTCCACCCCTCCATACATTTTCCCGAGAGTTGTGCCTGGAGTGTGCCAACTTTGTGCCCAAAGGCACGCGCACGCGTACCGTGCGCGTACGCGCCACTCTCGAAATAACCCACCGACGCACGCGCACACTGCACGCGTACGCGTCACTTCTATTTCATCAATCCACGCTTACGCGCACATGACGCGCACGCGTGGATTGCCCTGTTTCACCCACCTTCTTTTTTTTCTCCTCTTTCCATTTCTTTCCTTCTTCTTCTCTATTCTCTTCTTTTCTTTCCATCCTTCAAACATCATCTAACACTACCAAATATCATATAACACCATTTCTTTTAGTTAGTTAGTTAGTTTAATTTTTGTTTTCCATTACAAGTGTTGGATTACTAATCTTGCTTACTATTTACTGCTGCTTATTACTGATAGGATGTTAGTTTGACATCATTATGTTATTGCCATTGTTGGATTCCTTTATTGAGGTTACAATTTATTACTTGGTTTTGGATTTTCATGTTGAACATTTGTGAATACCAAGTACATGTGACATTGCCTTTAAGCTTCTTAACTCTTTTGAATTGCATGTTTTGGCCACCATGCATTCATCATCTATTGTTAGGCAATTGTACATTATCAATGCATTTTTTTGGGATGCTTGTTCTAATTGATCATCACCTATTTCATGCATTGAGATTGTGGAATTGTTAAATTGGATCGAAAGCTTACCTAGTGACGTATTTTTGAGCTTTTCAAGCTTTGTGGACCATGCTTGCTATGTGATTGATTTTATTTTACTTCTACATCCTTTTCCTAAGTTCCATAGCATCCATGTGTTTCACCTCTATGTCACTTAGGTGTTGCAACAACTTCAACATGTGTCATTGATTGTTGTGTGAGTTTCATATACCATTTTGTTCACTAAGTCTACCTACACATCAATCAATGTTCATGCATTATCCAATTTCACAATCGCTTGATTTTTGCATGAATGCTTTTATGCTTCTTTAGCACTTGTTGGGTTGTTTTAGCCTACAAGTCTTTTAAAGTATCTCAAGCACATTAGAATGAGTGAAGTGCATGCTTTCTTTTGTATAATTGTGACATGATTTTTAAATACTAGGGTGTGAGCTCTAAACCGCATGCAAGTTAGGACCCACACACTTATTTTTCATCACTGTCATACTAATTCACTCACTCAATTCTAGTGATTCACCTCATTCCAACAATTCACGCTTCCTTGCTTTTGTATTTTCTCATCTTACGGTGTTTATTGGTTCTTCATGATTGATGCACCATAAGCAAAAATGGAAGCGGAAGGAAGAACACGCAGCAACCGGTTGACCTACCAGCTGAAGGTGGCAACTCGGAGAGTCGCCGTACCCCCTTGCTCATCTTTGAGTGCACCGAGGACGGTGCAAACTTTTAAGTGTGGGGAGGTCGTCCAACCACTCGGCATTTTTGGGTAACAAGTTTCTAATCCCGACACTTTTGCATTTCATTTTAGGATTTTTAGTTGCATTTTCTTATTTTGCATATGTATATATTGAGCTTAGTCAAAATCATGATATTTTCCAAGGATTTTATCTATAGGGCACCCTAATTGATTGAAAAAAAAAATTTTAGAACTTGCTTGAAGTATATACTTTGTGGATCATGTTTTGAGCTAAGAACACAAGCATGTGAGATTTGAGCCTAATTGTGTGGTTACATCATATATAACCACTTATTTTCATTCTTGTATGCATTATTCTCTTCCTATGATTGTAATCCTTGATTTGCTTAATTCTTTATGTCCGTTACTTTGTGTATACATGCATTTATATGATTGAGGCCATTGTTCAAATAGCTCACTTAACCAAATAAGCCTACCTTTTTATCTTCCATTGTTAGTCAATTTTGAGCCTATGCATAACCCATTTGTTCTTAAGTGTAGCACATTACAAGCCAAAGTGAAAAACAATAAATGTCCCTTGTTTGGATCTTTGATTAGCTTAGGCTAGTGAGAGTGTTTATCATTTGATTTTGGGAAAGTTGTGAGGGTTCGATTGCTCAATTACATGTTTCCACCCATGATCATCTTTTCTTGCAAGTTTGTGAACTTTTTCAATGATTCAATCCAATTGTGGTTTGCTTGGTTGCTAATACCTTAGCCCTTGTGCTTACATGTGTACTCTTGGAAATTGACTTGTTTTGACTGAGCCATTGCAATCATGTAGATGACTTGCATATAGATAGATTGCATTTAGTTAGTAGTTTGCATTGAATAAATGTGATACCCTTTGCTTCTTTCTTGATTTTAGCATGAGGACAAGCTTAGTTTAAGTGTGGGGAGATTTGATAAACCCCATTTTCGTGGTTTATCTTGTGCTTATTTTAGGGGATTTATCCACCTTTTCCCATATTTATTCAATGAATTAGCATGTTTTTGTAATTTTCCCTTAAATTGGTGATTTTAATCCACCTTAATTCCATTCGATGCCTTGATGTGTTTGTTAAGTAATTTCAGGTTCATTAGGCAATTATTGGATGGAAGAAATGAGGAGAAAAGCATGCAAGGAGGAGAATGCATGAAGAAACAAAGATTTGGAAGGAACCAATGGACGCGCACACGTACAAGGCGCGCACGCGCAAAAGTGGTCTCTCACAAGGACGCGCACGCGTACATGCCGCTTCCGCGCGGTTGAGGATTTGCCAATCGATGCGCACGCGCACGTGGCGCGCACGCACCGATATTCTTACTTGGCCCACTTAATGGCAAAACGCTGGGGGCGATTTCTGAGCTGCCCAAGCCCAAATCCAACTTGTTTCTGAGTGTATTTCATGCAGAATTGAAGTTCAAGCAAAAGGGGAGCAATTAGTTTAGCCAATATGAGCCTTTAGTTAGATTTCTAGAGAGAGAAGCTCCCTCTTCTCTCTAGAAGTAGGTTAGGTTAATTTTCATCTTAGATCTAGGTTTAATTCATGCTTTGATTTACTTTTTCTTTACAATTTCTTGTTCCTCTACTATTCCTCTCACTAATTTTGCATTTCATTCTTGTAATTGATTACTTTGTTGTTGATACACTTTTGTTCTTCCATTTTCCTTTAATGTAATTTATGATTCATGTTCCTTTATTGTTGATTTGATTTATTGTTGTTTAATTCCTTGCAATTGAGTAGTTGAGATCTTACTTTCCTTGCTATTTTACTATGCTTTTCTTTTATGCCTACCAAGTGTTTGACAAAATGCTTGGTAGGATGTTAGAGTAGATTTTGAGCATTCTTGGCTTGGAAATAGTAATTGGGCAATCTTGATTCATGAAAACCCAACTTATGTTGGTGATCTTGAGTTGTTAGCTAGTATTGTTTCCATTGACGCTAATCTTTTGCTAATTAAATTAGTGAGTTGATTAGGACTTATGGAAGATTATTTCCATTGACGCTAATCTTTTGCTAGTTTAATTAGTAAGTTGGTTAGGACTTTTGGATTGAGATTAGCTAGTCTCGTTAGACTTTCTCCCTCTTTGTTGGAGTTGACGTAATGAGATAAATTCTTGTTTATTATTGTGACATGATTAGTTAATCTTGTTTGACATTCTCCCTATTTGTTAGAGTTAACTAAATAAGATGAACTAATCATGCATGACTAGGATAGAAAGCCTATGATCTCAATCCATTGCCATGAATGTCTCTTTTTATTACTTGTCTTCTTTAATTTCTTGTTTGATTTACTTTCTCTTGTCATTTATTTTCTTGCCCAATATCAATCAAAAACCCCCTTGATCTCCATAGCCAATAATTAAGCACTTCATTGCAACTCCTTGTGAGACGACCCGGAGTCTTAATACTTCGGTTAATTCTTATTGGGGATTGTTAATTGTGACAACCTAAAAATTTAATTTGATGCGAGAGTTATTTGTTGGTTTGGGCTATACTTGCAACATAATTATCTTGTGAAATTCCTTACCCACAACAATTTTTGCTCATCACATAGCCAAGGAAATTCCTAGAGCAAATTGGAGAAAAAGGAACAAGGAACTGGATCTGTACAAAGCAAAGAATCAACAAGGGAGGAAATTCCGAAACCTTATCTGCCAAAAGCACCATTTTCTCAAAGACTAAGGGGAAGTGAGGAAGAAAGGTCATATTCAAGATTCCTAGATATGTTTGCATATTTCAGTGTCAATATTCCCTTTATCAAAACTCTCCAACAGATGCCTACGTACATCAAGTGCATGAAAGAACTACTGACCAAGAAAGGAACCTTAAGAGGGGGACAAACAGTGACAATGAACAAGGAATGTAGTGTCCTCATCAAGAAGGATGTACCCCAGAAGAAAAAAGTTCCAGAGAGCTTTCATATTCTTTGTGCCATAGGAGAGACAAAAATTGACCGGGGATTTTGTGATCTAGGAGCTAGCATAAATGTGATGCCTCTATCTCTTATGAAGAAGTTGCAAATCAATGAGCTGAGATCCATAGATGTAATCATCCAATTTGCGGATAAAACTCAGAAGCAAGGCAAAGGAGTAGTCAAAAATGTATTGGTGAAAGTAGGAAACTACTTCCTCCCCACTGACTTTGTTGTTCTGGACATGGAGGAAAGTTACCTCCTTCCTATTATTCTGGGGAGATAATTTCTAGCCACTGCTAGAGCGCTAGTAGATGTGGAACAAGGAGAGTTAATCCTGAGAATACATGATGAACATCTCACCTTCCATGTTTTCAAACTTATATCTGAGTCTGAACCAGAACTTAAAGAGCCGAAGGATGATCACAGCAACATGTGCACAAAGGAAAGCAATAGTGAATCAGCAGTTGAACCCCTCAAACAGTCCTTAGTGAACAAGTAAGAATTTCAAGAGATACAGCGACCGATGGAACTCAAGAAAGAACTGAAGCCACAAGAGTTGGGAAGAGCAGTTAATGAGGAACCCCCTGACACAATAATTACTGGAGCACCACTGGAAGAAGAGAAAATAGTTGTGAAGAAATTACCAAGGGGATGGAGAAATAAGAAGATTCCTACAGAGGTTTTTTCCCCTGGAGACAAGGTGATATCAGCCCACCATCCACCAACCCCACCTCATCTTCCAACCATTCCATCTCAGTTACCTCAAGTGTTCACCATCAGAAAGGTCCTCTCCCTAGAGCATCTAGATATCATCAAGGAATCAAGTGGAGACCGTTTCACTGTAAGGGGAGAAGACCTAAGGCACTACATATCATCAAGGAATTATGGACTTGAATTGATATAGCTCATTAACTTTCCCTTACTACTAGTTAGAGGATGACTTAATGGGATTGATCCTTGCCAATTCTCAAGTTGTGGTTAGTGATTAGGATAAAGATCCTTGACCACCAATCATTGCCAATACCTTTTTGTTAGTTTATTTCCTTTGCCATTTATATTTCTTGTCTATTATCTCAAAAACCCCAAAACATACCTCATAACCAATAACAAGACACTTTATCGCAATTCCTAGGGAGAACGACCCGAGGTTCCAATACTTCGGTTTATAATTTTAGGGGTTTGTACTTGTGACAAACAATCTTTTGTATGAAAGGATTATTTGTTGGTTTAGAAACTATACTTGCAACGAGAATTCATTAGTGAAATTTCTACACCATCAATTTTCCATTCATCAGTGACCATAAGAACTATTTAATGAAAGGGACAAGGCAATGGATGATAAAAGATAGAAAGAGGACAAAAGGGTATGTCACATGGTTGGAAGGGTGCTTCTTGGGAATAAAAATCTGCCCACCTTGAGAAGAGGGACCTAGAAGACCGAAAAGATATGCTTAGTGAAGAGGCAACTTTTGTCTTCATGCAACTTTCCATGCACACCCTTCATTCATAACCTATCCCAAAGAATTCTAACCATCCATTCTTCATTAAAGCTTACTAAAAATGGCCTCACTTGGACCATGCACATGAACTAAAGTTCACACTTCTTGTACTCCAGAATTTCAGCTCTTGTATTCTCTAAAACCAAGACCAAACAACCGTGTTCTTTGTGCAATATATCATCCTCATTCACTTGTCTCCACAATAGTACTTAACCTTCAAACCACCTTTTCATCAAGAGTGCATCACACTAGTCACCCCTCTTCATAAAGCTTCAACCTCTATTCAGTTAATCATCAAGGAAAGTATGGCATCTTCCTCAAGTTTCAAAAGAAGGAGAGGAAAGGAACCTATCGTTGAAGAAGGAGAAAACGAATATGATCGATGGAAGTTCAGATCATGGTTCCATCAAATGTAACTTCGATGGATGAATGACAAAAAGATATATCCAGAAATCCCGTTCCAACTACCTGAGGATGGATGCATAGAAATGAGAGCCAAGAGCAGAAAGAGGAAATGGGAAGAGCTGACCTCACCAATCACCAGGATCAATGCAAACATCATAAGAGAGTTCTATGCTAACACTGCAAGGCTAGATATGATCGAAGCCCCAACATACAAGAGTTATGTACGGGGCATGGAAGTAGACTTTAGTCCGAAGACCATTATGAAGGTCTTAGGACTACGGGCAGCACATTTTGATGAGCCAGGGTACCAAAAAAGAGTAACATGGAACTCAGATTATGATAAAATATCTAGTGATATCTGTGTGGTGAACACCGACTGGGAGAGGGACAATCAAGGAGGGCACAAGTACTTGAAAAAAGGAGATCTCATCCCTGAAGCAAAAGGTTGGTATGAGCTTATAAAGAGATCAATTCTGGGCACAGTGAGCACCTCGGAAGTTAACAAGAAAAGGGCTGTCATGCTACACTGCATAATGGTGGGATGAGAGATAAAATTTCACGAGATCATTGCAAATGATATTCAAAAGGTTTCAGAGAAAAATTTTGCTGAAGCCTGGCTCCATTATCCAAGCACCATTATGAGGTTATGCATGAAGGCCAAAGTGGCAATGGAGGATGCAAACCCAACATGGCTGCATCCAGGCATGCCTTTGACCCTTGAAAGGATGATGAATGTCACAGAGGCACAACAAAGTCAAAGACCACAAAGGAGGCGAAGGAGAGAGGAACCACGGGAAGAAGAAGAACAAGATGCAAAACAAGAAGAAGAGCAACAATTCCAACCACAAACCAACATGGATATGGGGCGGATTCAAGAAGCAATTGAAAGGCTATCCGAAAAGTACATGAGAGTTCAAGAGAAACAAGAAGAATTCCATTCACAACACATGAGAGCTTGACGAGGGAAAATTATATTTCCACACAAACTCACCGGCAAGTGTACCGGGTCGCATCAAGTAGTAATAACTCACAAGAGTGAGGTCGATCCCACAGGGATTGATGGATCAAGCAACTTTAGTAAGTGATCAGTTTAGTCAAGCAGACAGTGATAAATGGAATGAAAATTGGATAATAGAATGTAAGTTGCAGAGAATTATAAATTGCAGAAAGTAAATTTGATAGAAACTTAAATGGCAAGAAAAGTAAATTGCGGCAAATGTAAAGGGAATTGGGAGCAGGGAAATTAAAGAAGCAGTAAATCAAAAATCGGGATAATTGCAGGAATTGTAAATTTGCTGGAAAGTAAATCAAGCTCAGTGTGAATGGAAAAGTGAAATTGCAGAAGAACAGAATTGTAGATTTGCAGGAAGAATTAAATTGCATAAACTAAATTGAATTCAATGCTGAACTGTGACAATTGCATAAAGATAAAAGTGTATCAAACTATGCTAAGCTCTCTGGAGTCTCTAATCCTCCAAGAGAGATCTGGAGTCTCTAATCCTCCAGCTTAAGCCTCAGATTTCAGTCCTACTCCTACTTTGCGCTCCTATTGCTCTCTAGCAGAGCCTGACCTTCCCAATGAAATGAAACTGATACCTTTATATAGGCTTTACAAAATGAAAATGAAATTAAAATTGAAAACAAATTACAATTTAAATGAAATTCCTAGTCTAACTATTTCTTGTGCCTTTGAGTCATGTCAATGGGCCTTACTTGCTTTGTCGCCTCCAGTGGAGCGCTCAGTTGAAACAATGAGTGTAGCGTTCACTTCACCAAGCGTGCTATTTGGTGCACTTGTTTTCTTCACTAGCGCTCACTTAGTGAGCACCAAGTTAACTTAGTGAGTGCTCCTAGTATGTACGGATAGCACCAGCTTTTGTTCCAAGCTTGAAATTAACGAAAAAGTTAACTTAGTGAGCATGGCGCTCACTTTGGAAGTGAACGCTACTCCAAGTGTGTTTTTGGGCCTTAAAGATGCCTATCACTTGTGCTTCAATTTCTTGCCAAATATAGATTATTATATATCATTGGAAAGCTCTGAATGTCTGCTTTCCAACGCAACTAGAAGCACATCAATTGGATATCTGTAGCTCAAGTTATGGTCCTTTGAAGAAAGTATGGTCGTGCTGTCAGGGGTCGCTGGTTTTCTTCCTTAGCGCTCTCTTAGTGAGCGCCAAGTTAACTTAGTGAGCGCTGTTTGGAGGCCAAAGTTAGCACCAACTTCTGATGGCCAAACTTAATCTTCATCCCATACTATTATATATCGTTGGAAAGCTCTGGATGTCTACTTCCTAATACATTTTATAGCATATCATTCAAATCTCTACAGCTCGAGTTATCCTCCTTGGAAGGTGAAGAGGTCAGTTGGCCTTGCTGCAGGTTGATACTATGTTCATCTTTGTACTTTTGGGATAAGTTTTCTCCCTCAAATTTAGTGTCCACTATGTAGTGCCATATATTCATGGAAAGCTCTAGATTGCTACTTTCCAATGCCACTTGAATCACCTCATTTGGAGTTTTGTAGCTCGAGTTATTCTTGTTAGGGTGTAAAGAGGTCAGGGTTGCAAATCCTCTTTGCTCCTCCTTGAGTCTGTTTCCAACTCTTTTGCCACCTTGGGAGTATGATTCTTCTTTTAGTGATTTTATTGCTTCTTCTTCATTATTTCTTACAAAGTTTATAAAATCAAAAGATCAAAGAAATATACCATTTAAGCACAAAAGCATTCAATATTTAAGCACTAATCATCAATTTCTTGTATGAAAAAGCATAGAAAAACATGACATGATGACATGTCATCACAACACCAAACTTAAACCTTGCTTGTCCCTAAGCAAGAAAAGAATCATGCAGTAAATTTTGACAAATCAAGGTGGGAAGAATAGCAAGTTAATGTTCATAGTTGGCTAGTTTTCTATGCATGCTACAATCACAAAAGAAATGTAAATGATTGATGCTTCTATCTAACTCATTTTATGAAATCTTTTCCTTATATTTCTTCATTGAAACAAGCTTTTACATTCTCTTATTAGCTTATCCTTTCGGGCGCTTTGCCCTATGAGTTGATAACAAAGCTACGACTCTAAATGCTCTGTTTTCAAGTATTACCACTTCATATATAAGCACCACAAGCATTTAATTAGAGGACTTCTTTAAGCTCATTTGTTTATTTTCTTTACTCTCTCTAATCATTGATGCTCAGAGTCTTGAGCTTTGAGGGAGTGCTTTTGCGCTTGAGCCTAGCCTTGACTCTAAGTGTTTTGTTTTCAAGCTTTTTGCTTGATACATAAATACCACAAGTACTTAACAAATGAATTGTCATTGGTACTAAGAGCCTTCAGCTTTCTCATTCTTTCCCCTTTTTGTTTCTTGCCTTTATTTGCAATTGCTTCTTCAAGGTTTTCATGATTTCAAACAATTTCATAAAATTTCCTAGATGAAAACTTCAATTAAATAAAATCTAATGTGATTGAGCAACAATTAATCATACTAGCCTTCCAATACTTGTATGCCCATGCTAAATTCTTCTTTAATGACCTTGTTTGTTAATGATCATGATTCCTTAATTACTTTGACTCACACAATTCAAGGTAGTAATCATAATGTCACAGCAAGATGTTACAAATCAAAATTCAGGCTATGCTTATTCATACACACATGTATACATAGAAAATAGTAGACAGTCATGCACATTAAAGTACTGGAAACAATTAAGAGGAAAAAGAACTTTACCACCTTGTAGTTCATCTTCACTTATTGTTGTCCATTTCCTACCAACTTAGAGTGTTTGCTCATCCTCAAATAACAATTAGAACAATGGTGATGGGGTCTATGATGGATCATGAGTGTCTTATATAATGAAATATCAGTAGCACATGTGTTTAAGCAAGCAAAATTAAGAATAACCATGAAGGCACAAGAAACAAAGACATTGTGATTGCAAAAATAAGAAGGGTGTGCATGATACATTGCATAAAAGATAAGTGGCACACCAAACTTAGTGTGACACTTTCACTTGGAATTGATGCAAATACCCAATAAAGATTGGAAGTAAATTGTGTTGCATAGCAACACCAAACTTAGAATACAATCATATGTCAATTTATTTGAACTAAAACTAAACAAAGGGAATTGTTATATGTTAAATACAATCACCAAGCGAAGAACTACTACTATAAAAATAGAAGCATATTAAATTGCAATAATAATAAAATCTACTACTACCAAATGCAAGAAAATAACAATAACAACTCAATTAAACAATGAGAAACATAAAAGGACATCAATTGCATTAAAGAAAATAAAAATCAACAAGAGTTCAATAACATAAAAGTAGCCCAAAATAAGAAATTAACAAGAAGAACTAAGAAATTTAAAGCGATAGAACAAGGAAGGGTAAAGGAAACTAAATCAAAACAAGTATTTAAACCTAAATATAAGATGAAATCAAACTAAAAACCATAATTTCTAGAGAGAAGAGGTAGCTTCTCTGATGTGCGGAAAACGATCCGACACAAATCTCACCGGCAAGTGCACCGGGTCGCATCAAGTAATAATAACTCACGGGAGTGAGGTCGATCCCACAGGGATTGAAGGATTGATCAATTTTAGTTTAGCGGTTGATTTAGTCAAGTGAATCAAGATTTGGTTGAGAGATTTTTGATTTGCAGAATTTAAATTGCATGGAAAGTAAAGGGAATGGGAAATTTGCATGAAATTAAAGAAAACTGAAATTTAAAGTGCTGAATCTTAGAGGGCAAGAAATTAAATGGCAGAAACTTAGAACGCAAGAAATGTAAATTTCAGAATCTTAAAGTGCAAGAAATGTAAATGGCTTGCATTGTAAAGGGAATTGGGAATTGGATTTGCAGAAATTAAACAAGGAAAAGTAAAATTCAACACACAGAGGAGTAGAAGATGCCTTGGTTGAATCGGATCTAAAACAGAAATATAAAAGAGCTTGAAAAGCAGTAAACAGAGAAATTGAGAGTGAGAATCCAGATCTTAGGACTCAAGAGACCAGATAACCAAGTCTAGATCTCAATACCTTCCTAGATCCAACAAGAACAATTGCAAAGGAAATGAAGAAATGTAAATTCCAGAGAAAGTAGAAGAAGAAGCAATTATCAGAAACTGAAATTCAATTGTGCAGTAAAATTAAACAAGATCCCAAGGTGAGATTGAAACAGAATTCTTCAATTCTCCACCCAGGATCCGAAGCAAGAAAAGTAAAGAGTATTCAAGCAAGAACAAGGAAGAAGAGAGATCAATTCTCCTCCAAATTCTCTTGAATTCAAACAATAATGCCAAAAAATGTAAAAGTGAGCTCTCTACAAACTACCAAATCAAAAACGAAAAGAAAGCTCCCTAGAAACTTAAATCCTAATCTATTTATACACTTTCTTCAAATGGTCTTCAAGCCTTGAATTGGGCCTTTGCTCTTGATGGAATTGGGTTGATAGAGGCCTTGGTTGATTGCTCTTGGAGTTGGAGAGAGAACCGAAGTGAACCGGGTTGGGAATTATAAAAGCTTGAGTAAAAGTTTGAGTAAAAGTTTGAGGCAAACTTTTACTCAAACTTTTTACATCAGCAACCCCATTCTTGCTGCTACCAACGTTTGAGCTAAAGTTTGGGGTCAAACTTTTGCTCAAACGTTGGCCCCCTTATGCACACTCATGGCGCCAACGTTTGCCAAAAGGTTTGAGGCAAACGTTGGCGCAAACTTTTTGTCTCCAGGGTGT
>NC_029792.2:58971334-58974993 GCF_000816755.2 Arachis ipaensis | reverse complement strand
CAATTATAGCATAAATCCTCATGAAATTGCATTAATTCATCTATGGTTGATTAAATCAAAGGAAGCATGAAAATCCACCCAATTGGCTTGCTTATGGCTCAAGAAAGTGCATAAATCAATTGAAAACAAAAGAAAAAGGCTAGTGAAACTAGGCTAAGATGACTTGTCATCACAACACCAAACTTAAAGCTTGCTTGTCCCCAAGCAAGAAATGAATTATTGAGAAGAAAGAATGAAATGGAAGATGATGTTCATGCTAGTAGAGTATTATTGGTAGTTCATGGGGTTTTATATGGATATGTAAACACTCACTTCTTATTGACTCTTAGGCCTAGAAAGTCTTCTTCAAGCATCAAGCAACACACTGCTATGACCTCTCATTATTCCTTTATCCTTGGCTATTATTTTGTTTATAAGCTTTATTTGAGTGTCATGTGTAACAAGTTCATTGATTTTTTTGTACTTGACACATTATTCACTATAGACACTTGGCTCACATTCCTTCTTAAAACATTGATGCCCAGCACCTCTTTGGGTTACTAAATGCCTTGTAGTTAGGTTGCTCTTGATAGTGGACTTTCAGCTGATGATCCCGGGTTAGTTAACCCAAGTCACCAAGTGTTGATGCACTCCAAAGAGCTTAATAATCCAAGCAGATCCTAGTACAAAGACACCACAGGCATATATTCTAAGGTTCAAGCTATTGGTGTCTAGCTTTGTTTCTTTTTGTTTTTCTTTTGTTCTGTTGCCATTTTTGGCTTTTTCTTTTCTCTCTTTTTTTTTGTTTTTTTTTCTTTTTAACCAAGGACTTTTATTTGACTGAGGTTCATAGACAGTAGGCCACTTTCTACTTAGAGGAGACATCCTAGTTCTCTTATTCACTAAAAGTGAGCTATCATACAATCACACATACATACCACCACTTACTTTTATTGTACTTCTATCTAACAGAGAACTATCTCACTTCACATTCAAACATTTCTTTCATTGAATTGAAAATGCAGGGGACAAAGCATGCTTTTTGTTAAGTGAAAGTAAACACACAAGCACACACATAGACTAGCTTACTTATTTTAAGAGAAACAAACATAATGCAAAGACTATTAATTATAATAACTACTTAAAAATGCAAAGACAACTTAAAACAGATACAATGCATGCTTTTTCTTTGTAGTGATGAACAAGGAGCAAGTCCACCTTTCATTTGTCATGCTTTTTCTTTCTTCTTTCATACACTTGGTTGCTGGTGTTCCCTGTGTCCATGTCTGTTGTCTGTTGATCCCGCCAGAAACCAGCTCTATTCATCGCTTCCTCTACTCTATCTTCAAGTTTCATAGCATTGCTTACTTCTGTCTCACTTCTCCTTTTGAAGAATTCATCGAAGGTTGGAAATGCTGGATCCATGTTGTGCAGATGCTCTCCAATATAGTTCAACTTGATTTGACTATTTATGTTGTAGTCAGCTTAGACTTCATATCTTGCATCTTGGAAGGTTGTGAACTCTTTGAGAGCCCTCAAATTTTCAGCTTGCATTTGTTCCAACTTTCCAAATGATTCATGAGATTGAAAAGCATGCTCTTCTTGCATCACAAGGAATTTTGACTCAAATTCACTTTGTTTGTTCATCATTCTTGGCTCCCGTTCTTCTTGCTCTTGTTGGTTTTTCATGTATAGTGAATGGTATTCCTCTTGCCTTTCTTGAATTCTCATGTACTGTTGTGATAATCTTCCAATTGCTTCCTGCATTTGAGTCATATCCAGGTTGTTATGTGGGGGAATGTATTGCTGTTCCTCTTCCTCTTGTGGCTCTTCTTCCTCTTGTAACTCTTCTTCCTCCATTGGTTCTTCTCTTTGCCTTCTTCCGTGTAGTCTTCGGCCTTGATGTGCTTCAGGAGCCATCATCATTCTTTCAATGGTTATAGGCATGCCCTGGCTCAACCACATTGGGTTCTCCTCCTCCATTGGTACTTTAGCTTTTGCACACAACCTCCAAATGGTACTTGGGTAGTATAACCAAGACCCGGCCGAGTTCTTCTCTGCAAGTTTTTGAATGTCTTCTGCAAGAATTTCATGAACCTTTACCTCTCCTCCCATAATGATGCAATGCAACATAACGGCTCTCTTCCTGTTGACTTCTGAGGTGTTCACTGTGCCCAGGATTGATCTTTTCAAAATCTCATACCATCCCTTTGCTTCCGGGGTAAGGTTACCTCTCTTAAGATACTTGTATTTGTTCTTGGCATCTTCTTCCCATTCTGAGTTTTCCATACAAATATCTCTAGAAATTCTATCATAATCCGGATTTCCATTGACCCTTTGGTGATATCCCGGTTCGCTAAAGCGGACTGATTTTAGTCCCAAGACCTTCTTGATGGCATCTAAGCTAAAGTCTACTTCCACTCCCCGCACATAGCTCTTGTATGTTGGGGCCTCACTCATGTCAAGCCTTGAGACATTGGCATAGAACTCTCTTATTATGTTAGCATTGATCCGGGTGATTGGTGATATGAGTTCTTCCCACCTCTTTTTTCTAATCTTGTCCTTCATTTCTTGGCATCCATCATCCGGTAGCAAGAGTGGAACTTCTGGATATATCTTCTTCTCATTCATCCATTCAATTTGTAATTGATGGTGCCAAGATTTGAATCTCCACCGGTCATATTCAGGGGTGCTCTCCTCCACCACGGGGTCTTTTCCTTTTCTTCGTTTAGTTCTTGAAGAAGAGGCCATGATCACTTGATTGGTTGAGACTCTTGAGGTTAAAGGGAGTGTGAAGAATGTTGGAGATTTTGATGTGTATTTGGAGCAAGAAGAAGTTTGAGGCTGAGCTTATTATGATGAGAAGTGATGAAGGGAATGGAGTTTTAATGGTTGGAGTGCAAGGATTCGGTCATATGCATGGCTTGAAGGTGGTGTGTTATTTAAATGAACAATGAAGGGTTAGGATGCAATTAGATACTATGTGAATCAAAGGTGTGCATGTAAGGATGAATGAAGACAAAGCTTGCTTCTTCAATTGTCTTTGCCGTGATCATCTCAAGGAGTGGCAGATTCTCTTTCTGAGGCATGTGATGAGATTTTGTCCTCATGCTATGCTTTTCTTTGTCTTGTCTTTTTCATTGAGTGTTCTTTTGACCACCTAGTCATCACAACAAGACAACATATATTAGCATAAACAAACCGTGGCAAGAATGCTTCCTTCTTTAATACTATATGAATCATCATACCTTATATCCATTTGAACTGTGACTTTTCTTGGAGGACACCAAACTTAATGTTTGGTCATATAGTTACAAAATGTGTCTCTTCCTCCAACTAGTGAAATCCCAATGTCACTCTTGATTGCATGTTTATAAGAAATGTTTTCATCATAATTTTCCTTTTTCTCTTTTTTTTTTCATGAAGGATCAATTGTGTCCCTAAATCAGTGCATCAAGGTTTGATGAACACCAAACTTGTCTCTTGCTTAAGGGGTAAATGTGAGATGCTAGTAGTTAATCACAATTGATGCCTTCATCACAGAATGTGATTTCTTTTTAATTGAAAAGTCTCAGTAAGAGATAATGTATGATCATTGATGCATGATTTTTTTAATTTTCATGAGAAGAGAAACACCAAACTTAGTGTTTGGTCATATGCTAGGCATATATTATAAAAAT
>NC_029792.2:58897880-58970928 GCF_000816755.2 Arachis ipaensis | reverse complement strand
AATTGCACTTTGTCACCTTTGGAAAGCTCCTCTGTTGGAATCTTCCTGTTCTTCCAACCCCTTTTTGTTTTGTTTCTGCGTTTCATCCCCTTTTTTGTTGATCTTTCTTTTCTGGCTGTAGGCTTACCTTGGGGATTTCTCTCTTCAGTGGCTAATACTCCAATATCCTCTTGGACTTTTTCATCCTTCTGCACAATCTTCTGCCTTGGGATGTTGTTGTGAATCACCTTGTCAATTTCCATATAGTCCCTCCTCTCATTACTAAACTGGGCTTCTGGTAATACTTTCAGAGTGACACTCTTATCATGCATCCTGAGAGTTAGTTCTCCTTGCTCTATGTCTATGATAGCTCTAGCAGTGGCCAAGAATGGCCTTCCCAGTATAATAGAGTCACCATCATCTCCATCTGAATCTAGAACCACAAAATCTGCAGGGTATATGAAATTGTCCACCTTGACCAGAAGGTTTTCAACCATACCCCTGGGGTATACAGTTGACTTATCTACTAGCTCTAGAGATATCTGTACCGATTTAACTTCCTCTATACGCAGCTTTTTCACCAAGGAGGATGGTAGTAAGTTAATACTTGCTCCTAGATCGCACATTGCTTTAGTGATGGTTAATTCCCTAATGGTGCAAGGCAGCAAGAAGCTCCCTGGGTCCTCAAGCTTCGGAGGAAGCCCTTTTTGAATCAAAGCCCTGCATTCCTCAGTAATCAGTATGGTTTCTTTCTCATCCCAACTTCTTTTCTTATTGATAACCTCCTTCAAAAACTTGGCATACAGAGGCATTTGTTCAAGTGCTTCAGCCAAGGGAATATTGATCTCCAGCTTCTTGAAATTCTCAAGGAACTTATGAAAATGTTTGTCCTTAGCCTCTTTGTTAAACTTTTGGGGATATGGCAGTGGGGGTGTGATGCTCTTTCCTACTTGCTGCTGTCCCTAAATCACTTCTTTTGAACTGTGTGACTGGTTATCCTTCTCTTTAAGTTTCTCAGTGCCCTTGTTTGGCATCACAACTTGATTCTTGGCTTCATCTTCCTTTGTTTGCTCCTCATATTCTATTGGCCTTTTGCTGCTCTCTGCTTGCTTCTTTGTAGTGTTATTGTTGCTCATCAATGTTCTCCCACTCCTTAATTGTATTGCCTTGCATTCTTCCTTAGGATTTGGGATTGTGTCACTCGGCAGTGAGCTTGAAGGTCTCTCAACAGAAATCTGTTTGGAGATTTGCCCAATTTGCCTCTCTAGGCTCTTCAAGGAGGCTTCATGGTTCTTGGTTGTCATTTCCTGGTGTTTCAACATTTTGTCTATCAAGGTCTCCAATTTAGTGAGTCTTTGAGATTCAGGTGATGCTTGTGGTGGGTTGTGAGATGTGGGTGGTGGATGGTAGGCATTTTGGTTGGTGGGTTGGTTATTGGATTGGTACTGAATGGGGTTGGGGTAGTTGTTTTGAGGTTTTCTGTAGGGGTTCTGGGTAGTTTGCTGCTGGTTGTGGTTTTGGTTATTTCTTGAAGTGTTTTGGTTTGAGTTCCTCTGCCATGGTTGTTGGTTTTGGGTGTGATTATCTCCCCACCTGAGGTTTGGGTGGTTCTTCTAGGATGGATTATATGTATCACCATACACTTCAATTGGTCCTTGGTTGTGCATATACTGTACTTGCTCTTGTTGTTGTTCTTCTTGAGTTTCTTCATTTTACCCCTATGTGGATGATGGTTGGCTTGTGTTAACTGCTGCAACTTAGAGGCTATCAATCCTCTTGACCATTTGCTCAAATTGTTGTTGAATTTGCTGCTGCATCATCTTGTTTTGAGCCAAGATTGAGTCCACCCCTTCTAGCTCCATTACTCCTCTCCTTTGTGATGGTTGGCGATTTCTTTGATGAGCAAAGAAATATTGATTGTTAGCCACCATGTCAATAAGATTTTGAGCTTCTTCTGCTGTTTTCATCAGTTGCAATGATCCTCCAGCTGAGTGGTCAAGTGATTCTTGAGCCTTTAGAGTGAGTCCTTCATAGAAGTTCTGCAACTTGTCCCACTCAGTGAACATTTCTGGAGGACATTTCCTCAGCAGAGCCTTGTATCTCTCCCATGCTTCATACAGATTTTCAGCATCCAATTGCGTGAATGTTTGCACCTCAGTCTTTAGCCTGATGACTCTTTGAGGTGGATAGAATTTGGCTAGAAATTTAGTCACCAAATCATCCCAGATAGTGATGCTTCCTTGAGGAAAAGGTTCAAGCCATTGTGCGGCCTTGTCCCTTAATGAGAACGGGAACAACAGAAGTTTGTAAGTTTCAGGATTCACGCCATTGGACTTGACATCGTCACAAATCCTTAAGAAGGTAGACAGATGTTGATTTGGATCCTCCAATGGTCCTCCCCCAAACGAGCAGTTGTTTTGGACCAATGTAATGAGTTGTGGCTTCAATTCAAAGTTATTTGCATTGACATTAGGGGTGAGAATGCTGCTTCCACAATGTCTAGCATTTGCAAAGGTATAGGAGGCCAATACTCTCCTCTGCTGTGGGTTATTGTTAACCCCTCCTCCTGGATTAGATGGATCTCCTTCCATCTCGTGATATTCTTCCTCAGATTCTTCCTCTCCAACAATATTTTTCCCTCTTTCAGCTCTTCTCAACCTTCTAAGAATTCTCTGGTCAGTTTCAGATAAAACAAGAATGGATCTCCCTGTACCTGACATACAAACAAAACAAAAGAAACACCACCAGTAACTCTTCAGTCTATTGCTAGAACGAAGTTTTGTTTAAGCAAAATTTCAAACAGTTAGCGTGTCAGTCAAAGATTAGAGAAATAGAAAATAAAAATGCTAGATCTAGATCACCACCTCACTTAATCATTGTCAATCTAATCAATCCCCGGCAACGGCGCCAAAAACTTGATGTGCGGAAAACGATCCGACACAAAACTCACCGCCAAATGCACCGGGTCGCATCAAGTAATAATAACTCAGGGGAGTGAGGTCGATCCCACAGGGATTGAAGGATTGATCAATTTTAATTTAGCGGTTGATTTAGTCAAGCGAATCAAGATTTGGTTGAGAGATTTTTGATTTGCAGAATTTAAATTGCATGGAAAGTAAAGGGAATGGGAAATTTGCATGAAATTAAAGAGAACTGAAATTTAAAGTGCTGAATCTTAGAGGGCAAGAAATTAAATGGCAGAAACTTAGAACGCAAGAAATGTAAATTTCAGAATCTTAAAGTGCAAGAAATGTAAATGGCTTGAATTGTAAAGGGAATTGGGAATTGGATTTGCAAAAATTAAACAAGGAAAAGTAAAATTCAACACACAGAGGAGTAGAAGATGCCTTGGTTGAATCGGATCTAAAACAGAAATATAAAAGAGCTTGAAAAGCAGTAAACAGAGAAATTGAGAGTGAGAATCCAGATCTCAGGACTCAAGGGACTAGATAACCAAGTCTAGATCTCAATACCTTCCTAGATCCAACAAGAACAATTGCAAAGGAAATGAAGAAATGTAAATTGCAGAGAAAGTAGAAGAAGAAGCAATTATCAGAAACTGAAATTCAATTGTGCAGTAAAATTAAACAAGAACCCAAGGTGAGATTGAAACAGAATTCTTCAATTCTCCACCCAGGATCCGAAGCAAGAAAAGTAAAGAGTATTCAAGCAAGAACAAGGAAGAAGAGAGATCAATTCTCCTCCAAATTCTCTTGAATTCAAACAACAATGCCAAAAAATGTAAAAGTGAGCTCTCTACAAACTACCAAATAAAAAACGAAAAGAGAGCTCCCTAGAAACTTAAATCCTAATCTATTTATACACTTTCTTCAAATGGTCTTCAAGCCTTGAATTAGGCCTTTGCTCTTGATGGAATTGGGTTGATAGAGGCCTTGGTTGATTGCTCTTGGAGTTGGAAAGAGAACCGAAGTGAACCGGGTTGGGAATTGTAAAAGCTTGAGTAAAAGTTTGAGTAAAAGTTTGAGGCAAACTTTTACTCAAACTTTTTACATCAGCAACCCCATTCTTGCTGCTACCAACGTTTGAGCTAAAGTTTGGGGTCAAACTTTTGCTCAAACGTTGGCCCCCTTATGCACACTCATGGCGCCAACGTTTGCCAAAAAGTTTGAGGCAAACGTTGGCGCAAACTTTTTGTCTCCAGGGTGTGTTGCTGATGGCGCCAACGTTTGCCAAAAAGTTTGGGGCAAACGTTGGCGCAAACTTTTTCTCTCCAGGGTGTTGATTTGTGATGCCAACGCTTGCCAAAACGTTTGAGGCAAACGTTGGCTCAAGCTTTTCTCCAAAAGTTTGAGCTAAAGTTTGAGGCAAACTTTTGCTCAAGCTTTTTGTTCCCTGGTGCATTTTCACTTATCCAAAAGTTTGAGCTAAAGTTTGAGGCAAACTTTTGCTCAAACTTTTTGTTCTCTTTTGCTCCTAGCCATTCCTTCTTGCTTCAACCTTTCTCCAAGCTTTCTTCACCTATCATTAATCAACCAAACACATCAAAGCTATGCTCAAAATCATGAGTTTGTCATTCTTTCATAATATGTGGCAATTATAGCATAAATCCTCATGAAATTACATTAATTCATCTATGGTTGATTAAATCAAAGGAAGCATGAAAATCCACCCAATTGGCTTGCTTATGGCTCAAGAAAGTGCATAAATCAATTGAAAACAAAAGAAAAAGGCTAGTGAAACTAGGCTAAGATGACTTGTCATCATTCTCTCTCTAGAAAACTACCCTAAAATATGTTTCTAACCTTATCTAATTGCTCTCCCCCTTTGGTCCTTCTTGAGTTGAGTTGGATTTGGGCTTGGATGAGCTCAGAAATCGCCCCCAGCGTGTACCTTTAATGAGGTCACGTGACAAGTGTCACACGTACGCGGGATGTCATACGTACGGGTGGCCTGGCGAATTCCTTCGTCACGCGTACGCGTGGCCTTGCATTCACCAAATCCTTATTTTTTCATGAATTCTCTATCTTGCATGCTTTTTTCTTCACTTCTTTGATCCAATCCTTGCTTCCTAAGCCTAAAATCACTAAATAAATACATCAAGGTATCTAGTGGAATCAAAGTGAATTAAATTTAGCAAATTAAGGGTTTAAAAAGCATATTTTTACTCTTAAGCAGAATTTAGGAGAAATTCACAAAACCATGCTATTTCATTGAATAAATATGGGATAAGTTGATAAAATTCACTAAATTTAACACAAGATAAACCCTAAAGTTGGGGATTATGAAAGAGCTTGAAGAGGTGGGTGAGGAAGAGCTAGAAGAGTTGGTAAGGAAGAAGTTGACAACCAAAAAGTAGAGGCTTTTATGCAAGAGTCTAAAAGAGTAACTCCATTCCAAGAGAAAATTGAGTGGGTAACAATTTGACCAATGAACTTCATCGGCACACATCAATATGCTATCTTGGAAACAGATCACCAACTTGAAGTCCTTCTTGGAGTGTTCAATAGTGAAGCATTAGATGTTGGTTAGAGTAGAGGTCTAAGGATCATCAAAGAAACCAAATCAAAATTTTTACTTCAAGTGGGGTGTTTTAATGGAAATTTGAGAGTTTGTTCACCCGAGTACAAGCATAAAGATCAACAAAAAGGTGAACGGATGACTAGAGTATGGAATCTTGGTATAAGCTTTGACGATCAACGATCTTGGGTTCTTCATACTTGCTTAGAGTTGCTTGAGAGTTTGATGTGCTTCATTTGGGATCCCGGAGGACCTTTGAAGAGCAAATATGGGTGGAGTTTCAAGGAGGAAAAGAAGCATAAAACACCTTGACATGAGCTTCATAAAAAATGCCTAATTTAAGGATAATAAACCAAAGTGCTAGGTGGGAGACACCCCACCATGGTAATATCCTTCTGATTTTCTCTTCTTTTAGCATTTGTTTCTTTAATACTTGCTTATCTTACTTAGCTTAGTTTAGTTGCATTTTAGTTTTAATGAATTGTTCTTAAGGAATAATGTGTTTTAGGATTGAAAAACCTCTGTTGGACATCATGTTTGGAGCCTTAGAGCTTTTAAAATTTTGCAAAAACCGGATTTTGTGCGTGGGCACCCACCTGTGCGTACGCACAAAAACCCATTTCCATTGATTTGTGCGTACGCATGCATAGTTATGTACGCACAATACAATTTATGCTCCCTGCTGGGTGCACATGCACAGACCTGTGCGTACGCACATATGACCCTTTCACCTAATAAAAAAAATTGTCATTTGTGCATGCGCACCCATCTGTGCATATGCAAACATACCCATTTATTCAGTGAATTGTGCACACGCACCCAGCTGTGTGTATGCAGACCCTTTATTTACCTCCCTGTCGGGTGTATGGGTGATGAACAGATTTTTGACGGTTTAGAATTTCACAATAAATCCTCGTTGCAAATATAATATCTAAACCAACAAAGAATCCTTTTATACAAAAATTTGTTTGTCACAAGTAACAAAACCCAATAAAAATAAACCAAAGTATTTAAACATCGGGTCGTCTCTCAAGGAATTGTAGGGAAGTGTAGTTTATTATTGGTTGTGGAAAATTATCTTTTTGGGTTTTTGAAGTAAGGAACAAGGAAATAAAATGGCAAGAAATTAAATTAACTAAGAAAACTCTTGGCAAGGTATGAGAATTAGAAGTCCTATCCTAGTTATCCTTATCAATTGTGATGAGAATTGTCCATTGCTCCCACTTAGTTAACCTTTAACTATGAAGGAAAGTCAAGTGGATAAATCAGTTTGATTCCTCAAGTCCTAGTCAACACCTAAGGAAAGACTAGCTTTAGAGGGATCCAAATCAACTAGTAACTTTCAATTATCAATCAGCAAAGCAGTTTGATAACTCAAGAGTCTCCAATTACTCAACCAAAGCCAAGAGGAGAGAAATCCACACTAAAATCCAATCAAGCATTCTATCAAACACTTGGAAGGCATAACATAAAAACAGAGAAAAGCAATAAGAGATAATAAAATCCAAACAACCAATTGAAAGCATCAATAACATAAATTGAAGAAAGCAATCATAAATATGAAATACCTCAAATTGCATTAAATAGAAAATCAAATTTAACATGAGAACTCATAAACTAAAGTAGCCACACAAAGTAATCAATAAGGTAAATAAATAAACTAGAGTGCTAAGACAAATAAAAGTAGAAGAGAAACTAAATTAAACTAAGATAGAAATCTGAAATTGAAAAGGAATAAAACTAAGAATCCTAAAACCTAGAGAGATGAGAGAGTCTCTCTCTCTAGAAACTACATCTAAAATCTAAAATTATGTGAAGGAATTTTTGTGTCATTGAATGAATGATTCCCCCACTCTGCAGCCTCTAATTTGTGTTTACTAGACCAAAAACTGGGGCCAAAACCAGCCCAAAATCGCCCCCAGCGTCTTCTGCAATTTCTGCACATGGCGCACGTCACGTGTACGCTTACGTCACGCGTACACGTCGCTGAACTTTCGCAAGATCACGTGTACGCGTCACGCACACGTGCGCTTTGCCTAACAGTATGGCAACTATGGTAAATTGCATATTATTTTAAAGCCCTGGATGTTATCTTTCCAACGCAACTGAAACCGCCTCATTCGGAACTCTGTAGCTCAAGTTATGATCAATTTAGTATGAAGAGGTCAGGCTTTAGCAATTCCTTCAATTTCTTGTATTCCTTCCACTTTTGCATGCTTCCTTTCCATCCTCTAAGCCATTTCTACCCTATAAACCCTGAAAACACTTAACACACATCAAGACATTGAATGGTAATAAGAGAGGATTAATAATTAGGAAGGGAAATGTTTTCAATCATAGCACAAAGTTAGGAAGGAAAATGTAAAACATGCAAATTATGTGAAAAAGTGTGAATTTAGTGGATAAAATCCACTCAATTAAGCATAAAATGTACCACGAAATAGTGGTGCATCAAATCTCCCCACATTTAAACATTTGCATGTCCTCATGCTAAGCTCAAGAGAAGCTATAAAGGAGTGAAGAGGAACGGTAAAACTTATGAAATGCAACCTATCTATATGAATGCAACTAAATGCAAAAATACTTCTACCTACTTGGTTAAAAGTAACCAAATTCTCCAAGACAAACATAAATCAGATTCCACTAATTCAAATCACACAATAAGAGACAAGTAAACTTGTAAGAAGACAGCTCATGAAAGTCAGGAACATAGAATCAAGCATTGAACCCTCACTGGAAGTGTATATGCACTCTAATCTCTCAAGTGTCTAGGGTTAATCTACTCTACTCTTCTCTAGTCATGCTTTCTAAAACTTTGTTCTTTATCTAACCAATCAACAAAAATTTAGTATACCAATGCAAACATCATGAGGTCTTTTCAAGGTTGTAATGGGGCTAAGGTAAGGGTGAGGATATATGTATGGTCAAGTGAGCTATAATATGAATCTTTGACTAACCTAAGCTCTCACCTAACATACACACACTCTATGTGATTCCAAAATCATGCCTAGCTACCCTTTCACTTTTGTATAATTTCACATACTCATGTATCAAATTTTCTTTAATTTTACCACATATGCACTAATCTTTTATTAAACTTAACATTGGGGTAATTTTGTCCGATATTTATTTATTTATTTATATTATAATAAAATTGTTTTTTTTTATGAACATGAAAGCAAACATAACATATCAATGCATATGGTTTTTCTGGTATCACATGAGTATGCACCCAAATTCCTAATACTTTTGTCAACACAATTTTTATCAACCCAAGTTCCCACAATTTCCCACACTAAATTGATAAACAATCTCTATCTTAAGCTAACCAAAGATTCAATTGGGGTAATTAATTGTTTTTCCGCTTAAGGCTAGTCATGTGGTAAAATATAGAACAAATGGGGATTAAAAGGCTCAAAGTGGCAAACAAAGGTAATTGAAATGGTAGGCTATTTAGGATAAGTGGGCTAATAACAAATGATAGCCTCAATCATATGTATGCATGCAAAAACACTAAACAATTGACATATAGAATGGAACAAACTATAGATTGCAATCATAGGGAAGAAAACACACAAGAATAAAATATTATGATTAAATAATGTAATCATATAATTAAGCTCAAAATCTCACAGGTTGTGTGTTCTTAGCTATAAACCATGTTCCAAATTACAATATTCAAACAAGTTTAACAAAAAAAAGTTTTAATTTAAATTAGTGAAATGCAATAAAAAGGTTCTTGAATAAGAATTCATCACTCCAACCAGGTAGTGGTAGAAGAACATGCACAACATCAAACAAACATGCAATCAAACATGCAAATGCAACAACTAATTTAACAAGGAAAATTAAACATTGGTGTTAAAATGAGAAATAACTAACCCACGGAAGTCGGTATCGACCTCCCCACACTTAAAGATTGCACCATCCTCGGTTCATGCTAAGATGTGCAAGTGGACGGGCTGCTACAACTGATGCTTTTCTCCAAAGATTGTGCAGATGGACTTGTCTGTCGCCTCATTGAGAAGCTTTTTCCTTCCCTTCTCAGTGGCCATCCTGAAAGAAGAGGAAAAAGAAGAAAAGTAACCCAGAAATAAAGATAAGAAAACAATAATGTATGCGTGGGTTAATGCCAAATAATAAGTGTCTCAACTACATGGTAGCTACAACATGCAAGTAAGAAAACAGTAGAAGCAAATGGCATATCAATAGTGCAAAAATTGCAACAATGGGGGAGAGAGTGTGGGTAATGCAAGATAGTATAAGTGCATATCAATGCAAATAGAATGCAAGTATCATAAAAGATTAGCATTGACTTATGAATAATAATACCCAATCAGAATAAAACAAGTCAAGAAGCACGAGAATAATGCAAGAGATATTTAACATTCGAGCAAGAAAATTCAACACCAAAGAAAAAGTATCAAATTTAGAAAAGAATATAAAAACATGCACAAAATTAAAATTCAATGAGTGGAAGTATGCAAATGTAATAAGCAAAAGAGAATAAGGATGAGAAGTTAAAGGAATGAAAAGACGAAAGTAAGAAAGGAGGAGGAAAGAAGGAGAAAGGAGAGAAGAAGGAAGTAAGAAATGGAAAACAGGGTGTGACGCGCGCACGGGCATCATGCGTGCGCGTGAAAACTGCCTTAGCCATGCGACGCGTACGTGTCGCCCACGCGTACGCGTGGGTTGCTGAAAATGAACACTGACGCGCGAGCGTCAGTCACGCATATGTGTGAGAACCCGCGCGGCTCCAGCACCATGGCATCATAACTCCCTATTCAAGCACTCTTTCACGCCGATTGGCAATCCCACGCGTACGCGTCAGGGGCGCTTACGTGTGGATTGGCAAAAAAGCAGGGGACGCATATGCGTGGGTTGGCTTGTGCGCCAGGCACCCCTCCCGCGTCGTTCCAGCACAACTCTTTATTTAATTTTAATGGTTGTGCATACCCCCATATGACGCGTGCGCGTCATAGACGCTTGCGCGTCGTACACCATTTTTTTTATGCAGAATGCAGGTGATTATGCAGAATTTTATAAATGAACACTGAGAAAAAATAAAACAAAATAAAACTAAGAATAAAAATGAAAGATCATACCATGGTGGGTTGTCTCCCACCTAGCACTTTTAGTTAAAGTCCTTAAGTTGGACATTTGGTGAGCTCCTTGTCATGGTGGTTTGTGCTTGAACTCATCTCTGAACATCCATCAATGCTTGGACTTCCAATAAGCTCCATTCTTCAAAATTAATAGCTCCAAGCTCTGATGGAGTTCTTCACAAGCTAAGGGCTCCCAAATTTGATCCTCATGTATTCCGGGATCCCAAATCTTGTTTCCACATCCGTCTTTAAGTGGCTCATCATCGCTCCAACCGGGTTGTTTAACCTTGGAATTATCATGTAAGCAGTCAAACATCCTCCTAGACCTAATTAATTGAGAATTATACCAACCCTTTGCAATTAGGCCATGAGCTTCCAACCATAACGAACCTAGGATGGTGTTGCCAACCACTAACCATCTCCCTTTTACTCTTAAAACCGCAGATAGCTCTAAGTTGTCCATCTGTTTCAAGCAAACCATATTCAAGTGGGAAGGTAGAGTTTAAGGATAAGAATTTTACCCACTTGAATGTTGTGTTAGATGGTAATGGCTTCGGGGAAGGTATCTCCAGTGGCGGCCTTGCTAATGTATACTTCAATCTCTTGGGCTCTTTTTTGATGATCTCCACCTCTTGACAAGATTCTGCAACATTAACCTCTTCCTCTAGTTCAGTGGGAGAGGGTTCAATTGTAGGTAAAAACTCATTAATTAGTGAACCCTTCACATGATCAACCTCTTCCAAGTCTTCAACCATGACATGTCTTGGAGGTTATACACCCTTCTCAGCATCAAATTTAAATGTTTTGGAAGGAGGTTCTATGACTTGAGATTTCCATAGAGGTTCCGCATCTCCTAAGTCCTCAACCACTTCCTCTTCTTCAATAATTTCGGCGTTCTCCACTTGCTCTAGTACAAAATCTAGCTCCTCCTTGATAACTTCCACCTCTTGACAACTTTCTTCAATTCCTCCAAATTCTTCATTTGTCAGGAGAAAGGGCTTATAATATGGAGGTGGTTCTTTTTGACAAGGGTATGGAGATGGTGTATATTAAGGTGGTATTTCTGATTATGGTTCATATGGTTCGTATGGTGGTTGGTGTGGTGGATAAGGGTTAGGGTCATATGAAGGTGAATGGTGGAAAGGGGCTTATGAGTATGGTGGTTCAAAGCTGTGTTGAGGAGGGGGTTCACAGGCATATGGTGGGGCTTATTGGTAACTACAAGGGAGTCCACCATATCCATTGTCTTGGTGATGCCAGGGCATTTTGGCCAGTTTCACTGACCTTTTCTTTACTATTTTTAGGGTAGTTTCATGCATTTTCTTAGAAAATAAGCTCTTTTTGGGTAGATATTCACTTACATCTTGATTCAAGCATACATTGTGTACTTTACATGATTTCATGAAGATTTTGCATGAATTTAATGACAAATTGGATGTTGCATTTCCCATGACTTGGATTAGAACTTTGATGCACTTTATTGCTTGATTTCAGGACAAAAGAAGCAAGGAAGAACCACGTTAGCAGCCACGATAATCTAACTAACGTACCCACACTTTCACTTAACGTTAACACCACTAACGTCCTGAGCTAAAAGTCTCTGCCTACTTCACACTTTCTCTCTGCAAGAAAAGCTAAGCCCAATGATGAAGATAACTGCTTCAAACTCAGAATCCAAAGGCCCACACCCAAGACTTGAAGAGCCAACTAGAAGATCAGAAGAGTAGTATATATAGGAGTAGCTTTGAATTAGTTGAGAGGGTTGGAAACTTTAGGGAGCCGTTGGCCTAGAACTACTCTCTGTATTTTACTTTCTCTGCACTTCTAGTTTACCTTCAGCATGTATTCTCCATCTTTGTTTTCATTTTCCAGAGCTATGAACAACTAAACCCCTTTCATTGGGTTAGGGAGCTCTGTTTTAATTTGATGGATCAATTTTAGTTTTCATTCTCCTTCTTCTATCTTTTCTCTTGATTTTACTAGAAAGCTTTCGATCTTCATCCAATTGGGTAGTTATCTTGGAAAAGAAGCTATTCATACTTGGATCTCTTCTGAACCTTGAAAGAGGAATGAAGGGATCATGCTAGAAATGCTTTCTCATGCTGGACCAAATTGGGTTTGGATGGATATGTGACTATAATCCTTCCAACACTTGATTTGGGAAATGCATGTGGTATAATCAGTGACCATACTTCATCTCTTCTCATGAGCAATTGACCAAGGAATTGGCTATTGATCAAAATTTGAGAGATTGAATTACAAGGAATTGTAATTCGATCACTTAAGATTGCCAAGGAGATCAATGAATGCATTGATTGAGAAAGAGATGAAAATGAACTTGATCTGGAGAATGCAACATCTCCTGAGCCCAATGAACTCCCCATTTCTGATCTTACCCATTCTCTTTAATTTCTGCCATTTACTTTTATGAGCAATTACCCCATTCCCATTTAAGATTCTGCAATTTACTTTCCACCATTTACATTCATCTCTTTAATTCCAGCGTTTACTTTGAAAAGTCTTATTATGATCAAGTCTCAAATCATATAGTTATTTATAGCCTTAATTTCAGAAATTATTTTATTAAATATAATTAAGGCAAGTTTTGATTTATTAAAATTGAGATGAGTTATGATTATTATCCAATTTTATAATTATTGGATTATTTTCTATATTTAAAGTATAAGGTTGATAGTTATGAAATAATAAGGATTTTATATGATTTAGATTAAATAAGTAATATTTTAAATATTATTACTACTATTTTGGAAAATGAAGAAATTAAGTATATTATTTCTAATTTTTAGATTTGGGCATTTTATTGAAAATAATTTATGAAATTGATGAGCAAATAGTATTTTTATACATTATTATTAATGGATTAGAATTTATTTCTAATTACTATAATATCCTTATTTTTATTTTAAATTACTAAAATGCCCAACCCTAATTTTTAAAAGAGAAACCTTAACCCTGAAAACCCTACCCGGTTCCCTTTCAACCACACAAGCACCCTAACAGCAGCAGCAGCTGCAAACAAAACGAAAACACAAGAAAGAAAGGGCTAGGAAGAAACGGGGGGGAAACAAAGGGAGGCAGGGGAGGAAGAGAGGCACGGCTAGCAACAGTGGGCATCGCCGTCGCCGCCGAGTTGCCAGCCGCCGCCGCCATGGCACACCGAAGGAAGAACGGGAGTGAGGGAGCTTAGCCGCAGGAAGAGGAGGCGCGGGTCTGACTCGTCCCCGCAGATCCGCTCATTCTGACCCGTCACCGTCGCGAGGAGGAGAAGTCCCTGTCGCCGTTCCGTGTGGCAGTGCCGTCATCGTTGTTCTTGGAGATCCACGATCAGAGGACGCCCGCGCGGGGGTGGAGGACGTTGCTGCTGTCGCTGCTGTTAGAGCTACCACCAGCTGCGTCACCACTGCGCCTTGCCTCACCGTTGTTAACCTCTCCATAGTCCACTGTCGCCGGAGCTCATGCCATCGCCGATTGAGCACCACGAAGAACAGCACCGCGTGAATCAGGGAAAGGAGATGCCTTTCTGCCTCTGCTCCTGGGTTTTGGATTCTGACCAGGCGCCACTGCCGCTGTGGACTTAATGTTGCTCTGGTCTTGCCCTGGCTCCATTTGGAACCGCTGCTGTTGGGTAAGCCTTACCCTGTTTCCAATTCTCTCTTGTTCCATCAATTCATTCCTACCTAGAAGCATTGTTGCTGACACTAGTTGTATTGAATAAAATGGTTATAGTAAGTTGCATTGTCGCTGCCTTTACTGGAGATGGTTGCTGACTCTGTTTAGAGATGTATGTTACAACTAGTATTCGTTTTAGGGACTGCTTCATCTGTTGCTGGAACTACTAACGGAACCATCGCTGAGGCTTGTGTTCTTTGGTTCGGTCAGTATTCTTTAGCTACCGTAAGTACCTCTGCCTCGAGACCTTGCCAGTTCATATCCCGTGATGTGTTTTAAGGTTTCGCAATAATATTGTTTTCTAGGATTAAGCTATCGGAGCCACATGTTGCGCATAAGGGTTGTAATTGCTGCCGCGAAAGTGAACAAAGCTGTGATGCGAGCTGCCGGTAACTTCAGGTTGATAGAGACTTCCGGTGGCGCGTTTGAGTTATGGAATTGCGTTTTGAGGTAGGGGCACTTTCCAAAACTATACTTTATGTATTGGAATTATTACATATGGATACTGATGTGAGAAAATGTGTATTTGGTGATTGTATCGGCCTTATGTATGACTTGATTGTCTCGAAAGCTTATGAATGTTTGTTTGGCTGAATTATTGTGCGGCTTTGTAAAATGTACTGTTTTGAAGTGATTCTTTAAAGATTTGAAATCTGAGTTTAATTCGTTGAGGATTGATTTGATTTGAGTCAATTATTTGATGATGTGAAAAGTCGAATGCACCTTTGAATTCAGCCTGGTTTACTTTAATTGACTTGATCCTGGATAAATGATTTGTTACTGAACCGTTTCTTTAAAGCTTTGGAAATGAGTTAAATCGGTTGATATTGAGTTGACTTTGAAATGGTTTTCTTGAGATATGCCACTGAGGCGACTGTTGGATTTAGCTTGATTTTGAATTGATTTTGGATTCTGGACTGTTGAAAAGAATTGTGGAACGGTTTAGTTGGGACCCAAACCGGGTGGCAAAGTCCAAGTTTTAGGGGAGTTAAAGACTTCTACTATTTTATTTGAATTATCAAGAAAAGGATGATTCATGCTTTCGAAATGAGTTAGTAAAGAGGAAATTGCGATTTAGTCTTGCTTCTTAAGAAAGGCATTGTATCTCTTTCAAGAGAAAGTTATTTAGATGAAACTTGTGTTTTAAAGCTGTTTGAATGCGAAAAGGGTTTATGCCTTTGAATTTGACTTGGGGGTTTCAATTAAAGAAGTTTCAATGACTTTGAAAGAACCTGAATGTCTATTGACAAGTTTCATTTTGAAATGTTTTGAGAAAGGTTTTAAGTACTCTTTGAACTCTGAACTTTTGCAAGACAAACAATTTTGAACAGTTAAAACGCTTTAGAATTTATCATGGGGGTTGAAGCTGGTTTTGCCTAAGTAAAGGAAATGGCTTTGAAAGAAGTAAATGATTACGTGACTCGGTTTGGCTTAGATCCTATTTTATTACTCAAATTGGAAAGCCAAGGTTTTAATGATTTTAAATGAATTCGGCGAAATGAGTTATGCTATTCTCCCCTAAAGACTTGGGACTCTGCCGAGAAACTTTGTTATAAAATCCCATTGTGGGATGGGTGATTTTGAATGTTCCCAAAGTGAATCTTTAACTTTCCATGGTTTTGGAAGTTTCGGAAAGAGGATGCCGAGAGCGGCTTTGTTTTAAAAAGGGAACTCACTTTGAGTAAATTTGGCTTATGAGCCTGAGATGATTTGAGAAACGAGATTTCTAAAAGCCAAAGCTAAAAAGAGTTGAAATTTGATTTCAAAGTGAAATGGCTTGAGAAAAGTGATTTGTGGCTTAAATGCCAGTTTTATGAATTTGATGATGTTGAATGGTGGAAGTGCTGTTTTGTTATGGGCCGGAATGGCTGTGTATGATTATGAATATTGGCTGGTTCTAGATTGAACCGTGAGCCGGAATGGCTGTGTATGATATTGATTTATGGCTGATTGCCGTATGAGTTATGGGCCGCATGGCTGACTATGAATTATGAATTTAAGCCGGATGGCTGAGATGGATGTTGATCCATGGCTGGGACTGAATGAATATATGCTTGAGATACCTGGGTAGTAGCAAGGGTTGTGGTTCATCCTACTTGCTCCAGGTTAGAGACTGTGGCGCCTGGGTAGTAGCGGTAGTAGTGGTGATTCCACTCGCTCCAGGTTGAGCTTTTAAACACCCGCCTGGGTAGCAGCCGCAGTAGTGGTTATTCCACTGGCTCTGGGTTGAGCGGGTAGTAGCAATGGGGTTGTAGCTCAAACCTACTTGCTCTGCGATGGGTCTTTCTGTCCATGGTTAGCTACCAGGACCTGTCGGGTTGGCTATATAACCGACAGATGATATCCTCAGCCACAAGGGACAGGAATGCATCATATGCATCTATGTGACATTGTTTGGGTGTGCATATTATACTTGGTTTGCCTATGTGAATAATTGCTAATTGTTCTACTTGCAATAACTGTTTGTTTGTTCTTGCATCTTCCTATTTGTGTTTGCTACTGGGACTCTGTTGGACTGTGGTGATTGGTTGATGGTTGGATTGTTTGGGCCTAGAGCCGTGGTTGAAATGAGATGAACCGATGGTTGCTTTCAGTTTTGTGTTTCTGGTTTGAAATAAAATATGAAAGGCTGTTTTGGTTCAGCATAGATAAACTGTTTTGAAAGGCTTTTGAGTTTTTGAGAATTGAACGGTTCCTCTTTTAGAAAAGATTTCCGACTTTATTCTTACTGTAAACCGTCGTTTTTGAAAAGAGGCATGAGACGATTATTAATCACTGGTGCGGTTATCTTCATGTATCCTATTACAGTAATTCCCAAAAACCCTCTACTGAGAACCCTTTCGAGGATGATGTTCTCACCCCCCTACATTTTTTCCCTTTCAGGATATGGGCACAGAAGTTACGAAGAGCTTGTTTAATTGTTGTTAAGATGCTCTGTATTGTTTTAGTTATGGTTTACCGTACCCTCGCCTTTATCTTGATATAATCTGTAAGAGGGATAGGAATTGTATTGGATTATGTTTGTAATATTATTTATATATATATTTATATACATATGGATGTACTCTTTATGAGTTTTGTAAGTTGTATGGTATCTATGGATGTACGTTATCGGATGGAAGTATTTTTGGGAGCGGTATTGCGGTTTAAAGTTTTAAACAGGCTCATATTTTAGTATTAAATAGTATAAGTGTCGTCCTAATGTCCGAGCTATCAGAGTTGCGCAGCCGGAAGCGTGAGCTTTGGTAGTTAGGGTGTTACATTATGGTATCAGAGCAGTCCTTCCTGTAGAGCCTGAGGAATGGACCGACTATGCTTCAATTGCATACTCTGAGCGTTTCTCATGGAATAGGTCTTGTCGAATGACAAGAATTAGAGCTTTATGCACATGACGATCTATTGATTAATGCCGTTAGTCTTGCGTTGCATAATTCTTGGTATTAAGTTTGGCCGGCTTAATACTATTGAATTATGTATATGAAAGCACTGATGGGTTATCATAGATGACGTACTAGTTTTGAGTAAAGCGAATCGTGGGTTTTGGGAATGTTGTAAACTATTTCTCGAGGCTATTCAGTTGTGTGTTTTGGATTTTGTTTGAGTCGACCTGTTCTTTCATGTCCTAACTTGAAGTTCTTGTTTGCTAATCCTTTGAAAAATAGTTTGACTTTTCAACTCTATTCCTCTATTCATATGCATTCTTGTTTGATCTTAAGTGCATATGTTTGGTTGAACTCCTTGTTGTATCTATCTTTCTCTGTTTGAGTTCTTCTTGATTCATGTATCCTTTGACATGACTTTGAACTTGTCCTACTGCACTGTGCATTTTAACTCCGGATTCCTAGTCCATTCTTAGAGAAATTGTTGATTCAGTGTTCCTCTTATTTGACAGTGAATTACAGCCAATTTTGAGATTTTTATAAAGTTGCTGTTGATTAGATATGTACTTATCTATATATGAATCTTTGAAGATTTCTTATACAGTTTAATAACTATTTATCTCTAATACCTCGCATGTACTCTTACTGGTTTACGGAACTACACTTACTTTAAAAGTAAATTGACTTTCTAGTAATTCTACTATAGCTCCAGTGCACATCTTCATTTGATTATGTATTTGGATATTTTTCAAAATTTTGAAAAGAAAGGATTTACCACTTTTGTCTCGGTTGAGTTTCGTTTGATAAACTTTACTTAATTCATTTTGATTTGAGTTTGATTTAGCATACTACATGGCTTATGCCATTGTTGTTCTTTTGAAAATGTTGGACTCATGGCTTTCTTCTTATGAACAGACTAAATTCTCTCTTAAGCCTTCCATCTCTATGAATGTCATACTTGACTTTGTTTTTAAATAATCTTTTACATTTTGTGAACATTTCCATTGATCTTGGTTTTTCTTCTCTGGTGAATCTCATTCTTATGAGTCAGTTTGATTCGTTTCAAGTTAGTGTATTGTTTATTCTCTCATTTTATCTACAAGAGTTTTTAGTTAAAGAATTACCTTTGAGAAATTACTAATGATTGAGTTGTCTTTTCCTATGACTTTTGTATTCTTTTGGATCAATTCAAAGCTTGTTTGATGACTCATGCCTAGTGAATCTTGTTTGGACTACTTTGGTTTAAGATCCTTTCTTGCAAGGCTTGACTCCTTTTTAGTACATCTTAAACTTCTTGAATGTTCTTCTGAGATGGTGATTTTAAGAACACTTTTGGAGTCTTGCTTTGAATTTTTTAAAGAAGTTTTGAATTCTCTTTGAAGAAATATTAAACGGAATTTATTTTCTGTTGCTTGATTGAAATTGAAAATCATTGTCCAATTTTGACGAAATTAATTTAAAGTTGGCATGCGCCATTTTAAATGAGGTTTTGGAAAGCTCCCTTGTTTAGTGGAAATCGGTTCGTTTGTAACGCACCACTTATTTGCTTTACCAAATTGTAAGCAAATTTTTACCTCGGAATTTCTCTTCTAAAAAGAGTTTAACTTCCTCTTTCATCCTTGCTAAAACTTTTATACACGCTTGTTAAATATGGACTTTGGAAATTTTTGAACAAGCATTTGATTCCTTCCCGAGTTTTATGAATTGCTTTTGGTTAGGTTGTGCACCTAACTATCTTTCTAAAATATTTGAGGAAATATTTTAGCTCTTAGCCAAACTTGTGTGCATTTTGTTTTTAAAACTCTACATGATCTACTTCAGCATGAAACTGTATTGAAGTAAAGCCACATTTATGCTTTTCCTACTCTCTTGAAGAATGTTTGTTGCTCAACTTTTCTTTTAGACTGCGAAGTGGTTTTTTTTGCAAGTTTTTGACTCTTTCATGAACAATGTATTCGAAAGTATTTTTAATCATGCTCTTGAGTTCTGTGAGCTTTGTCTTGGGTTTGAAATATTCTCTTCTGTAAACCTCATGCTTCCTCGACTCAGCTTGAGTTTGTTTCAAAATAATGCGCTGAATTTTCTTCTTATTGGTCCTGTTGGATTTCTTTGATACAAGGGTTATCTTTGAAGTTGTCAATCGATTTATTTCTAGCAAACTTCATTGGTTGAGTGTCCTTGTTTACTTGGATTGGATACATTCTCCCAAATCTATGAGTATTATTCTTGACACATGTCATTCCTTTCTGAATCTGGTATCCTTCTGAGTAGACTCGAGAATTGTTTTGATATCACGTGCGATCTGTAGATATAGTAACGCGATACGTTAGTTCTTTAAGACGTGATGTGTGCATACGAAAGTTGAAGCGGTAGGTGTGCAACGTTAATAGTTGTGGGTGTTTTGTTCCTTGCGAACGGGTTTGCGGTCGTTAGGCTTATGATCGGATATGGGGATTGTTAAGTGCCTGATGAGGTTGGAAAGTTGAAGCCCTGAGACTGATATGAGATTAGTGTGTGGATGTTAAGCACGTTGTTTTAACCCCATCCTGTTTTATAGCCTTTGATGTTTTGCCCTACTATCACATGATTGACCCATGTTATCTTTTGCATCGAGCCTACCTTGTAATGTTTGCTTTGCAATCACACTACTACCTTTGCACCCTTATGCATATGACGATCAAAGTATTTGGAAATCGTATATACATGATTATATTTTGAGATATTTTTGCTTCTTCCTTAAATTTGTTCAAGGGTGAACTGTTATGGAATTTCTTTCATTTTGTATCAATTTTCGAGGGCGAAAATTTTTATAAGGTGGGTAGAATGTAAGACCCAGAATCTTTGAAAAGTCTTTTTATGATCAAGTCTCAAATCATATAGTTATTTATAGCCTTAATTTTAGAAATTATTTTATTAAAGATAATTAAGGCAAGTTTTGATTTATTAAAATTGAGATGAGTTATGATTATTATCCAATTTTATAATTATTGGATTATTTTCTATATTTAAAGTATAAGGTTGATAGTTATGAAATAATAAGGATTTTATATGATTTAGATTAAATAAGTAATATTTTAAATATTATTACTACTATTTTGGAAAATGAAGAAATTAAGTATATTATTTCTAATTTTTAGATTTGGGCATTTTATTGAAAATAATTTATGAAATTGATGAGCAAATAGTATTTTTATACATTATTATTAATGGATTAGAATTTATTTCTAATTACTATAATATCCCTATTTTTATTTGAAATTACTAAAATGCCCAACCCTAATTTTTGAAAGAGAAACCCTAACCCTGAAAACCCTACCCGGTTCCCTTTCAACCACACAAGCACCCTAACAGCAGCAGCAGTTGCAAACAAAATGAAAACACAAGAAAGAAAGGGCTAGGAAGAAACAGGGGGGAAACAGAGGGAGGCAGGGGAGGAAGAGAGGCACGGCTAGCAACGGTGGGCATCGCCGTCGCCGCCGAGTTGCCAGCCGCCGCCGCCATGTCACACCGAAGGAAGAACGGGAGTGAGGGAGCTTAGCCGCGGGAAGAGGAGGCGCGGGTCTGACTCGTCCGCGCAGATCTGCCCGTTCCGACCCGTTACCGTCGCGAGGAGGAGAAGTCCCTGTCGCCGTTCCGTGTGGCAGCGCCGTCATTGTTGTTCTTGGAGATCCACGATCAGAGGACACCCGCGCGGGGGTAGAGGACGTTGCTGCTGTCGCTGCTGTTAGAGCTGCCGCCAGCTGCGTCACCACCGCGCCTTGCCTCACCGCTGTTGACCTCTCCATAGTCCACTGTCGCCGGAGCTCATGCCATCACCGATTGAGCACCACGAAGAACAGCGCCGCGTGAATCAGGGAAAGGAGATGCCTTTCTGCCTCTGCTCCTGGGTTTTGGATTCTGACCAGGCGCCACTGCCGCTGTGGAGTTAATGTTGCTCTGGTCTTGCCCTGGCTCCATTTGGAACCGCTGCTGTTGGGTAAGCCTTACCCTGTTTCCGATTCTCTCTTGTTCCATCAATTCATTCCTACCTAGAAGCATTGTTGCTGACACTAGTTGTATTGAATAAAATGGTTATAGTAAGTTACATTGTCGCTGCCTTTACTGGAGATGGTTGCTGACTCTGTTTAGAGATGTATGTTACAACTAGTATTCGTTTTGGAGACTGCTTCATCTGTTGCTGGAACTACTAACGGAACCATCGCTGAGGCTTGTGTCCTTTGGTTCGGTCAGTATTCTTTAGCTACCGTAAGTACCTCTGCCTCGAGACCTTGCCAGTTCATATCCCGTGATGTGTTTTAAGGTTTCGCAATAATATTGTTTTCTAGGATTAAGCTATCGGAGCCTCATGTTGCGCGTAAGGGTTGTAATTGCTGCCGCAAAAGTGAACAAAGCTGTGATGCGAGCTGCCGGTAACTTCAGGTTGATAGAGACTTCCGGTGGCGCGTTTGAGTTATGGAATTGCGTTTTGAGGTAGGGGCGCTTTCCAAAACTATACTTTATGTATTGGAATTATTACATATGGATACTGATGTGAGAAAATGTGTATTTGGTGATTGTATCGGCCTTATGTATGACTTGATTGTCTCGAAAGCTTATGAATGTTTGTTTGGCTGAATTGTTGTGCGGCTTTGTAAAATGTACTGTTTTGAAGTGATTCTTTAAAGATTTGAAATCTGAGTTTAATCCGTTGAGGATTGATTTGATTTGAGTCAATTATTTGATGATGTGAAAAGTCGAATGCACCTTTGAATTCAGCTTGGTTTACTTTAATTGACTTGATCCTGGACAAATGATTTGTTACTGAACCGTTTCTTTAAAGCTTTGGAAATGAGTTAAATCGGTTGATATTGAGTTGACTTTGAAATGGTTTTCTTGAGATATGCCACTAAGGCGACTGTTGGATTTAGCTTGATTTTGAATTGATTTTGGATTCTGGACTGTTGAAAAGAATTGTGGAACGGTTTAGTTGGGACCCGAACCGGGTGGCAAAGTCCAAGTTTTAGGGGAGATGCTGCCGAAAATTCTATAAAATCCGAGTCTTTATTGAAATGTTGTCTGGAAAATGATGAGTTAAAGACTTCTACTATTTTATTTGAATTATCAAGAAAAGGATAATTCATGCTTTCGAAATGAGTTAGTAAAGAGGAAATTGTGATTTAGTCTTGCTTCTTAAGAAAGGCATTGTATCTCTTTCAAGAGAAAGTTATTTAGATGAAACTTGTGTTTTAAAGCTGTTTGAATGCGAAAAGGGTTTATGCCTTTGAATTTGACTTGGGGGTTTCAATTAAAGAAGTTTCAATGACTTTGCAAGAACCTGAATGTCTATTGACAAGTTTCATTTTGAAATGTTTTGAGAAAGGTTTTAAGTACTCTTTGAACTCTGAACTTTTGCAAGACAACTCACTTTGAGTAAATTTGGTATGAGCCTGAGATGATTTGAGAAACGAGATTTCTAAAAGCCAAAGCTAAAAAGAGTTGAAATTTGATTTCAAAGTGAAATTGCTTGAGAAAAGTGATTTATGGCTTAAATGCCGGTTTTATGAATTTGATGATGTTGAATGGTGGAAGTGCTGTTTTGTTATGGGCCGGAATGGCTGTGTATAATTATGAATATTGGGTGGTTCTGGATTGAACCGTGAGCCGGAATGGTTGTGTATGATATTGATTTATGGCTGATTGCCGAATGAGTTATGGGCCGTATGGCTGACTATGAATTATGAATTTAAGCCGGATGGCTGAGATGGATGTTGATCCATGGCTGGGACTGAATGAATATATGCTTGAGATACCTGGGTAGTAGCAAGGGTTGTGGTTCGTCCTACTTGCTCCAGGTTAGAGACTGTGACGCCTGGGTAGTAGCGGTAGTAGTGGTGATTCCACTCACTCCAGGTTGAGCTTTTAAACACCCGCCTGGGTAGTAGCCGCAGTAGTGGTTATTCCACTGGCTCTGGATTGAGCGGGTAGTAGCAATGGGGTTGTAGCTCAAACCTACTTGCTCCGCGATGGGTGTTTCTGTCCATGGTTAGCTACCAGGACGTGTCGGGTTGGCTATATAACTGACAGATGATATTATCAGCCACTAGGGACAGGCATGCATCATATGCATCTATGTGACATTGTTTGGGTGTGCATATTATACTTGGTTTGCCTATGTGAATAATTGCTAATTGTTCTACTTGCAATAACTGTTTGTTTGTGCTTGCATCTTCCTATTTGTGTTTGCTACTGGGACTCTGTTGGATTGTGGTGTTTGGTTGATGGTTGGATTGTTTGGGCCTAGGGCCGTGGTTGAAATGAGATGAACCGATGGTTGCTTTCGGTTTTGTATTTCTGGTTTGAAATAAAATATGAAAGGCTGTTTTGGTTCAGCATAGATAAACTGTTTTGAAAGGCTTTTGAGTTTTTGAGAATTGAACGGTTCCTCTTTTAGAAAAGATTTCCGACTTTATTCTTATTGTAAACCGTCATTTTTGAAAAGAGGCATGAGACGATTATTAATCACTGGTGCGGTTATCTTCATGTATCCTATTACAGTAATTCCCAAAAACCCTCTACTGAGAACCCTTTTGAGGATGATGTTCTCACCCCCCTACATTTTTCCCCTTTCAGGATATGGGTGCAGAAGTTACGAAGAGCTTATTTAATTGTTGTTGAGATGCTCTGTATTGTTTTAGTTATGGTTTACCGTACCCTCGCCTTTATCTTGATATAATCTGTAAGAGGGATAGGAATTGTATTGGATTATGTTTGTAATATTATTTATATATATATTTGTATACATATGGATGTACTCTTTATGAGTTTTGTAAGTTGTATGGTATCTATGGATGTACGTTATCGGATGGAAGTATTTTTGGGAGCAGTATTGCGGTTTAAAGTTTTAAACAGGCTCATATTTTAGTATTAAATAGTATAAGTGTCGTCGTAATGTCCGAGCTATCAGAGTTGCGCAGCCGGAAGCGTGAGCTTTGGTAGTTAGGGTGTTACACTAGTGAGAACCAACAGATGATTAGCCGTGCGGTAGCTGTACCTGGTATTTTTCATCCGAGACGAGAAATTCGACAGTTGATTAGCCGTGCAGAGGCCGTACCTGGTATTTTTCATCCGAGAGGATCATACAGTTTGTCATGGAAGGGAGCACGCATGATTGGAAGAAGACAACAGGGAAGCAGAGGCTCAGAAGCAACAAAGCATCTTGAAGAACGGATGCTTGACGGTTTAGAATTCAAAATAAATTCCTGTTGCAAGTATAGTTTCTATACCAAGCAATCATCCCTTCTTACAAACATTTTTATTTGTCACTTAAAAAAATCCAATAAAATTGATAACCGAGTATTTAAACCTCTGGTCATCTTCTCAAGGAATTGCAGGGAGGTATGACTTATTATTAGCTATGAAAAAGGTAGAATTTTGGGTTTTTAATGTATAAGATAAAAAGCAAGAATAGTAAATGGCAAGAAAGTAAATTGTATTGAATTAATTTAAATAAATAATAAAACTCTTGGCAATGTATAAGAACTGGAAGTCCTATCCTAGTTATCCTTATCAATGGTGATGATAATTGGGTTTTAATCCCACTTTGTTAACCTCAAACTATGAAGGTAAATCAAGTGGACTAATTAGCTTAATCCTCAAGTTCTAGTCAATCCCTGTGGGAAGACTAGCTTTAGAGAGATCTAGATCAATTAGTAATCTGCTAATTTCAACCACTGCTTTATTTGATAACTCAAGCATCACCAATTACTTAACCAGAGCCAAAAAGGAAGAGAATCTACTCGAATGAAAATAATTTGGATAAATCGAAAGCATTCATAGCATAAATAAAACAATCTTATAACTGAAATACCTCAAATTATATTAAATAGAATATTCAAATCTAACATGGAAAAGTTCATAAATTAAATTGGAAAAATAAATAAAAGGAACATTGAACCTGTGATTGAAGAAGAAATAATCCTAAATCCTAAAACTAAATCCTAAGAGAGAGGAGAGAGCCTCTCTCTCTAAAACTACATCTAAATCCTAAAACTATGTATGAATGTATGTTGTATGAGTTGTCTCATGAATGGATGCATTCTCCCACTTTATAGCCTCTAATCTGTGCTTTCTGGGCCGAGAACTGGGTCAGAAACAACCCAGAATTTGCTGGTTTCGAATTCAAACACGCTGGTTTTTTGCCACTGCGACGCATCTGCGTGGATCACGCGTTCGCATCACTTATCGTCAGGACAACTATGGAAAATTATATATCAAATCGAATCCTCGGACGTTAGCTTTCCAACGCAACTGGAACCATCTCATTTGGACCTCTGTAGCTCAAGTTATGACCGTTTGAGTGCGAAAAGGTCAGGCTGGACAGCTTAGCAATTTCTTTAACTTCTTGTATTCCTTCCACTTTTGCATGCTTCCTTTCCATCCTCCAAGCCATTCCTGCCTTGTAAATCCTGAAATCACTTAACACACATATCAAGGCATCGAATGGTAATAAGAGAGGATTAATATTAGCAAATATAAGTTCAAAGAAGCATGTTTTCAATCATAGCACAAATTCTGGGAAGGAATTGTAAAACCATGCAAATAATATGAATAAGTGGGTAAAGAGTTGATAAAAACCACTCAATTAAGCACAAGATAAACCATAAAATAGTGGTTTATCACATCTCCAAACGCTTATCTGAAATTCCCACCAATGAATTACATAAGTATCTTTATTTTATTTTATGTTTTATTTATCTTTTAATTATCAAAACCTCATAACCATTTGAATCTACCTGACTAAGATTTACAAGATGACCATAGCTTGTTTCAAGCCGACAATCTCCCTGGGATCGTCCCTTACTCACGTAAGGTATTACTTGGACGACCCAGTGCACTTGCTGGTTAGTTGTGCGGAGTTGTGAAAAGTGTGAATCACAATTTCGTGCACCAAGTTTTTGGCGCCGTTGTCGGAGATTGTTCGAGTTTGAACAACTGACAGTTCATCTTGTTGCTTAGATTAGGTAATTTTATTTTATGTTTAAGCTTTTTTTCTTTTTTATTTTCGAAAAAAAAATTAGTTTCTGAAAAATTCAAAAAAAAATGTTATTCAGAATTTTTAAGAATGAATTCTAGAGTTTCATGAGATATGTTGAAGCCTGGCTGGCTGTTAAGCCATGTCTAATCTTTTGGACCGAGGTTTCCACTTTCTATTGTAGAAAGGACATGTCTGTAATTGTTATGCTAAAGCTTGGCTGGCCATTTGGCTATGTCTAATTCTTTTGGACCGAAGCTTTAGACTAACATAGCATGAATCCTGGAATTCTTATAAAAAAATTTGAATTTCTTTGTTTTCTTTTTTCAAAATAATTTCAAAAAATATGCCAAATTTTAATAAAATAAAAAAAACCAAAAAAATTTTGTGTTTCTTGTTTGAGTCTTGTGTCAAGTTTTAAGTTTGGTGTCAATTGCATGTTTTTAATTTTTCTTGAATTTTCGAAAATTCATCATGTGTTCTTTCTTGATCTTCAATTTGTTCTTAATGATTTTCCTTTTTTGATCTTTAATTTTTCTTGTTCGGTGTTTTTTGTTGTTTTTCATATGCATTTTCGAATTCATAGTGTCTAAACATTAAAAATTTTTTAGTTGGGTGTCTTGCATGTCTTTCTTTTCTTAAAAATTTTCAAAAATATGTTCTTGATGTTCATCATGATCTTCAAACTGTTCTTGGTGTTCATCTTGACATTCAAAGTGTTCTTGCATGCATTATTTATTCTAATCTTAAATTCTTATGTCTTGTGTCATTTTGTTATTTTTCTCTTTCTTCATTAATTCATAAAATTCAAAAATAATATCTTTCCCTTATTTTACTCATAAATTTTAAAATTTTGGGTTGACTTAGTCAAAAAGTTTCAAAATTTAGTTGTTTCTTGTTAGTCAAGTCAAAAATTTCAATTTAAAAATTTTATCTTTTCAAATCTTTTTTCAAAAATCAAATCTTTTTCATTTTTCTTCTTAATATTTTCGAATTTCTTAAATAAATTTTTAAAATCTTTTTCTTATTTTTATTTAACATTTTCAAAAACTTTATTAACAATTAATGTTTTGATTCAAAAATTTCAAGTTTGTTACTTTTCTGTTAAGAAAGGTTCAATCTTTAAATTCTAGAATCATATCTTTTAGTTTCTTGTTAGTCAAGTCATCAACTTTAATTTTAAAAATCAAATCTTTTTAATTTCTTTTTCAATTATTTTTCAAAATAAATTTCAATCATATATTTTCAATGTTTAATTTCAAAATCTTTTTCTAACTTCTTATCTTTTCAAAATTTATTTTCAAATCTTTTTCAACTAATTACTTGAGTTGTTTGTTTTAATTCTAAAAAGTTTATTATTTCTTATCTTTTTCAAAACCACCTAACTACTTTTTTCTCTCATTAGTTTCGAAAACTAACTAACAAATTTTTCAAAAATTTAATTAATTAATTAACTTATTTAGTTTTTAAGTTGCTTCTATTTTTTTTCTTAAATTTTGAAAAGTACACACCATAGAACAAACTGTATCGCATATTATCGGGCAGTACAATATTTTACTATTTTACAGAACATTTGAATATTATTGAATAAGAGTATATATATATATATATTATATATAATGCACAATAACTAATCCAACTCTAACTTTAGTTGCGTCACTCAACGTAAAAAGAGGGGTGCATTTTAAACACAATAAAATATAATTAGAGGACTAAAACAAATCGTATAATAAAGGAATAAAAACAAAATGTATATTTGAAGTGTAGGATTAAATTGTGTATAATTTAATCATACGCCACTACTAAGGCCACACATTAGCAAATTCTTGCACGTCAAGGGCGTTGTCACTTTCTTTAATGATATAATTATAAAAAAATATATATGATTTTGTCAAAGCTTCAATTCTCTTATATTTCTTTCTTAAAGTACCCCTGTTTTTATTCCCCGTTTCGGAAAATGGAACATCCTCCTAGTCTTATCACCATTGCAAGCAATCAATCCATATATAGGGACCTATATAGACTATAGTCTCTAATATATTCGAAATAAAATGAAATTTGTATGACTTTTCATTCAACGCGTTCCCATGGATTTGAAGGGCACATAGTTATTATTTATATTTTTGTCCAAAATAAAGTCAGACATAAAAAAGATAAAAGTTCATCTTATAAAAGCGGTTTCCACTATTCTTGCCAAGTTTGTAGAGGTTGGGCGTAACAAAATAATTCAATCCTACTTATCTAAATAAATAATTATCTTTTAAGATATTTTTTATTTGTGTAGAAGGAAAATCTCAACAATCTCTTTAAGAAAAGAACATTTATCCACCAATAAAAGTAAAATTATTTTAAAATATAATTATTTATTCTACTATAAATAAATTGATACTTTCAGGTATATTTAGAACCCAATCTACTAAAAGCCTGCATAAAGTTTTTGCTAACTGTATAAAGCCTTTGCTAACTTAAACATCGGAGTCTCTTGCATGTACCACCCCTACGTCCTCACGAGGAACTCGGACAGCAGCGCCTTGACACTAGCGCAAGTCGGACGCTGCCCCAGAAGGAGTCTAGACCTCATGTTCAATCCCAAACCACCATTTTAGCTAACCTTCGGAACACTCGCGCTATTGCGCGGGGACCTGAAAGTCTACACCTCGAGTAGGAGGCTGAACGATAGTAAGAAGCGGAGAGAGAATTACAAAAAGGAGTACGACGACGAAGAGAGCTGGAGAAAAAACTCTCGAAGTTAGAGGCCAATCAACAAAATCGGAGCTATTGGGCAGATTGGGAGGAAAGGCCTCTTGGAGGGGAGGACCCGTTCGTTGAAGAAATCATGCATGCTAGGGTTCCAAGAAACTTTAAAAATCCCGACATGGATCCCTATGACAGAACGACTGACCCGAGACATCACCTTAGCAATTTTAAAAGTCGGATGTACTTGGCTAATGCGTTTGATGCAACTCGCTGCAAGGCCTTTCTGACAACACTGACTAAAGCGGAGATGAAATGGTTTGATAACTTACCATCCAGGCCGGTGGCTTGCTTTGATGACCTAGCTTGGAAGTTCCTTACCCGATTTTCAATTCAAAAGGATAAAATCAAATATGCTCCAAGTCTCTTAGGGGTCAAACAAGAAGATGGAGAAACACTCCGAGTTTATATGGAAAGATTCAACAAACCTTGCTTGAAAATAAGAAAACTTACCTCCAGAAGCAGTGATAATTAGATTGGTTAACGGCCTTAGAGAAAGGACGTTTTCCCAATCTATATCTAAGAGATACCCGACTTCTTTGTATGAAGTACAAGAGCGGGCAGAGAAGTATATCAACATTAAGGAGAACTCTCGACTTAGAGACCCGGTCCCAAGGCCAAACCTTCGCTACCAAGCTCAGGATAAGGAGAAAGAGACAAAGATAAAAGAGGAGTACAGCTCAAAGAAGCCTCGATGACACCATAACTACACCCCACTCTAAGTTTCTTTTGTTGATGTCTACAAGGAGACTGTCACACTAAAAAACTTTCATCCCCTCGCCTCATTAAACACAAAAGCATGGAAGTGGGACAGAATATTGTGAGTATCACAAATTATATGGGCATTCCACCAATGACTGTTATGATCTGAAAAATGTTATTGAAAAGTTGGCCAGAGAAGGTCGACTAAAAGGTACCTCGCTGAAAGTTCGGATGACCTAGGAAAAAGAAAGAGAGGAGATGAAGAAGGAAGTAGGTGTGATTGGCCACCACGAACTCCTAATAGGCACATACACATGATAAATGGAGGATTCGCAGGAGGAGGAGTTATTAAGTCCTCAACCAAAAGATACCTTAAGGAGGTATATCAAATCGGGGAAGACAGCAGAGAAGATGCACAAGGGGTGACACCTGGTCACGAAAATCCCATGGTAATTATAATGATTCTTGCTAATGCAAATCTCCATCAAACCCTGGTAAACCAAGGAAGTTTAGCTGACATACTATTTAAGCCTGCATTTGACAAGCTCGGGTTAGAAGAAAAGGATCTAAAGGCTTATCCAGACCATCTTTTTGGGTTATGAGATACACCGATCCTTATTCTTATTGTCGGACAACCTTGAATTGATTTGCTGTAGTCGTTTCTTGGTGCAGGAAATCGAATTTCTCACAGCTTAATCGGCAAGTGCACCGGGTCATCCAAGTAATACCTCAGATGAGTGAGTGTCGATCCCACGAGGATTGTCAGACTGAGCAAGCAATGGTTCTCCTATTGGACATAGTCAGGCAAATCAGAAAAGAGGTTTGGTGAATTATAATCGCATAAACAATATCAAGGAAATAAAGAAAGCAATAAACAGTTTGGTGTGAAAACAATGTAAGAAAACAGTTAAAGTTTCGGAGATGTTTACTTTTTCCGGATAAAAATGTCTTACCAACTATTCTAACAATGAATGATTCATTCTATGGCAAACCATATGTGTCTAAACCCTAATTTCATAGCGATTTAGCCTGCTCTAACCTTCACCAACCGCCACTCTCGTGGTCACTCAACTCAGATTAGAGGGTGAAGTTCAAAAAACTAGTTTATACCACAAAGGCCCTAATCACCCCAAACCGGTTGAATAGATGTTGCTTATCCCCATCGGTTTGTGTAATTAGCCGTCTAAGAGGAATGCTTTTAAGCTGTAGTTCAAGCGAGATAACTCTCTCGAGAATCACAAGAACTCATGTAGAAAAGGGTCATACTCTCGTTCTACCCAACTCACAGGATTAAAAACGAAAACAATCCTTAAAATTTAATCAACCATAAATTAAAACAGAAAAATAATAATCCTAATCCATAGAAATAAACAGAGTTCCTAACCTTAACCAAGAGGTTTAAGTGCTCATAACTGACAGAGAAAATACAGTTCTGAAAATGTCTAATGATACATAATGCCCTATAAAGGGTGCATCTTATTTCTTAAATACTAACCTAATTTGATAAGAAAATAAAACAAAATAATAAATTCTAAACCTAAAAGATATTGTTTGTAATTAAAAATTACAAAGAGAAAATAAAAATAAGCTAAGAGGTGAAAAATCGACTTCAGAGGCTCAATTGAATGTGGATTCGGACTGCTGCTACCGTTTAACTCCAAAGATGGACATTAAACGCCGGGGGGAGTGCAATATTTCTGGTCTTGATCCTCTGCTAGTGTGAAACGCCTGGTGGGCATTCAGCGCCCAGGGGGGATGCTGACAGCATTTTTCTTTTTAGCTCCAAACTCTGCCAAACTGCTCCAAATTTCACCTAAAATCATAAAAACACGAGAAAAACTAAAAGTAGCATCCAAAGGTACTTTTTGCACTAAAATCAAGTAAAAATAAATAAAATCTAATTAAAAACAACTAGAAAATGATGCCAAAAAAGTTATAAGATTCTCACGCATCACAACACCAAACTTAAACTGTTTCTTGTCCTTAAGCAACCAAAAATAATGTAGGATCAAGAAGAGAAAATACACAAGACTTGAGTTGTCATTCAAGCTCAGGTCTAGTTACTGAATGTGGCTAATGACACTATATTTCTGAATAGCTTTGCATCTTACTATCCCTTGAAACTCAACAATATTTGTATCCTTCAGAACTAGAATTCAGATAATATTATAGATTCTCTTATTTAGGCTCTAATTGATTCTTGAACACATCATTTCCTTTCTTTGGTGCCTTGCACCTTGAGTCTAGCCGTGACTCTAAGTGTTTGGTCTTCAAGCTTAACTTGAAGCAAGAACACAACAAGAACTTAACTGGGGAACTCCTTGGGTTAAAATTTTTCTTTTTTTCTCCCAGACAGTGGTTCTCAGAGCCTTAGGCATACTCTATAACAGCAATTAGTCACGACTTTAAGTGTTCAGTCTAAAGGGTCACTTGACACTTTCACACCACAAGCATATGGGTAGGGAAAACCACTCTTCTGAGCTTTAGATCAGTTTTGACCCTCCTAACCATTGATTCTCAAAGCCTTGGACCTTTTCTTTTGATTTTTCTGTTCTTTTCAATTCATTTTGCTATTTATTTTGCCTCAAGAATCAATCTTTTTTTATGTTAGAGAATCAATAATATTTCTTCCTGTTCCTCAGGAACCAATATACTCAACTCTAATATCATATATGCATAGAGAATTCATACATTTAGAAATAGAGATGAGGCACCACGTCAAAGCAACTAGAGTAACTCATAATATAACTCAAGATCTCATGCATTTTACTACTTTTTCTTTTTTTTTTGTTTAAGTTCAGAGGACAACACATGAGACATCTTTTTTTTTTAAAAAAAACTAAACATAAAATACTGAAATAAAAAAACCAAACATGAAGGCAGGAAAATCCTAATAGTGATCATGCAAACATAGAAAAGAAAACAGAAAGTAGAATAAAATACTGGAAAATAGAAATAAGATCAAAGAGAAGGAGAATGAAACTCAACCACCTCAGTGATGGTGGCTGCTGCTCCCTCCGAAGAATCCTCTGGGGCGTTCAAACTACTCTATATCACACCTCTGCCTCCTCTGATCCTCCATCATCTGGTGGAGGAGTGTAGCGTGATTTTAATACTCTATCCTCAGCTGATTGACTGATGATGTCAGCTCCCCTAAAGATGTGTTCAACTGATCCCAGTAATCACGGGGAGGGAAGTAAACTCCTTGAGGCATCTCCAGAACATCCTGTGGAGGCGGTGGAACTGGCTCCTGCTACGGTCCATGTATGGGTTCTCTAACATGCTTCATACCCTTCTTGATGATCGATCTCTCATCGTTGATCGGGGTATCTCCCTCAATATGAGCTCCAACTTCTGCATATAGGCGGTGGATGAGATGAGGGAATGTCAGCCTCGCAGTGGTGGAGGACTTGTTAGCTACTCTGTAAAACTCTTGAGGGATCACCTCATGTGCCTCTACCTTGTTGCCGAGCATAATACAGTGAATCATCACTGCCTGCTCGACTGTAACCTCCGAGTTGTTACTCGTAGGGATGATAGAAAGTTGGATGAACTCCAACCATCCTCTAACTACTAGCCTAACGTCTTGCCTACCCAGCTGGTAAGGCCAACCTTGAGCATCCCTCCTCCACTAAGCTCCAGGTACACAGATGTCAGCAAGGACTTGATCCAACTGCTGGTCAGTATTGACCCTCTGAGTGTATGAATGAGGGTCTTCTCGTGGCTCTGGCAACTGTAGTGCCACCCTCACACTGTCTGGGTTAAAATTCATGATGTGTCCTCTGACCATGGAGCACCAATTCTTTGGCTTCGGGTTCACGCTTCTATGATGCTTGCTGATCAAGCAAGTGTTGGCGTAGAACTCTCGCACCATGAATACTCCAAACTCGGTCACAGGGTTGGCTAGAACTTCTCAACCCTGTCTAAGAATCTGGAATTGGATCTCCGGGTATTCGTCATCCTTGAAGTTGAAGGGGACCTCGGGAATCACCTTCTTCTTCCTTACCACATCATAAAAATGGTCTTGATGAGTCTTGAAAAAGAATCGTGTGAAATTCCATGGATCAGAAGTAGGGGTCTTCTATTTTTTTTACCTTGAGGATTCTCCAGTTTTAGGTGCCTTGGAGAAGAAAGTGGAGAAGCAAAAATCAGAGTGCCCAACACAAAACTTAAAAGCTTTACTCGTCCTCGAGCAAAATAAAAATAAAAATAGAAAATAAGAAAAAGAAAAAAATAGAAGAAAGAGATAGAGGATAGTGAGGAAGGGCTTCGGCCTTTGTGGGGAAAAAAGGGGAAAGATGAAGAAGAGGAAGTGTGTATGGTGAAATGTAAGTGAGAGGGGAAGAGTAGTGTGAGGTATGGTAAAAGGGGATGAAGAATGGGCTATTTATTGGTAGGGGTGGGAGGGGTTTCGGTTATGGGGTAAGGGTGGAGAGAAAAATTGAATTTAAATGCGAGTTGTTGGAAGGAGAGATTGATGGGATAGATGAGAGGGGATTGGGTGGAGTGGGAGGTTAATTGAGGAAATCTAGGGATTTGATGGAAGATAAGATGGATGAATATGGATGAAAAAATGGGGTAAAGAGGAGAGAGAACGGATAAGATTGAGTGGTGAAGTAGTTGGGAGTTGGGGTTTATCCAATGTCCATAGAAGCTTATTGAAATTTGAATTCTGCAGCACTCCTCCCCCCTGGGTGCTCAACGCCGGTCTGGCGTTTAACGCCAGCAGGGTGTCATCCCTTTTTTCTTTGCTCCTAGCGTTTAACACCAGGAATGGGCGTGGAACACCCTAGGGGGGCCAAAAAAATTGTTGTGGAATGCTCCCTTTTGGATGTTAAACGTCCAATGCTTCTACCTCTCTCTCGGCGTTGGACGCTTGATGAGCGGATAATTTATACGCTTTTTGGCATTGTTTTTAGGTAGTTTTTAGTATATTTTAGTTACTTTTTATTATATTTTTATTATTTTTTATGCAAAAATCACATTTCTGGAGATTACTATGAGTTTGTGTGTTTTTCTATAATTTCAGGTATTTTTTGGCTGAAACTGAGGGACCTGAGCAAAAATCTGATTCAGAGGATGAGAAAGGACTGCAGATGCTGTTGGATTCTGACCTCCCTGCACTCAAACGCGATTTTCTGCAGCTACAGATATTCAATTGGTGCGTTCTCAATTGATATGGAAAGCTAACATCTTGGAGTTAAACGCCCAAACTGGCATCCAAGCTGGCGTTTAACTCTAGAAAACGCCTATGCACGTGTAAAGCTCAATGCTCAGCCCAAGCACACACCAAGTGGGCCCCGGAAGTGGATTTTTGCACTATCTGCACTTAGTTACTTATTTTCTGTAATCCTTAGTAACTAGTTTAGTATAAATAGCACTTTTTACTATTGTATTCGAGGATTATGCAATTTTTCACATTTGGAGGCTGGCCACATGGCCATGCCAAGACATTTTTCTCTTATGTATTTTCTACGGTGGAGTTTCTACACCTTATAGATTAAGGTGCGGAGCTCTGCTGTTCTTCATGAATTAATGAAAGTACTATTGTTTCTCTTTCAATTCACGCATGTCTCTTCTCCAAGATATACTCTCATTCTTAATTCAGTTAAGTCAGAATGAAGGGGTGACCCGTGACAATCACCCACTATCTTCATTACTCACTTAGCCAAGATCCGCGTACCTGACAAACACAAGCGGTCTACCTGATGTTCAACGTAGTCATTGGACGACAGCTGGAGTATAATCTCTTAGGCCTCTGGTTCGTGACATTGACTTGCATCTCCTAACAATAGAGCAGTCGAACTCACAGAGATCAGAACCTTCGTGGTAAAGGCTAGAACAAACGAGCTTCAAACTCACGAATGTTGGGCGCAGAGATATTGTGCAAAAGGATAGAGAGATCCTATTTCGACACAAGTGAGAACCGACAGATGATTAGCCGTGTGGTAGTTGTGCCTGGTATTTTTCATCCGAGACGAGAGATCCGATAGATGATTAGCTGCACAGAAGCCGTGCCTGGACCATTTTCACTAAGAGGACGGATGGTAGCCATTGACAATGGTGATCCACCAACATACAGCTTGCCATGGATGGGAGCACACATGATTGGATAAAGACAATAGGAAAGCAGAGGTTCAGAAGCAACAAAGCATCTCTAAACGGTTATCTGAAATTCCTACCAATGAATTACATAAGTATCTTTATTTTAATTTACGGTTTATTTATCCTCCAATTATCAAAACTCATAACCTATTGAATTTGCCTGACTAAGATTTACAGGATGACCATAGCTTGCTTCAAGCCGGCAATCTCCGTGGGATCGACCCTTACTCATGTAAGGTTTTATTACTTGGACGACCCAGTGCACTTGATGGTTAGTTGTACCGGAGTTGTAAAAAGTGTGATCATAATTCCGTGCACCAAGTTTTTTGGCACCGTTCCTGGGGATTGTTCGAGTTTGGACAACTGACGGTTCATCTTGTTACTTAGATTATCCTTCTTTCTTATTTCAACCTTTATTTTCTTTTCAAAAAGTTTTTAAAAATATTTCAAAAATTTTTTTTTCTTTTTCGTTTTACCAAAATTATTTTCGAAAAAAAATGTTTTCGAAAAAATGTTCTTCAGAATTTTTAAGAATGAATTCCACCTTAGAGCTCCATGATGATATGTTGAAGCTTGGCTGGCTATTAAGCCATGTCTAATCTTTTGGACTGAAGCTTCTCCTTATCATCGCAGCTATTGGAGGAGCCTTTGGATTCTCATTTATAATTCTGTGCTAAAGCTTGGCTGGCCATTTGGCCATGTCTAATTCTTTTGGACCGAAGCTTTAGATTAACATTGCATGAATCCTGGAATTCTTATTAAAAATTTTGAATTTCTTTATTTTCTTTTTCCAAAATAATTTCGAAAAAAAATTCAAAAAAATTTTTAATAAAATCATAAAAACAAAAAAAAATTTGTGTTTCTTGTTTGAGTCTTGTGTCAAATTTTAAGTGTGGTGTCAATTATATTTTTTTAATTTTCAAAAGATCCTCAAGTTGTTCTTGATGATTTTCTTTGTTTGATCTTTACATTTTCTTGTTTTGTGTCTTTTCTTGTTTTTCATATGCATTTTCAAATTGTTAGTGTCCCTAGTACAAAAGTTCTTAAGTTTGGTGTCTTGCATGTCTTTCTTTTCTTAAAAATTTTAAAAAATATGTTCTTGATGTTCATCATGATCTTCAAAGTGTTCTTGCATGCATTATTTGTTTTGATCTTAAATTTTTATGTTTTGTTTCATTTTGTTATTTTTCTCTCTCCTCATTAAAAATTCAAAAGTAAAAAAAATATCTTTTCCTTATTCTTCTCATAATTTTCGAAATTTTGAGTTGACTTTGTCAAAAACTTTTAAAATTTAGTTGTTTCTTGTTAGACAAGTCAAAATTTCAATTTAAAAACTTTATCTTTTCAAATCTTTTTCAAAATCAATTCTTTTTCATTTTTTTTATGATTTTCGAATTTCATTCTTAAAATTTTTCAAAATCTTTTTCATTTTTCTTTTATTGTTTTCGAAAATTTTAAAACTAATTTTTCAAAATATTTTTCTTAATTTTATTTCATATTTTCGAAAATCCTTGCTAACAATTAATGTTTCGATTCAAAAATTTCAAGTTTGTTACTTTATTGTTAGGAAAGGTTCAATCTTTAAATTCTAGAATCATATCTTTTAGTTTCTTGTTAGTCAAGTCATAAACTTTAATTTTAAAAATCAAATCTTTTTAATTTCTTTTTCAATTCTTTTTCAAAATAAATTTCAATCATATCTTTTTAAATTTTAATTTCAAAATCTTTTTCTAACTTCTTATCTTTTCAAAATTTATTTTCAAATCTTTTTCAACTAACTACTTGACTTGTTTTTTTAATTTTTAAAAAAAGTTTACAATTTCTTATCTTTTTCAAAACCACCTAACTACTTTTCCACTTATAATTTTTGAAAATCACTAACTACTTTTTCAAAAATCTTTTTAATTAACTAATTGTTTTAGTTTTTAATTTCTTGTATTTCTTTTTCAAATTTTCGAAACTAACTTAATTAATTAAATAAAAATAAAAATATTTTTCTTTTCCCTCTTCTTAAAATTTGAATACTCTCTCTCTCTCTCATCTCTTTCTATTTATTTTATTTATTTACTAACATTTCTCTTCTACTCATCTAATAATTCGAACCCTCTCACTCTCTCTGTGTTCGAATTCTTCTTATTCTCTCTCTACCTCATTCTTCTATTCTTCTTTTCCTCTGACATATAAAGGAATCTCTATACTTGACATAGAGGATTCCTCTTCTCTTTTTGTTCTCTTCTTTTTCATATGAGCAGGAACAGGGATAAAAACATTCTTGTTGAAGCTGATCCTGAACCTGAAAAGACTCTGAAGAGGAAGCTAAGAGAAGCTAAAGCACAACACTCCGGAGAGGACCTTACAGCAAATTTTGAAAAAGAGACAAACATGGCAGCCGAACCTGAGAACAATGGTGGAGATGCAAGGAAGATGCTTGGTGACTTTACTGCACCAACTTCCAACTTCTATGGAAGAAGCATCTCAATTCTTGCAATTGGAGCAAAAAACTTTGAGCTTAAGCCTCAATTATTTTCTCTAATGCAGCAGAATTGCAAGTTTCATGGACTTCCATTGGAAGATCCTCATCAGTTCTTAGCTGAATTCTTGCAAATCTGTGACACTGTTAAGACCAATGGGGTTGATCCCGAGGTCTACAGACTTATGCTTTTCGCCTTTGCTATAAGAGACAGAGCTAGGATATGATTGGACTCACAACCTAGAGAAAGCCTGAAGTCTTGGAAAAAGTTGGTCAATGCTTTCTTGGCCAAATTCTTTCCACCTCAAAAGAGAGCAAGCTTAGAGTGGAAGTCCAAACCTTCAGACAGAAGGAAGGTGAATCCCTCTATGAAGCTTGGGAAAGATACAAGCAATTAATCAGAAGGTGTCCTTCTGACATGCTTTCAGAATGGAGCATCTTAGGTATATTCTATGATGGTCTGTCTGAATTATCCAAGATGTCATTGGACCACTCTGCTAGTGGATCTCTTCATCTGAAGAAAACACCTGCAGAAGCCCAAGAACTCATTGAAATGGTTGCAAATAACCAGTTCATGTATACTTCTAAAAGAAATCCTGTGAATAATAGGATGACTCAGAAGAAATGAGTTCTTGAGATTGATACTCTGAATGCCATATTGGCTCAGAATAAAATATTGACTCTGCAAGTCAATATGATTTCTCAGAATCTAACTGGAATGCAAGCTGCATCCGGAAGTACTAAAGAAGCCTCATCTGAAGGAGAAGCTTATGACCCGAAAAATCCTGCAATGGAAGAGGTGAATTACATGGGAGAATCCCATGGAAACACCTATAATCCTTCATGGAGAAATCATCCAAATTTCTCATGGAAGGGTCAACAGAAGCCTCAACAAGGCTTTAATAATAATAATGGTTGGAGAAACAGGTTTGGCAATAGCAAGCCTTTTCCATCATCTTCTCAGCAACAGACAGAGAATTCTAAGCAGAGCCTCTCTGACTTAGTAACCATAGTCTCTGATCTATCTAAAACTGCTCTCATTTTCATGACTGAAACAAGGTCCTCCATCAAAAATTTGGAGGCACAAGTGGGTCAGCTGAGTAAAAGAGTTACCGAAATCCCTCATAGTACTCTCCCAAGCAATACAGAAGAGAATCCAAAGAGAGAGTGCAAGGCCATCAATATATCCAAAGTGGCCGAACCTATAGAGGAGGAAGAGGCAGTGATTTTCAGTGAGGAAGACCTCAATGGACATCCACTTACCACTAAGGAGTTCCCTAATGAGGAACCAAAGGATTCTGAGGCTCATACAGAGACCATAGAGATTCCACTGAACTTACTGTTGACATTCATGAGCTCTGATGAGTATTCTTCCTCTGAAGAGGATGAAGATATTGTTGAAGAGTAAGTTGCTCGGTATCTAGGCGCAATCATGAAGCTGAATGCCAAGTTATTTGGTAATGAGACTTGGGAGGATGAACCTCCATTGCTCATTGACGTTAGGATTTTTGCTGGTAAATAATTTTATAAAAATAGTCGTGTTGTAGATATAGTTTCTAAACCGACAGAAATCCCTTTGTACAAACGTTTTGGTTGTCACAAGTAACAAACCCCTTTAAAATTGATAACCGAAGTATTTAAACCTCGGGTCGTCTTCTCAAGGAACTGCAGGGAGGTATGTTTTTACTATTGGTTATGAAGATTGTAAATTGGGGGTTTTGAAAGTAAGGAACAAGTAATTTGAATGACAAGTAAAATAAATAAATAACTGTAAAACACACTTTTGGAATTGTATAAGAAATTGGAAGTCCTATCCTAATTATCCTTATCAATGGTAATGAGAATTGAGTCTTACTCCCACTTGGTTAGCCTTTACTAAAGCAAGGGAAGATCAAGTGGATTAATTAGTCTGATCTTCAGGTTCTAGTCAATTCCTGAGAAAGGACTGGAATTATTGAAGTTCAATTCAATTAGCAAAGATAACAATTATCGATTCATGCCAGGCATCTTGGCCAGTTTCACTGACCTTTTCTTTACTATTTTTAGGTTAGTTTCATGCATTTCTTTAGGAAATAAGCTAGTTTTGGGTAGATATTCACTTATGCCTTGATTCAAGCATACATTGTGTATTTTACATAATTTCATGAAGATTTTGCATAAGTTTAGTGACAAATATTATGTTGCATTACTCATGACTTGGACTAGAGCTTTGATGCACTTTATTGCTTGATTTCAGGACCAAAAGGAAGCAAGAAAAGGGGAGGTAACTTCCAAGATTAATGAGAAAAGTGATTGCAAATAACACTCTCAAAAAGCCATCAATGCCCACGTTAGAGAGTCACGTTAACTAAGTTAACGTGAACTCTAACGTGGAGAAGAGAAGTTGAGCCAACGTTAGTGACAATGTTGGCAATTACTCATAAGTGGCCACGTTAGAAGCCACGTTAACCTAGTTAACGTGGCATCTAACGTTAAGGGGGGAAGAGAAGCCAACGTTAGTGACACTCAATATTGTCACTAACGTTGGCCTATGGTGCAAAGTACCACATTAACTCCCACGTTAACTTGGTTAACGTGGGAACTAACGTAAGGGATGAAGAGTTGTCGACAACGTCAGTGACACTCAACATTGTCACTAACGTTGAAGCAACCACACACCCCCCAAGAGTCACATTAACTTCCACGTTACCTTGGTTAACGTGGAAGCTAACGATGAGGAATGAAGGATGAGCCAACGTTAGTGACACTCAACACTGTCACTAACGTTGGGATGGCTAAAGATGGCCACGTTAGAAGCCACGTTAACCTAGTTACCGTGGACTCTAACGTGAGACCTGGGGGCACATTGGAACGTTAGTGACAATGTTGAATGTCACTAACGTTCTCGAAGGATGGCAAGGGCCACGTTAGAAGCCACGTAACCTAGTTAACGTGGGCTTTAACGTGAAGCAAGAAGGGGCACATTGGAACGTTAGTGATAATGTTGAGTGTCACTAACGTTGTCGAAGGTTAACAAGGCAACGTTAAAAGCCACGTTAACCTAGTTAACATGGGTTTTAACGTGAGGCAAAGGTTAGGGAGCTCTGTTGTAATTTGATGGATCAATACTAATTTTCATTATTCTTCTTCTATCTTTCCTCTTGATTTTACTTGAAAGCTTTCGATCATCATCCAATTGAGTAGTTATCTTGGAAGAGAAGCTATTCAAACTTGGATCTCTTCTGAACCTTGAAAGAGGAATGAAGAGATAAAGCTAGAAATGCTTTCTCATGCTGGACCAAATTGGGTTTAGATGGGTATGTGACTATAACCCTCTCAATACTTGATTTGGGAAATGCATGTGGTATAATCAGTGACCATACTTCATCTCTTCTCATGAGCAAGTGACCAAGGAATTGGCTATTGATCAAGATTTGAGAGATTGAATTGCAAGAAATTGTAATTCAATCACTTAAGATTGCCAAGGAGATCAATGAGTGCATTGATTGAGGAAGAGATGAAAATGAACTTGATCCGGAGAATTACAACATCTCCTAAGCCCAATGAACTCCCCATCTCTGATCTTACCCATTCTCTTTAATTTCTGCCATTTACTTTTATGAGCAAATCCTCCATTTCCATTGACAATTCTGCAATTTATTTTCAGTCATTTACTTCCAGTCCTTTAATTCTAGCATTTACTTTTCTGTTATTTACATTCCCGCCATTTTATTTTCTGCAACTCTCAACCCAAATTCTGGATTTGCTCAACTAGAACATTCTTCTAATTAAAGTTGCTTGATCAATCAATCCCTGTGGGATTCGACCTCACTCTATTGTGAGTTTTTACTTGATGACAAATTCGGTACACTTGCCGAAGGGAGATTTGTTGAGAGACGTTTTCCGTGCATTAAGTTTATGGCGCCGTTGCTGGGGATTGATTGTGAATCAACAATGATTAAATTGGAAGATCACTAGATTGAGCATTTATATTTTGTGAATTTTATTTTTCTGTTGGAGTGATTTACTTTTTGATTTAGTTAAACTTCTTCCCTTCCCCCTCTACTCTTTTGTTTTTCTTTGTTATTTTCAATTCTATTTGCTAACCCACTAACTGTTTGATATATTGCATCACCCACAACTAACAGCAATTCTGACACAAATACTGTCTGCACCTATTTTTTTTGCTGGTACTTGTTGGTTGTATGACAGGGAGAAAAAGCGGGGCTTCAACTTCCTTTGATTCTGAACCTGAGAGAACCTTCCTTAGACTAAGGAGGGAGGCAAAAGAAAAATGTGTAGTTGGTGCTGAAGAAGAGGAGGAACACTTTGAGGAATACTTTGAACCTAACATGGAAGAAAACATGGAAAATCATCATGAAGAAGAGACTCACAACCATGGCAGAGGAGGTGGAGCAAATCATGCTGGGGAGGATAGAAGAGTTTTGGGCTCTTACATCAATCCAAACCCAGGAAATTGTTGAAGTAGCATCCAAAAGCCAACAATCCATGCCAACAACTTTGAACTTAAACCACAGCTCATCACCCTTGTTCAGAACAACTGTTCGTTTGGAGGAGGTGTTCAAGAAGACCCCAATTAACATTTGACCACCTTCCTGATAATATGTGACACAGTGAAATCTAATGGTGTTCACCCTGACGCCTATAGACTGCTCTTATTTCCCTTCTCACTCAGGGACAAGGCAGCCAAGTGGCTGGAATCCTTCCCAAGGGAGAGCTTGACAACTTGGGAGGATGTGGTGAATAAATTCTTAGCAAGATTCTACCCTCCTCAATGAATCAATAGGCTGAGAGCTGAGGTTCAAACTTTCAGGCAACAAGATGGTGAGACTCTGTATGAAGCATGGGAGAGGTTCAAGGACTTAACAAGGAGGTGTCCACCTGACATGTTCAACGAATGGGTCCAGCTGCACATTTTCTATGAAGGGCTCTCTTATGAGTCAAAGAAAACGACTACTTCTAAGAAACAGTAGCAGAAAACGACTACTTCTATGCTTCCGAAAGAGGGAACACAAGAGGAGTGATGGAGCTAAACAATGTAGATACTCTATTGGCCCAAAACAAGCTCATTACCCAGCAGCTGGCTGACCTCACCAAGAAGATGGAGAGGAACCAAGTAGCAGCAATCTCATCTTCATCAACAATCCAAGAAGGAGTGAATGAAGAAGCAGAGGGGAGTCAGGAGCAAGCCAACTACATTGGGAATTCACCAAGGAAAAACTATGATCCATACTCCAAGACTTACAACCCTGGATGGAGAAATCACCCAAACTTTGGGTGGGGAAGTGAGCAAGATCAAAACTAAGACCAGAGACGTTACAACTCTAACAACAATGTAGCTCACCAGCAATTCACCCAGAGGACATCTCAACACCCCCACAACAACACGTCTCCACACACTTATCAAAACCAAAACAGCACATCTGCTCCGAATCACTCATCAATTAATGACAAGCTCTCTAAGATTGAAGCCTTACTTGAAGGAATATGCCAAGAGATTGAAGAAAATAAGGTGTTCAAAGAGGAGGTGCGAGCCAATATTAAGAACCAGGGAGAGACCATTAGGAAGCTGGAATTCCAGGTGGGATATTTAGCTGAGAAGATTCCCAAACCTACTGATAGCTTCCCAAGTGACACGTAGAAAAACCCCAAGGGAGAAGCAAAGAAAGTAAGATGGGAAGATTGCAAAATGGTCACTGCAAGTGATCAAGAGATTGAAGACAAGCAAGGCAAAATGTGCAAACAACCTGAAGACAACTCAACAAAGGAGGAGGATAGAGATCACAAAGAACCAGAAATCTCACAACAAGAGCTGCTGAAGCTCTATGCACCATTCCCTCAACTGCTCAATGGTGCTGTGGGAAAAAGAATATACTCAAGGTTCCTAGACTTGTTTGCATCTCTGCATGTGAACATACCATTCATCAAGGCAATTCAACAAATGCCTGCATTCATCAAGTATATGAAGGAACTTCTTCCCAGGAAAAGCTCACTCAAGGGAGGGCAGACTATAGTGATGAACAAGGAACGTAGTGCCCTTATTCAACCTGAGTTGCTTACAAAAAGAAGAGACCCAGGAAGTTTTCATATCCCTTGTGCCATAGGTGAAAATATGTTCGACAGAGCACTATGTGATTTAGGGGCCAGCATCAACTTACTGCCCTTATCCCTGGTGAAGAGGCTGCAAATCAATGAGATAATGCCCACAGATGTCATTATCAGACTGGCTGACAAAACTCAAAAGCAAGCAATAGGAGTGGTGGAAAATGTGTTGCTAAAGGTTGGGAAGTACTTTCTCCCAACAGAATTTGTCATTCTGGACATGGAAGAAAGTCATACTCACCCAATCATATTGGGAAGACCATTTCTAGCTACAGCCAGAGCACTTATCGATGTAGAGAAAGGGGAGCTAATATTGAGAATCCATGATGAACGACTCAGCTTCAATATTTTCAAACTCTCACAAGAAACAGATCAAGAGGACAAGGAACTAAGCACAAATGATAATGAGACACTGAAGGAGGAAACAAGCACTGAAGCACAGCCAGTTCATTCTGAGATCCCCTTAATAGATAAACAAGGAAAACAGCAATTACTACAGCTCAAGGAAAAGTTGGAGGAACCCAAACCTCTAGAGGCAGGTGAAGACAGCATCACAACTCCTTGGAGAAAAGAGGTCACCAAGGGGAAGACAACCTCAAAAGAAACAAAGAAGAAGGTACCAAGGAGATGGAAGAACAAGAAGATCCCTACGGAAGACTTCTCTCCAGGGGATAGAGTTGTCTCAGCTTACTTCCCAAATATTCTCCCTAATCTCCCTATTGTGCCATCTCAATTACCTAAGGTCTTCACTATCAATATAGTTCTTTCCCTGGAACATGTGGAGATCATTGATCCAACCAATGGATACAAGTCCACAGCAAGAGGGGAGGACTTTAAGCACTACCAACCACCATGATGAAGGAAAAACGTCAAGCTAGTGACGCTAAAGAAGCGCTTCATGGGAGGCAACCCATGTTTTATATGCTTTCAGATGATAATGAATAAGTCAATCTTTATGAGCATCAATCCAAAGTTGACAAATAATTGGTGAAAATCTTCTTATGCAGAATATAGTGAGGAACAAGTTTGGTGTTCAAAGCAAACCTAGACGCATGCTAGTCTTGGGAGCTTTGAACACAAAACCTCCATCACAGTGATCCAAACTAAGTTTGGTGTCACCTCATGGTGCCACCAAAATGCATATAAGGACCCACCAATAGTTAGTTAGTTAGTTGGAATTCATAAATAAACAATCAAATCTCTTCTTTCCTTTTATTCTAGCCGTAGAGTTTGAATTTTTTTATTAATTTCCTTATTTTAAATCTTTATAGGAAAGGAAAAGAAGCATGAAAAGGGATTGATTGGATAATTAAATGGGGGAGATTTCGCCACTTAATGAAGAGCACTACACACATGTCTCAAGAGGGAACGCATGGGGAAAAGCGGCCATGCAACATTGGAGAAAGAAGACCCTTGAAGACCGAACCAATCACTCTCATTAAGTGATGATCCTTGTCTTTCCTTCATAAACAACCCCATCCGTCCATCTAGTAAACATTCATTGTCATCACACACCCTTCACCACTCTTCATTTCGGTACAATACATCCCCTATCCGATTACAAACATTCCTCCCCTCACTTTCCTTATTGCCATAAAACCCTAAAAAACCAAAAGTCTCCACAACCTTACCACCTTTACATATTAATCATCATTCATGGCATCTTCAAGTTCTAAGAGAAGAGAGGGGAAGGAACCCATGGAAGAACACCCATATGATGAGAAGAGATTTAGAAGCTTGCATCATGCATTGCAATACGGGTGGATGGTTGATAAGGAAATCATTTATGAGCTGGGATTTCAAGTGAAGAAGACTGAATGCCCCGAAATCACAGAGAAGGTAGAAAGGAGAAGATGGGAGCTCCTCACTGACCCGGTCACTAAGGTGAATGCAAATCTCATAAGAGAATTTTATGCAAAGGCAGTCAGATATGATAAGAAAGATGAGTCATATACAAGCTTTGTGAGAGGAACAATGGTGGATTTTGGTCCCATGAGTGTAATGAGAGCATTTTAGCTACGGTTTATACCGTTTGAAGAAGAAAGTTATCACTTAAGATTGGACAACAACCCCAATTATGACCAGCTTTTACGAGACCTTTGTGTACCGAGAGCTGACTGGGAAAGGGGTACTGGAAATAAACCAAAGTTCATTAAGAGAACAAACCTCACTCCTGAAGCCAAGGGGTGGTTTGAGCTTGTAAGGAGGTCCATCCTACCAGCTGCTAATAATTCAGAGGTCAACATCAATCGAGCCACTATGGTACAATGCTTAGTACAAGGTGGGAAAATCAAAGTGCATGAGCTCATTGCCGAAGGGATTCAAGAGTCAGCTGAGAAAGCTGACTCAGGTGCCAGACTTTGGTACCCCAGTACCATTCTCCGCTTGTGCAACAAGGCCAAGGTAATATTTGAGGACAGCAGCCCAGACTGGGTGAACCCAGGGAGGCCAGTCACACTCGAGCGAATGGTCTATACCACACCGGCTCAGCAACTAAGAAGGCTACATATAGGAAGGCAAAGGGCCCAGGGAGAAGCTCATCAAGATGAATATCATCAGGAAGAATATCAACAAGAAGAGCATCATGACCCAGCCAACTTGAATATGACTCACCTTCTAAGAGCCATTGAAGATTTGGGACAGAGACATATGGAAGGACAAGAGCAAATACTGAACTGGCTGAGCCAACAGGAAGCATGGCAAAAACAACAAATGGAGCAGCAGCAGGAACAATACTCCCAGCTCACTCAAGCCATCAACCAAGTGAATGAGAGGCAAGAGGTTCAAGAGAAGCACTTGCAAGAACTCAACCAGCGGCAGATAGCCCAAATGAAAACTTTCAATGAGTTCAGTGTACTCAATGAAGGAAGGCAACTACATAGGGAGGAGTTCTATGTAAACACTCAAGCCGAGTTGAACTACATGACCAGTAATATGCATCAGCTACACTATGCCATCCCTACATATGATGAGGTCCAAAAAGAATTTGTAGAACAAGAAGAGAGGAAAGTGAAACAGCAAAAGGAGACACTCAAGAAGAAGATGGAAGATAGTGGTTTCTGGAGGAAGCTGCTTGGAAAAGGCAAGGGAAGTGGAAGTACAAGCACTCAAGAGAGACACAATGAGGACAAACAAGGATGGGAGCATGGACATCCACATGAATGAAAGGTGGTGGAGTTCTTTTTAGTCCATCGTTTTCTATGCTTTAAATAAGGAAGATCTTGTATGAAATAGAACCTGCTTCCATGTTATGTTTAAACTTTTTAAAATTGTGTCTTTTAAGTTTTCCTTCTGAATAGGTCCATGATTTCTGGTTTAAATGTCACTGCATCATTCCCTTATTTACTTGTAAGCTTGTCCATTTTAAATCAAATTGAAGAAGAGAATGATTGTTTTCAAAAGACCAGAGTAGAGTTCATATTGTGGAAGTGCATTCATGAATCTTTGGGGTAGTCATAAGTTAGCTAAGTTGGTTCAACCACAAGGCTGGGATGACAATTATCTAGCCTGAATACTTTGCTTTGGATACACTCATGAGATTAAGTTAATAACAAGATCCTAAGAAGAGAAAAGGGAAAGAACAATGGAAGTGAAAAACAAAAGAAAAAGAGTAAGTAATAAGGCTAGGCATCAATGGTTTTAATCTTGAGGCAAGTGTCTGTGGTGCTCCTGTGTGAGGGATCTACTTGGATGAATAAGCTCTTAGGGGTGCCTTATCACTTGGTAACTTGGGTTAACTAACTCGGGATTATCAGCTGAAAGTCCACTATCAAGAGTAACCTTCACTACAGAACACTTAGTAACCCAAAGAGGTGCTGGACACCAAAGTCTCAAGAAAAGAAAATAAATAAACTAAATGCCTGTAGTGTGTATGTATGGAGGATAGGCTTGAGGGAGTAAGTCCTTAGGGGTGTCTCAACACCTAGCACCTTGAAGCAACTGGTTCGGGAGTGTTGGCTGAAAGCTTATCTTAAAGAGTTGCCCCCTTACAGAGCACTTAGCCTAAATAACACAAACAACCCTTGGAATAACAATAAAAGGATCAATGAATAAAAGTCTCATGGGATATAAACAAAGTGGGTGTTTTAGGACATGATAAAGGTCTGAAAGCCAGTAATGGAATGAACATAAATTGCTATGCATGAAACCACCATAAAATCAGTAACATAACTTCCATAAGAATGACTCATTCCTCTGGATATTCCATTCATCATTCTCTTGTTCCAGTACTTGCTTAGGGACAAGTAAGCTTTAAGTTTGGTGTTGTGATGCCAGGGCATCTTGGCTAGTTTCACTGAGCTTTTCTTTACTATTTTTAGGTTAGTTTCATGCATTTCTTTAGGAAATAAGCTAGTTTTGGGTAGATATTCACTTATTCCTTGATTCAAGCATACATTGTGCATTTTACATAATTTCATGAGGATTTTGCATAAGTTTAGTGACAAATATTATGTTGCATTACTCATGAATTGGACTAGAGCTTTGATGCACTTTCTTGCTTGATTTTAGGACCAAAAGGAAGCAAGAAAAGGGGAGGTAACTTGCAAGGATAATGAGAAAAGTGATTGCCAATAACACTCTAAAAAAAAAAAGCCATCAATGCCCACGTTAGAGAGTCACGTTAACTAAGTTAACGTGAACTCTAACGTGGAGAAGAGAAGTTGAGCCAACGTTAGTGACACTCAACATTGTCACTAACGTTCCAATGTGCCCCTTCTTGCTTCACGTTAAAGCCCACGTTAACTAGGTTAACGTGGCTTTTAACGTTGCCTTGTTAACCTTCGAGAACGTTAGTGACACTCAACATTGTCACTAACGTTCCAATGTGCCCCTTCTTGCTTCACGTTAAAGCCCACGTTAACTAGGTTAACGTGGCTTTTAACGTTGCCTTGTTAACCTTCGAGAACGTTAGTGACACTCAACATTGTCACTAACGTTGGGATGGCTAAAGATGGCCACGTTAGAAGCCACGTTAACCTAGTTAACGTGGGTTTTAACGTGAGGCAAAGGGGTGCATTGGAATGTTAGTGTCAATGCTAAGTGTCACTAACGTTCTCGAACTTATATTCTCACTAAATATTAACACCCCTAACGTCCTGAACTAAAGTCTCCGCCCCCTTCGCACTTTCTCTCTGCAAGTAAAGCCAAGCCCAAATAAAGAAAGGAACTGCTTCAAACTCAAGATCCAAAGGCCCAAGACTTGAAGATCCAACTAGAAGCTGAGAGAAGTAGTATATATAGGAGTAGCTTTGAATTGAGAAGAAGTTCTGGAGGCTGGGAAAAAGAGAACTACTCTCTGTATTTTACTTTCTTTGCAATTTCTAGTTTTATGATGTATTCTCCATCTTTGTTTTCATTTTCAAGAGCTATGAACAACTAAACCCCTTTCATTGGGTTAGGGAGCTCTGTTGTAATTTGATGGATCAATACTAATTTTCATTAATCTTCTTCTATCTTTCCTCTTGATTTTACTTGAAAGGTTTCGATCTTCATCCAATTGAGTAGTTATCTTGGAAGAGAAGCTATTCAAACTTGGATCTCTTTTGAACCTTGAAAGAGAAATGAAGAGATCAAGCTAGAAATCCTTTCTCATGCTGGACCAAATTGGGTTTGGATGGGTATGTGACTATAACCCTCTCAATACTTGATTTGGGAAATGCATGTGGTATATTCAGTGACCATACTTCATCTCTTCTCATGAGCAATTGACCAAGGAATTGGCTATTGATCAAGATTTGAGAGATTGAATTGCAAGAAATTGTAATTCAATTACTTAAGATTGCCAAGGAGATCAATGAGTGCATTGATTGAGGAAGAGATGAAAATGAACTTGATCCGGATAATTGCAACATCTCCTAAGCCCAATGAACTCCCCATCTCTGATCTTACCCATTCTCTTTAATTTCTGCCATTTAATTTTATGAGCAAATCCCCCATTCCCATTTACAATTCTGCAATTTATTTTCAGTCATTTACTTTCAGTCCTTTAATTCTAGCATTTACTTTTCTATTATTTACATTCCCGCCATTTTGTTTTCTGCAACTCTCAACCCAAATTCTGGATTCGATCAACTAGAATATTCTTCTAATTAAAGTTGCTTGATCAATTAATCCCTGTGGGATTCGACCTCACTCTATTGTGAGTTTTTACTTGACGACAAATTCGGTACACTTGCGAAGGGAGATTTGTTGAGAGACAAGTTTTCCGTGCATCACGTACACACGATGTATGCATACGCGTCGCCTTGCAACTTCACTTCTACGCGCGCGTGTCTGTGGCGCGTGCGCGGATGCCAGGGCATCTTAGGCTAGTTTTACCAGCCTTGTTCTTTGTTTTTAATAGGTTTTATGCACTTTCTTCAGCTATAAGTAAGGAAATTGGGTAGAAATTTATGTATCCCTAGATTCATTCAACCATGAGTAATTTGATGCAATTTCATGATGATTTATGCTATGATTACTTGTATGCTAAGAATGATAAGAATTCTCATGACTTTAGCAAGGCTTTGATGCATTTATTGGTTGATGATAGGTAAAGGAAAGCATGGAGGAAGGTTGGAAAAGGAGCATGGAAAAGACAAAGAGGAAGCAACGTTGGTGGCCAAGTTGGACCACCAACGTTGCCTCAAAAGTTGGAAGAGAAGCAAAGCAACTCTCTGTAAAGTGTGCTGATGCTCACGTTGGAGGTGGCGTTGGAGGTCCAACATTAACCCCAACGTTGTGAGAAAATGATCAATTCTGGGGCTGAAGAATTTTTGAGTGACGCATACGCGTCTATGACGCGTACGCGTGAAAAAGCAAAATTTTCATATCCACGCGCAAGCGTGAGTGACGTGCACGTGTAGAATGGCAAAATTGACCATCCACGCGTACGCGTGGGTCACGCATACGCGTCACTAGACGAACGTTAGAGTCCAACGTTGCCTCAAACGCCAGCCTCCAATGTCCTCGATGAAGAACCTAGAATTTGGATTTGAAAAATTGAAATTGACGCGTACGCGTCAGTGAAGCGTATGCGTGGATGGGAAAAATGGCGAATCACGCGTAAGCGTGGAGTACATGCACTCGTGAAAATGCCAACGTTGGAGGGAATGTTGGAGGTCCAACACTGAGGCCAACGTCCCATGCATTGTGTTGAAACTGTAAAATGAAATCTTTGTATCCATGCGCACGCATGAATGATCATTTTTGCCCCTGGTGCGCAAACGCGCAAAGCACGCGTACACGTGGATAGCGGGACGTTGGCCCTCCAACATTAAGTCAAACGCCAATCACAGCATGTTTCACTGGTTTTTCTGAAGAGCGTTTGAGTCAACGTTGGCCATCAAACATTGACCCCAACGTGAAGCATCAGACTCTGCATTTCAAACCAATCTCTTCTCAACAACAAAGGAAACCAATTGGAGCCAATTCAATCCAATTTCACCAAGGCCAAAACCCCAATTCAGAGACTGAAGATCAATGGAAGAGAGTGTATAAATAGTTTAGAATTTAAGTTAGAGGGACCTTTTTTTTGTTTTCGATTTTCCTTTTATTGAGTACTACACATTTACTTTCTGTTGATTTTTCTTTTGCAATGTATCTTTCAATCCAAATTTCCATTTTGAGAGCTATGAACAACTAAACCCCTTTCATTGGGTTAGGGAGCTCTATGTAATCGAATGGATCAATAGTAATTTTCATTCATCTTCTTCTTTCTTTTCTCTTGATTTTGCTAGAAAGCTTTCGTTCTTTATCCAATTGGATAGTTATCTTGGGAAAGAAGCTATTCATAATAGGATCTCCTCGGAACCTTGGAAGAGGAATGAGGAGATATGCTAGAAATGCTTTCTGACATTGGATTAGATTGGGGTTTAGATGGATATAGTGACATGTAATCCTACCAAAACTTTGATCTATTAATTTGGGTGGTATAATCATTGACCGAACTTCATCTCTTCCCACGAGCACTTAAATCAAGGAATTGGGGAATTGTTCATGCTTAGAGAGATTGGTGAGCCAAGAAATTGGGATCCACTCAATTAAGATTGCCAAGGAGATCAATGAATGCATTGATTGTGGAAGAGATGAAAATGAATTTGATCTGGAGTGTTATACATCTCCTAAACCCAATGATTCCCTCATCTCTGATCTACCCATTCTATTTACATTTTGCTTCTTTAATTTCATGTTAAATCCCCATTCCCTTTTAATTTCTTGCAATTTAAGTTCCTGTTCTTTAATTCCAGAAATTTAATTCTCTGTCATTTAACTTCTTGCAATTTAAGTTTCCCGCCAATTTTTTTTTCTGCAAGTCTCAATTCACTTCCGGTTTCGGTCAACTAGCATAATTCTCCAATAAACATTGCTTAATCTACCAATCCCTGTGGAATTTGACCTCACTCTACAGTGAGTTTTTACTTGACGACAATCCGGTGCACTTGCTGGAAGGAAATTTGTTGAGAGGCAAATTCCCGTGCATCAAGTTTATGGCGCTGTTGCCGAGGACTGGTTTTGTATTGACAATTACTAAATTGAAGGATAACTAGATTGAGCACTTACTTTTTCTTTTGATTAATTGCAATTTAATTTCAGTTTTTCATTTTATTCTCTGCAAATTTTCTGTTAGTTGTTTCTCTTTAATTTTACCTTACTTCTTTACTTTCCAGCAAGCTAACCTACTAACTATTTGATAAATTGTTCTAACCAAGCTAACTATACTCTATTTTAGTAGACTCTACACTTGTTGTTTCTAGTACTTGTTCATTGTATGACAGGTAGGAGAAAGGAAACCTCAACCTCATTTGATAGTGAACCGAAAAGAACTTTCTTGAGATTAAGGAGGGAAGCAAGAGGAAAAAGAGTTGTCGGTGTAGAAGAAGAGGAGAAATACTTTGATATAACCATGGAGGATGATATGGAAAACCATCATGAAAGAGAGGTGAACAATCATGCCAAAAGAGGTGGAGCTAACCCTACTGGACAAGAAAAGAGAGTTCTTGGATTATAAATCAATCCAAATCCAAAAAATTGTGGCAGCAGCATTCAAAGGCCAACTATCCATGCTAATAATTTCGAATTGAAGCCTCAGCTCATAACTCTTTTCCAGAACAATTGTTCTTTCGGAGGAAGTGCACAAGAGGATCCTAATGAGCGTCTCACTAAATTCCAAAGGATATGTGACACGGTTAAATCTAATGGTGTTCATCCTGACACCTATAGATTGCTACTGTTTCCATTCTCTTTGAGGGACAAAGCATCAAAATGGCTGGAGTCATTTCCAAAGGAAAGCTTGACCACCTGGGAAGATGTAATGAACAGATTCTTAACAAGGTTCTACCCTCCACAAAGAGTAAACAGGCTGAGAACTGAAGTGCAGACTTTCAGACAGCAAGATGGGGAAACTCTTTATGAAGCCTGGGAGAGATTCAAAGACTTGACAAAGAAATGTCCCCCTGATATGTTTAATGAGTGGGTACAAATCCACATCTTTTATGAAGGGCTGAATTGTGAATTAAGGAAGGCTGTAGACCACTCATCTGGAGGTTCCCTAAACAAGAAGAAGACCATTGAAGAGGCCATTGATGTTATAGAGACAGTAGCTGACAATGAGTATTTTTTTTGCCTCAGATAGGAGCAACAACAGGGGAGTCTTGGAATTAAATCATATGGATGTAATCCTGGCCCAGAATAAGATGATCACCAAGCAACTAGCTGAATTGACCAAGCAAATGGAGAAGACTCAGGCTGCAGCTATCCATGCTCAACCATCACCCCAAAAAGAATTGGAGACAAAAGAAAGAGTTAACTGGGAGGAAGCTAATTACCTTGGAAATTCATCTAGGCAAGCTAATGATCCATACTCTAAAACCTATAACTCTGGTTGGAGGAACCACCCAAACTTTGGGTGGGAGAACCAACAAAGCCAAGGCCAAGAACACAGACCTCACAATCGTAAGCAGTATAACAACTCTACTCACCAAAACTCCAACCAAAGACCATACCAAACCACACAAAACACTCACTCACAGCCACCATACCAAAGCCACAACACCCACTCTCAACACCCAAATTCCAACCAACCATCACCACATGATGATGATAGAATGGCAAAACTAGAAGCTATGCTTGCAAACCTTAACAAAGAGTGTGAAGACATGAAGAAATTCCGGGAAGAAGTGAAAGGTAGTATGAAAAGCCGAGCGGAGGTTTTTAAGAATCTAGAATCTCAGGTAGGACATCTTTCACAACAGACTCCAAAGTCCACTAATAGTTTCCCAAGTGATACAGAAAAAAATCCATGAGGGGAAATGAAGAAGGTAAGGTGGGAAGAATGCAAGTCAATTAATCTAAGTAGTGAAGAAGGTCTAAAGGAAGAATGCTCCAGACACTCAGAGCATGATGAAGGAGAGTCAAGGAAGAATGTAAGGGAGATAGAAGAAATGGCTAGCCCTGAACAGAGAAAGGAACAAAAAGAGAAAGAATACCTCAAGCCCTTTGTGCCACAAGCACCATTTCCCCAAAGACTCATGGGAAGTGAGAAAGACAAGTCATATTCAAGATTCCTTGACATGTTTGCATCCCTCAGTGTCAACATCTCCTTCATAAAAATTCTCCAACAGATGCCAACATACATGAAGTGCATGAAAGAACTGTTGACCAAGAAAGGAACCTTAAAAGGGGGACAAATAGTGACAATGAACAAGGAATGTAATTCCCTCATCAAGAAAGACATACTCATGAAGAAAAAAGATCCAGGGAGCTTTCATATTCCATGTGCCATAGGAGAGACAAAAATTGACAGAGGATTCTGTGACTTAGGAGCTAGCATAAATGTAATGCCTCTATCACTTATGAAGAAGTTGCAAATCAATGAGCTGAGATCCACGGATGTAATCATCCAATTGGCAGATAAAACTCAGAAGAAGGCTGAAGGAGTAGTTGAAAATGTATTGGTAAATGTAGGAAACTACTTCCTCCCCACTGACTTTGTTGTTTTGGACATGGAGGAATGTTACCTTCATCCAATTATTCTGGAGAGACAATTTTTAGCCACTGCTAGAGCCCTGATAGATGTGGAACAAGGAGAGTTAATCCTAGGAATACATGATGAACACCGTACATTCCATGTATTCAAACCTACATCTGAGTCTGAGCCAGAACCTAAGGAGTCAAAGAATAATCACAACAACATGTGCACAAAGGGAAGCAATAGTAAATCAGCAGCTGAACCACTGAAACAGTCTTTGGTGAACAAGCAAGAAGTTCAAGAGATACAGCAATCAAGAGAACTCAAGAAGGAACTGAAGCCACAAGAGTTGGAAGGAGCAGTTAATAAGGAAGCCCCTAACACAATGATCACTACAAAACTATTGGAAGAAGAGAAAAGAGTTGTGAAGAAATTGCCAAGGGAATGGAGAAATAAGAAGATTCCTAGAAAGGGTTTCTCCCCTGGAGACAAGGTAATATCAACCACCATCAACCAATACCACCCCAACTTACAATCATTCCATCTCAATTACCGCAAGTGTTCACCATCAGAAAGGTCCTCTCCTTAGAGCATGTAGAGATAACCAAGGAATCAAGTGGAGACCACTTCACTGTAAGGGAAGAAGACCTAAGACACTACAACCCACCATGACAATGACCAACCGTCAAGCTAGTGACGCTAAAGAAGCGCTCCATAGGAGGCAACCCATGATTTAGTTTTCCTTGTTTTTAATACTTCAGTATGAATAATAAGTGTTACTCTAACATGAATTCAAGCTCGTATAGATAATTTTGACAATTATCCATGACATTGAGAAGCATATGATCCAATTCTAATTTTGGTGTGCTTACATGCACACTAGGATACCGTTCAAAAATAATGATCATAGTGCCAGTTTGACATTTGTTTCCTGGAATATATTGCCAAAGATTAAGTTTGGTGTTCCATATATTGCAAGAACAAGTCATGGGAGTCAAAGTTCTTTTGAGTTTTGAAAGTCATGAAAGTGCAACCATGTTTATAATTTTTAGTTCATGTTTAGAAAAAGAAAAAGATAAAGTTTTTCCATGATGGTTTAACCAAAAAGTGACACTAATTTCGTTTAGATTTCAAGGACAATACTTGGAGGAAGTGACACTTTGAACTATAAGACCAAACACTAAGTTTGGTGTCCTCCAGAACTATATATGGTGGCACCAAAAAGAGTCACGGTTGGTTAAACAAGCATGAGGAATGAGAGTCAAATTTTTAGTTTTAAATATTAATTGCTCTCTTGCCACTACCTATTAGTACTCACTTCTTTTGTCTTGTTATGATGGTTAGGTGAGCAGAGAACTATTTAATGAAAGAGACAAGACAAGGAAGGGTAAAGCTAGCTTGAAGACAAAAGTGGATCACATGGCTTGAAGGGTGAGTCTGCACATCCTTGGAAGAAGCAATTGGAAGACCGAAGAGATATGCTTCATAAAGAGGCAACTTTTGTCTTTATTCAACCTTGCATGCACAACCTTCATTTATCACTTGTCCAAATGAATCCTAGCCATCTATTCTTCATTAAAACTTACTATAAATGGCCTCACTTGAACCGTGCATGTGAACTAAGGTTTCACACTTCTTGTACTCCAAATATTCAACTCTTGTGTTCTTTAAAACCAAAGCCTAGAAACCGTGTTCCTTGTGTAACAAAGCACCCTTGTTCACTTGCTACCAAAACACTACCTTAACTTCAAACACTTTTTCCTGAGAGTGCATCACACCAACCGTCCCTCTTCATAAACCTTTAACCCCCACTTGGCTAACCATCAAGGGAAGCATGGCATCTTCTTCAAGCTTTAAAAGAAGGAGAGGAAAGGAACCTATCACTGAGGAAGTTGAAAATGACTATGATCGATGGAAGTTCAAATCATGGTTCCACCAAATGCAACTTGGGTGGATGAATGACAAAAAGATATATCTAGAAATTCCTTTCCTGTTGCCTGAGGAGAGATGCCCAGAAATAAAAGCCAAGATTAGAAAGAGGAAGTGGTAAGAGCTGACCTCACCAATCACCAGGATTAATGCAAACATCATAAGGGAGTTCTATGCTAATGCTACGAGGTTGGATATGACTGAAGCACCAACATACAAGAGTTTTGTACGGGTGTAGAAGTAGACTTTAGCCTGAAGGCCATTATGAAGGTCTTAGGACTAAGGCAAGAACATTTTGATGAGCCAGGATACCAACAAAGAGTGAACGGGAACCCCGATTATGATGAAATTTGCAGTGATATCTGTGTGATAAATACTGACTGGGAGAGAGACAATGAAGGAGGGCACAAGTACCTGAGGAGAGATCCCACTCCTGAGGCAAAATGTTGGTATGAACTTATAAAGAGATCAATTCTGGGCACAGTAAACACCTCTGAAGTAAACAGGCAAAGGGCTGTGATAAACTCATATTTTATGATATATATATTGTGCTCAATTTAAGTAATTTATTCAACCCTTCACCCACTTATTCATGTAAATTTCATGGTTTTACTTTCCCTTCCTTATTATGTGATATATGTGAAATACATGTTTCTTATGCTTTGAAATTATTTATTTTAATTACCCTTTATTACCATTCGATGCCGTGATTTGTGTGTTGAGAAGTTTCAGATCTTCTAAGGCAGGAATGACTTAAAGGATGGAAAGGAAACATACAAAAATAGAAGGAAAGCACAAAATGGAGTTTTTGAAGAAACTGGCAGCGACGCGAACGCATGGACGACACGGCCGCAAGCCTAAAGCGAAAAAGCAGCGACGCGAATGCGTGACTGACGCAGACGCGCGCCTTAAGCAGAACACAGATGACGCGGACGCATGACCGAAGTGAACGCGTGATAAGGAAACTTCAGATGACGTGACCGCGTGACCCACGCGGACACATGATAGACGCCACGCACCAGAAATTACAGAAAATGCTCCCAACGATTTCTGAAACCTTTTTTGGCCCAGATCCAAGTCCAGAAGGCACAGATTAGAGGTTATAAAGTGGGAGAATGCATCCATTCATGATGATATCTTCAATTATTCACTTTTGATAGTTTAGATATAGTTTTTAGAGAGAGAGGTTCTCTCCTCTCTCTTAGGTTTTTAGGATTAGGATTCCTCTTAAAGGATTTAGAATTTCAACTCTTCATCAGGTTCAATATTCCTTTTACTTTATATTTCTCTTTTACTTTCAGATATTTTAATGCTATCCTTTAATTACTTATATTGCCAGATTGGCTTATGAACTCTTTATGTTTAAATTGGTTTTCTCTTATTAATGCAATTGAGGTATTTCAGATCATTGATTCTTATTTAGCTTTTTATGTTATTAGCTTTAACTGATTAACTGGAAGCTCTTGAGTTATCAACTATCCGTGATTGGTTGTTATGTCGGTTAAATTGACTGGTATTCCACTAACTCTCGTCTTTCCTTAGGACTTGGCTAGGACTTGGGAATCTAACTAATTTGTTCACTTGACTTTCCCTTGCTTTCATAAGGGTTAACTAAGTGGGATTAACCTCCATTCTCATAGGAGTAACTAGGATAGGACTTCCGAATTTTCATACCTTGCCAAGAGTTTATTTTACAGTTATTTATTTATTTTATTATTTGTCATTTAAATTACTTGTTCCTTACTTTCAAAACCCCCAATTTACAAAAATCATAACCAATAATAAGAACACCTCCCTGCAGTTCCTTGAGATGACGACCCGAGGTTTAAATACTTCGGTTATCAATTTATTTAGGGGTTTGTTACTTGTGACAACCAAAACGTTTGTAAGAAAGGACTTTTGTTGGTTTAGAAGCTATACTTGCAACGGGAATTTATTCTGAATTATAGACCACGCAAAAGTTCTCTCTTCAAAATGGCGCCGTTGCCAGGGAACTGCAAACGTGTGCCCTATTATTGGTTATTGTAAATATTTTTCTTTTACTTGTTTGTTTGTTTTTGTTTTCTCCTTTTATTTCCATTAGCTACTATGAATTCTCACCCCTCTCGCTTTGAGTTTGGTTCTAATATTTTTGAAGGGAACGGAAGTTATAGAAGGAACATGCATCAAGGTCAGAGCAATCAAAGATGGATGGAGCCAAGAGGATCTGATCAACCCTTTAGGCAACAACACCCTCCAAGATATCATGGACGAGGACCACTATACAATGCACACCAAGCTAATAGACATGGTAGACCACCTTGCAATTACCAACAAGCCCCACCCTGTGCTTATAGACCATCCTCTCAACGTAGATTTGAACCACCACACTCACAAGTTCCTTTTCACTATTCACCACCATATGACCCTTATCCACCACAATCCCAATCCAATTACTTCCAAGAACCACCACATTCTTATTTTGAACCCTCTCCCCCAACCAATGAAACCTCACACCCACCCCAACCTCCAGTGAATGACAAACTTTGTGTTCTTCTTCAAGGGCAAGCAAAGATAGAAAAGGGCGTACTAGAACTCACTACTGCCGTAACTAAGGTAGTAAATTTAATAGCCTCCCGACATCCTAGATCTCAAGGTACTCCCGTGGCTGCATGTGGAGAATCAAAAGAAGAGCGTAGCATGAAGGAGACACTAGAGACCTCGGTAGACAACGAGGAGCATGGCTTTGTAATGGAACGAGTAGAGGAAGCCATGATAGTTGTAGAGGAGATAGTGGTTGAAGATTTAGGAGATGCTGAACTTCCATGGGAATCCATAACCGTAAAGGATTCCGCTGAGAAGTCTGAAATTGATGCCAAGGAGGACAGTGCACAACCTCCACAGCATATGCCTTGTGAAAAATTGGACGGAATAGACCAAGAAGTTGATTCCATGGGCAGTGACGATCTTGAATCAAGCTCTCCTAGTCACGAACTCACATCCGCAACTGAATTCCTTGAGCCTGAAGAACCTTACCAAAGTGAATACGAAGATGACGTCGAGGTAGATTTCTCTCAACCTCCAACGTATGACTTAAGTGATGAGGAAGACATAGAAGACTTTGATCAGGACGCAGTTGCAGCTGAAGAATTTTGCAAAGAAGTAGAGGAATTCACAGAAGATTACAAGGGAGTAGAACTTACGGAACCACTGGAAACACCTATCCCAAGGCCATTACCACCTAATACAAGCTTCAAGTGGGTACAATCCTTAACCTTTATCTTTACTTTTCCACTTGAATATGGTTTGCTTGAAACAGATGGCCAGCTTAGAGCTCTCTGCGGCTTTAAGAGTAAGAGGGAAATGGCTCGTACTCAGAGCTGGTGCGCAAGGTTCAATAAGGTCCCACACTTCAATTCAAAGTGCACGGATTGGTACCAAGTTCAATTGAATGGGTCTTGGAAGACGTTTGGTCATCTTGGTGAGAATACAATTTCTAAACCGTCCGAATCGAAGAATATAGATCAAGACAAAGGCAGATTTTAAAGCAAGGTTTGGGATCCTGGAATCTATTCTGACATTCGTTACCTCAGGAGCCTGAGAACCTGTTTTAAGCTGCTCAAAAGCTTCACATGCCTAGTTTGGGACCCCGGAGGCTGTTGGCATTCCAAACATTGGTGGAGATTTCTGGATGAATTTAAGCATAAGCCACCATAACAGGAAGCTCATCCAATGTCCAACTTAAGGACTTTAACTAAAAGTGCTAGGTGGGAGACAACCCACCATGGTAAGGTCGTTTCTTTTTCAATTTTTTATTTCGTACTGTTTGATTTTATGTTATATTATTGAACTTGGATGTTATTCATAGCATTTTCATTAGCATTGCATACTGCATAATTGCATACCTGCATATATATATAAAAAAGAGGAAGGCGTGCGACGCGTCGCGTCAGTTGTGGAAACCACCTCCCACGCGTCCGTGTCAATCACACGCACGCGTGATCTAGAAATCGGCGTAAAAATCCAACGCCTAGAAATCTGGGCTGGAATCGTGCGGCTGGTGTGCGTTTAGCACAACCCGGCTCACGCGTTCGCATCCATCACGTGAACGCGTCATTTGCAAAATACCCATCCCACGCGAAAGCGTGAGCGACGCGTCCACGTTGCGTGGATTGCATAACACCCTAAATGGAGACAGAGAGTTGCGCTGAAATGATGCTAGACTTGTGTGTTTAGCACAATTTCCAGCGATGCGGTCACGTGCCTCACGTGACCGCGTCATTCGTCCTTTTTCCCATTCCATGCGATCGCGTCACTCACGCTATCGCGTCAACCCCATTCCACCCTAGCCACGCGATCGCATGCCCCACGCCTTCGCGTGAATTAAAATTCACTAACCCCAGTGACGCGAAACCCTATCCCCTCCGGGTCCCATTCTCCTTCCCCAACCCCCTCTGCTCTTTCTCCCTCCTTCATCTGCACCCATCACCACCACCAACCACCCCTGACCGCCACCCTAGCGCCAACCACCCAGCCCCACACCATCACAACCACCCTCCGCCCCACAACCCTCGAACCCTCCCCCCTTCCCCTCCCTGTACCCCAACCCTAACCCAGCACCACCAAACCACCGCCGCGCCAACCACGGTTCGCCGTCACGCCACCCTACGCCACCGCCGCATTGCCGCCAATACCACCCCACTCCCACCATCTCTCTTAGTTCCATACTTTTGCCTCTAACTACCAGGTTCCGCCGAACGCCACTTTTCTTTCATTCGTAGTTAGTTGCATTTTTTTTCAGTTTATGTTTAAAATTAGGCTAGTTAGAGATGCATGTTTGTAGTGGATTCTAGGTGGTTAGGTAGCTAGGGTGTGGTTAGTGGATTTAGGCCTGATAATTGCGCTGTTCGTGCTTCTTGTTTTATCAATTTCGCTATTCTGATGTTGCTGTGATGTTAATACTGTTCATATGCTGTTCTTTACTGTTTCATGCTGCTTTTTACACTTCTTTTTCATGTTCATATTCCGTATATGTAATTGCAGCTTTATTTTAATTTATATGAACTATTCTGCTTGCTGTTTATTACCCGAAAATATCCAATTTTAGCCGGAATGCTGCCCAATTTTCTGTAAATTGTTTTGATTTTCATTCATATTTTGGTTTTGGCAATTTGAATTTGGCATCACTTAGATTTTCCCAAACCACTTCATGAATGCACGAGCCAGCATTCTTATTCCTTTCGATTTCCTGGTTACTAAATTGCACTTTTGATGATTCGATTTTAATTTTTTGCTATTTTTATATCTTTATGAATCATCATCAATAACCTGATATTTTTGAATATGAGTTGACTAGTCTTTAAATTTATGAAATTCTTGTTACTTAGGAAACAATTCTCAATGCCACTTACTTTAACTATCTTTCTCCTAACTCACTGCTTTCCACTTTTTCACTTTTAACCACTTTTAACTTTCTAGCTTCTCCCTTTGCCTTTTTACTAACTCCTTCAACTTTTTAACTCATAGCATGATTATTGTTTCTCCTAATTAATAAGTATTCTACTCATAATATATTTTGGATTGTGATTTCTCATCTCAGATTTTTACCTCCGAAACAACCCAAAATATACATTTATTTTACTCATTTCATTATTCTACTGCCTTTTTGCCATTATGTGCTTATATTACTATTATTCTATTTGCCTACTTGTTTTCCTGTTTTTATTCTTCAATTATATCCTAGATTTCTATTTTTCAAGATGTTTGACCCTCAACGAAAAGGAAAAGGAAAGGCAACAACTGACAAACGGAAAAGAGGTGAATCCTCTATGTCTATCCTGGATATCTTGCATGATGACTCCTGGCGGGAAAAGCACATTACCCTGCAGGAGAAGGGTGACCAGCTCCTCCCTGCCAATGATCCCATTAAATTTGTAAACAGATACTGTGAGTTAAAGTATCCAGTGTTTGCCACCTCCAGAAACCTGTACCTGGAGCGGACTCTGAAAATTCCAGAGGAACTACAGCAATACACTTCCAATCAGATCAAACAAAGAGGCTGGTTCTTATTGGAGAGAAACTTGACAAAGGTCAATGCTTCCTGGGTAAGAGAGTTTTACTGCAACTATTTCAAGACTTCCCTGGATGCAGTGCACCTCAGAGGGAAATAGATACTGGTCACTGAAGAGGCCATTAAGGATATTCTGTAGCTTCAGCCTAAGTCAGATCAGCCTGACGGTTTCCAAAAGGCTGAAGAGGACATGCACTTTCTGAGATTTGACTGGGATGCTGTCAAGCAGAGGATAGCCCTTGATCCGACTGTCCCATGGGTCATGGGTAAGAACACCACAATGCCTAAAGAAATCAAGCTTATGTATCTAAATGATGAGGCTCGGCTCTGGCACCAGATACCGAGCAAATTTGTTATTCTGAGCACTCATGAGACGGAGCTGCCTGCCACTATGATCACCCTCCTCTGGTGTGTGCTAGAGGGTAAGGAGCTGTATCTGCCACGATTCATCCGGCACTTTATGGCCAGGGTCCATGTCAGAGGCACTCTCCCCTTCCCATATCTGATTACCCAGCTCGGCCGTCGAGTTGATGTGCCTTAGGAGCTGGCTGATGCGAAGCCGACTGCTGCAGACTACAAGAAGATCATTCCTCACATGAGGAAGTTTCTGGCTTTAGGCTACAGACCTCCATTTCTTACTGTTTCTGATGAGATAGCCACGCCTTCAGCTGCCCCCTCTTCTTCCACTACTGCACCAGCCCTACCCACTGCACCTCTACCTGCCTCAGAGCCCGTTTACCACCTCGAGCACCGCTTATTCCAGCAGCTGGACCAGATGGAGCGCCGCAACAAGTGGCGATATGAGAGATCTGAGCGTCGCAACAAGCGATGCTATGAGCACCTCAAGATGATGATCCGATCTGGCAGTGACTTCTCCTCCGAGCCTGACACACCATCAGAGCCATCTGAGGAGGAGGCAGACGAGCATGAGGAGGAGACCCATCCACAGAGAGAGGCCGAGCAGGCAGGCTCAGAGCAGGATGCTCCACAGCAGAAGGAGCCACACCAGATATAGGCCGCAGATCCAGAGATTCCTATCCAGTCAGAGCCTCCACTGCAGCAGACAGATCCTCCTACCCTTATCCAGTTCGCAGACCCTCAGGCCACTAGAGAGACTCCATCGGCCCATCCTTCTGGTGATGACACTCCTTCACACCCAGCTTGAGTGAGCATTGAGGATGATGCTTTATTTTAAGTATGGAGAGGTAGCCATCCATGGCATATCTTTTTGGTGAACCACTACAGACTCTTTTTATCTTATTTTGTTTATTTTTCTGTATTTTTATCTTTATTTTTACTTTTCAGTACTTATACATTGTTCTTTTGCTATATTTTTACTTTATTTCCGCATTTTGCACTTTAGTTTATATTTTAGCCATTTAGTTTAGTTTGCAATTATAAACTTATTAGCTATAGAAAATGTGGATTAATTAGTATAGTTTACCCTTTTAGCATATGATAGTTCGGTTTAAATTGAAAATAAAAAGGAAGTAAACTAGAGACTTTAACATAATCAAAACAACCCACACACCTTGTATATATAGCATTACATGTTAGTTAGTTAACAACATTTCATCGAGGAACAACTCTAAAACTTTAAAGGCACCCTAAGATTTACATTGAGAATAATGGGAACTCTTAATTTTTACTTGCATGACATGTATAACTGATATATGATTTTTGAGCTAGAGAACACACAGCCTGTGAGTTTTGAGCTCAATTGTATGGTTACATTCAAACCATAATTTTTATTCCTGTGTGTTTTGCCCTTCTTTTTTATTCTGGTGTTCTTTACTTTGTTTTAATCTATATGTCCAATTATAGAGTATAGATACATACTAAGAGATGATTGAGGCTATCATTTGAATTTTTCCTCACTTATCCCAAATTAGCCTACCTTTTACATCACCCCTGTTAGCCCCTTAAGCTTTTTAATCCCCTCTTGTTCTATAAACCACATTACTAGCCTTAAGTAGAAAAATAAAATAAAAATCCGAAGTTGAATCCTTGGTTAGCTTAAGATAGAAATTGTGTATTGTTTAAGTGTGGGGAACTTTATGGGAACATGGATGATAGAAACAAAGGTAGAAAGTTAAAAAGAATAAACATGTTTCAGAATAAAAATTTGGGAAGCATGCTCATGTGAAATCAAAACAATTGAATTACCATGTGCATTAAAAAAAATTTCGGTATTTAATTAAAGGGATACAAAAATTCCCCAATTGCAAAATAAAAAGAATCAATGCACATGGGATAAAATTAAAGTTAATGCATGAGCTTGCAATAGAAAGTGAGAAAATTTGGGCAATTAGGTTAAGAAACTTTGAATTACAAAATATGTATGTTAGGTGAGATCTTAGACTAATCAAGGATTCACTTATTAGCTCACTTGGCCTTATACATATACCCTTACCTTTACCTTGGCCCCATTACAACCTTGAAAAAGACCTCATGATTTTTGTATGCCTATATTCTATAATTGTTGATTGGTTAGATGAAGAACAAAGTTATAGAAAGTAAGGATAAAAAAGAAGAATAGAGTGATTTACCCAATAAACACTGAGTGACTAGAGAGTAAACACAAAATCCAATGAGGGTTCAATAGCTCATCACCATATATCTCTGCTTAAATTGTTAATTGTCTTGGAAGTTTGTAAAATATTTTACCCATCTCAATTGAAAAAGTGCTTTAACATTATCTAGGGTTTGGCTATGTATATATGATTCCTTGAGGATGTGAATTAATTTAACTACATGTAAGTTTTATATACAAGTGAATAACAATTAGAATTGAATGATTCATTTAGGTAGTTGCATTTAGGATAGATTACATTGCATGAGATTCCACCACTTTAACCTTACCTTACTCTTTATCTTGGACTTAGCATGAGGACATGCTATTGTTTAAGTGTGGGGAGGTTGATAAACCCATATTTTATGATATATATTGTGCTCAATTTAAGTGATTTATTCAACCCTTCACCCACTTATTCATGTAAATTGCATGGTTTCACTTTTCCTTCCTTATTATGTGATATATGTGAAATACATGTTTCCTATGCTTTGAAATTATTTATTTTAATTACCCTTTATTACCATTCGATGCCGTGATTTATGTGTTGAGAAGTTTCAAATCTTCTAAGGTAGGAATGACTTAAAGGATTGAAAGGAAACATACAAAAATGGAAGGAAAGCACAAAATGGAGTTTTTGAAGAAACTGGCAGTGACGCGAACGCATGGACGACGCGGCCGCATGCCTAGCGCAAAAAAGCAGCGACGCGAACGCGTGACTGACGCGGACACGCGCCTTAAGCAGAATACAGATGACGCGGACGCATGACCGAAGCGAACGCGTGATAAGGAAAACGCAAGATGACGCGAACGCGTGACCCACGCAGACGCGTGACAGACGCCACGCACCAGAAATTACAAAAAATTTTCCCATCGATTTCTGAAACCTTTTTTGCCCCAGATCCAAGTCCAGAAGGCACAGATTAGAGGTTATAAAGTGGGGGAATGCATCCATTCATGATGATGTCTTCAATTATTCACTTTTGATAGTTTAGATGTAGTTTTTAGAGAGAGAGGTTCTCTCCTCTCTCTTAGGTTTTTAGGATTAGGATTCCTCTTAAAGGATTTAGAATTTTAACTCTTCATCAGGTTCAATATTCCTTTTACTTTATATTTCTCTTTTACTTTCAGATATTTTAATGCTATCCTTTAATTACTTATATTGCCAAATTGCCTTATGAACTCTTTATGTTTAAATTGGTTTTCTCTTATTAATGCAATTGAGGTATTTCAGATCATTGATTCTTATTTAGCTTTTTATGTTATTGGCTTTAATTGATTAACTGGAAGCTCTTGAGTTATCAACTATCCGTGATTGGTTGCTATGTCGGCTAAATTGACTGGTATTCCACTAACTCTAGTCTTTCCTTAGGAGTTGGCTAGGACTTGTGAATCTAACTAATTAGTTCACTTGTCTTTTCCTTTCTTTCATAAGGGTTAACTAAGTGGGATTAACCTCCATTCTCATAGGAATAACTCGGATAGGACTTCCGAATTTTCATAACTTTCCAAGAGTTTATTTTACAGTTATTTATTTATTTTATTTGTCATTTAAATTACTTGTTCCTTACTTTCCAAACCCCAAATTTACAAAACTCATAACCATTAATAAGAATACCTCCCTGTAGTTCCTTAAGAAGACAACCCGAGGTTTAAATACTTTGGTTATCAATTTATTTAGGGGTTTGTTACTTGTGACAACCAAAACATTTGTAAGAAAGGACATTTGTTGGTTTAGAAGCTATACTTGTAACGGAAATTTATTCTGAATTCTAGACCACGCAAAAGTTCGCTCTTCAGGTTGTCATGCTACACTATATAATAGTGGGAGGAGAGGTAAAGGTTCATGAGATCATTGCAAATGACATTCAAAAGATCTCCGAGAAAAATTCTGCTGAATCCTGGCTATACTATCCCAGCACTATAATGCGGTTATGCATGAAGGCCAGAGTTTCACTGGAGGATTTACACCCAACATGGCTGCACCCAGGCATGCCTATGACCCTCGAAAGGATGATGAATGTCACGGAGGCACAACAAAGTCGAATACCACAAAGGAGGACAAGGAGAGAAGAACCAAGGGAGGAAGAAGGACAACAAGAAGAACAAGAAGAGCAATAATTCCAACCACAAAATGACATGGACATGGGACGGATGCAAGAAGCAATTGAAAGGTTATTAGAACAGTACATGAGAATTCAAGAGAATCAAGAAGAATTCCATTCACAGCACATGAGAGCTCAACAAAGACAAGAGGAGCTTCAGTTGAGAATAATGAGTCAACAGAGAGACTATGAGTCAAGAACCTTAGTTATGTAAAGGGAACAAGCTTCACAATTTCAAGAATCATTCAACCAGCTGGCCCAACTTCAAGTTGATAACATGAGAGCTTTCAAGGAGTTCACGACCCTTCAGGATGTAAGATATCAAGTTGATTATAACATAAATGGCCAAATCAAGCTCAACTACGTTGCTGAACATCTGCATAACATTGACCCAGATTTTCCAATTTACGATGAATACTTCAATGAAAGGAGTGATAGAGAAATAGACAAAGCAATATGCCTTGAAAATAGGGTAGAAGAGACAACGAAGAAAGATGGATTCTGGCAAAAGCTAAAGGGCAAAGGCAAGGGAGAAACTAGTAAGCAAGTAAGCGAGAAGAAGAAGAAAGACAAATAGGATAAAAATTGAAAGGTGGACATGTTCCTTGTTTATCACATTCAATAAAGAAAGAACATGTTTGTTTTAGTTGATAGTAACTTTTGGTTTTAGTCATCTTTCATTCTATGTGTTTAATCTTTGCAATAAGTATGCTAGCCTAGGTGTGTGTTTTCACTATCACCAGTTTAAATATTTGTTTTGTCCCCTGAGTCTTTTCAATCTCAATAAAAGAAATATTTGAATAAGAAGTGGAATAGTTCCTTCTTAGCAAGAAGTCAAATAACAGTAAGTGGTGGTATATATGTTTGATTGTGTAGTAGCTCACCTATAATGAACAAAAGGATAGATTGTTCCCCTTTAGTGTAGATTAGCATGCTGTCTATGAATCTTAGTAAATAAAAGTCCTTGGAGAAAAGAAAAACAAATAGAAAGAAAGAAAAAAAACAGCCAAAAGTGGCAACAAAAACAGAAGAAAGCAAAGAATAAGGCTAGACACCAATAGCTTGGACCTTAGGACATATGCCTGGTGCACGAATTGTGAATCACACTTTTCACAACTCGTACCACTAACCAGAAAGTGCACTGGGTCGTCCAAGTAATACCTTACGTGAGTAAGGGTCGAATCCCATGGAGATTGTTGGCTTGAACCAATCTATAGTTATCTTGTAACTCTTAGTCAAGATATCAATTATATTTATCAGTTTGAATTGCGAGAAATAAAAGAGCATGAAATAAATACTTGTTCTGCAGTAATGGAGAATATGTTAGAGTTTTGGAGATACTTTGTCTTCTGAATCTCTACTTTCTCCCTGTCTTCTTCTCCACGCACGCAAGGTTCCTCCTATGGCAAGCTGTATGTTGGTGGATCACCGTTGTCAATGGCTACCATCCGTCCTCTCAGTGAAAATGGTCTAGGTGCGCTGTCACCGCCCGGCTAATCATCTGTCGGTTCTTACTCATGCTGGAATAGGATCCGTTGGTCCTTTTGCGTCTGTTACTACGCCCAACATTTGTGAGTTTGAAGCTCGTCATAGTCATTCAATCCTTGAATCCTACTCAGAATACCACAGACAAGGTTTAGACTTTCCGGATTCTCAAGAATGCTGCCAATGGATTCTAGCTTATACCACGAAGATTCTGATTAAGGAACCTAAGAGATACTTATTCAATCTAATGTAGAATGGAGGTGGTTGTCAGGCACACGTTCATAGGTTGAGAATGGTGATGAGTGTCACAGATCATCACATTCATCATATTGAAGTGCGAATAAATATTTTAGATAGAAACAAGCGTGTTTGAATGGAAAATAGAAGTAATTGTATTAATTCATCGAGACACAGCAGAGCTCCTCACCCCCAATAATGGAGTTTAGAGACTCATGCCGTCAAAGAGTACAAAGTTCAGATCTAAAATGTCATGAGGTACAAAATAAATCTCTAAAAGTTGTTTAAATACTAAACTAGTAACCTAGGTTTACAGAAAATGAGTAAACTAAGATAGATAGTGCAGAAATCCACTTATGGGGCCCACTTGGTGTGTGCTGGGGCTGAGACTTAAGCTTTACACGTGCCTAGGCTGTTTCTGGAGTTAAACGCCAGGTTGTAACCTGTTTTGGGCGTTTAACTCCAACTTGTAACCTGTTTCTGGCGTTTAACGCCAGACTGTAACTTGGAACTGGCGTTGAACGCCAGTTTACGTCGTTTATCCTTGAGCAAAGTATGGACTATTATATATTGCTGGAAAGCCCTGGATGTCTACTTTCCAACACAATTGGGAGCGCGCCAATTGGACTCCTGTAGCTCCAGAAAATCTATTCCGAGTGTAGAGAGGTCAGAATCCAACAGCATCAGCAGTCCTTTTTCAGCCTGAATCAGATTTTTGCTCAGCTCCCTCAATTTCAGCCAAAAAATACCTGAAATTACAGAAAAACACACAAACTCATAGTAAAGTCTAGAAATGTGATTTTTATTTAAAAACTAATAAAAATATAATAAAAAGTGACTAAAATATATTAAAAACTACCTAAAAACTATGCCAAAAAGCGTATAAATTATCCGCTCATTAATGCCTGTGTTGGATAAAAAGAAGAGAATATACGATGAATTCCAAAAACATGTATGAAGATCAGTCTTAATTGGATGAGCGGGGCTATTAGCTTTTTGCTTCTGAACAGTTTTGGCATCTCACTTTATCCTTTGAAGTTCAGAATGATTGGCATCTATAGGAACTCATAATTCATATAGTGTTATTGATTCTCCTAGTTCAGTATGTTGATTCTTGAACACAGCTACTTTATAAGTCTTGGCCGTGGCCCTAAGCACTCTGTTTTCCAGTATTACCACCGGATACATACATGCCACAGACACATAACTGGGTGAACCTTTTCAGATTGTGACTCAGCTTTGCTAAAGTCCCCAATTAGAGGTGTCCAGGGTTCTTAAGCACACTCTGTTTTTGCTTTGGACCTCGACTTTAACCGCTCAGTCTCAAGTTTTCACTTGACACCTTCACGCCTCAAGCACATGGTTAGGGACAGCTTGGTTTAGCCGCTTAGGCCAGGATTTTATTCCTTTAGGCCCTCCTATCCACTGCTTGCTTTTTCTTTTTCTTGCTCTCTTTTTTTTCGCATTTTTTTCTGCAAGCTTTATTCTTCACTGCTTTTTCTTGCTTCAAGAATCATTTTCATGATTTTTTATATTATCAAATAACATTTCTCCTTTTTCATCATTCTTTCAAGAGCCAACAATTTTAACATTCATAAACAACAAATTCAAAAGACATATGCACTGTTCAAGCATTCATTCAGAGAACAAAAAGTATTGCCACCACATCAAAATAATTAAACTATTTTAAAATTTGAAATTCATGTACTTCTTTTTCTTTTTTCAAAAAATAATTTTCATTTAAGAAAGGTGATGGATTCATAGGACATTCATATCTTTAAGGCATAGACTCTAATCTTTATTTTATTATTTAATAATATAAATTAGGCATAAAAGCAGACACTTAATAATAAAAGACAGGAAATTAAGGACTTAAAAATAAATGACTCTAACTCTAATACTCATATGCTCTTGAAATAGATAAAAGGTTATCTCAGAGTTAGGACTCAACAACCTTTATTTTGGTAGGTAGATGCTTCTTTAGTCTGTGGGGTGCTTGGCCCTTCAAGAGACAGCTTCTGGCGCTTCAGTTCCTTTATGTCACGCCCTTACTCTTCTTGTTCTTTAAGCAGTTTGCATAGCATGCTGTTTTGATTTTGCTGTTCTTCCTTCAGTTGATTCACAGCTTCTTGCAACTTGGTGACAGATGCTTCTAGGCGCTCCCAGTACTCAATTTGAGGGATTTCCGGGAGGAGCTCCTCTGCTTTTCTCTTGATGGGGTCATCCTGCACTTGTAGTCCTTCCATAGACTTTTTGGTGAGTGGATGCTCAACTGAGATATACTTATCTACTCCCATTTTTATTCTAGCATATTTACATAGCAGAGAGACTAAGCTTGGATAAGCCAATTTAGCATCTTTGAAGTTCTTGTTTGCAATTTTGTAAAGCTCACAAGCAATTAGCTGATGAACTTCCACTTCTTTTTTTAGCATAATGCAATGAATCATCACTGCTCTTCTGATGGTAACCTTAGAGCGGTTGCTAGTGGGCAGTATAGAGCGCCCAATGAAGTCCAGCCAGCCTCTGGCAACTGGCTTGAGATCTCCTCTCTTGAGTTGGTTCGGGGCACCCTTTGTGTTGGTTGTCCACTTGGCTCCACGGAGGCATATGTCCTCTAGGATTTTGTCCAATCCCAGGTTTGATCTTATCATTCTCTTATTAAAGGAGTCTGGGTCATCTTGCAGTTGAGGCAGCTTGAAGATCTCCCTTATTTTGTCAGGGTGGGTGTGAACAATCTTCCCTCTGACCAGAGTTCTATAATCATAGAATGCGGTTCCAGCTATTCTCTGCTTGTTCGTCTGCCATAGATTAGCATAGAATTCCTGAACCATGTTTCTTCCCACCTTTGTTTCAGGATTAGCTAGGACTTCCTAGCTCCTGTTTCGAATTTGCTCTTGGATCTCCGGATATTCATCTTCTTTTAGATCGAATTTAACTTCCGGGATCAC